>NC_091986.1:65086697-65392521 GCF_044704955.1 Pristiophorus japonicus
TCAGCAAAACCCAGAAAATGAAAAATTCTGCTGCCCCTCATGACCCCTTCCTCAACATCTTCAACTACAACAGCGGGCTCCAGAGGTAGAGGGAGGCATATCTGACTTTCACACCATGTGACTGAAGTTTCTACTAGATGCATGTGTTATAGATATCGTGGAAGAATGTGCCCCCCCCCCCATATAATGGACAATCCTCAGATCTTCCCAGGACAGTTTCAGGATGAGTGACAAAAGTGCTTACAGACAATTAAGATTTTACCAAGGAAACATTCAGGGAAGGGGAGGCTTCTATAATTCCAGAAATATGGTATGATTTCATCTGATTCTGTACCTTCTGTGTGCCTTTTGAAGCAATAATCCAAAATGGTAGTCTGTGGCTCATAAAAGCAATATGATCAACAGATTAGCTATATCTATAGGCTATAATCAGAGTGGGCTGCACAGAGTGGTCCTACACGGAGTGTTTCTAGACTGAGTGCTAAATTGGTGGTGTGGAAATGGAATGGAGAGGCTCGGATGGGGTATCAAACCATGGTGAAGAGGCGAGATGAACTGGGTAAAGAATTAGAGGCCAGAAATATAGTAGCTGAAAAAGCAGTTGCCATTGGTAGAGCAGAGGAAGTGATGACATCCTGTGTTACTACTACAACAAGAACAAATGTGCACTTGTATAGCTTCTTTAATGTAAAATCTTCCAAGATGCTTAATACAATAAGTAACAACAAAACTAGACATTGAGCCAGGAAGTGAATGATTAAGGCACGCAACTGAAAGCTTGGCAGAATAAATTTGTTTTAAGGAGATTTTAAAGGTGTAGAAAGAGTTGGGGAAAACAGATCTGTTTAGGCAAGGAGTTCCAGAAAGTAAGACCAAGCCCTGCCATCAGTGGAGGGGCAAAGAGAGTGGTGGGGGGAGGCGGGGGGGGGGGGGGGGGTGGGGTGGTGGGTGGATGAACAGAAGGCTGGAGCCAAGAACTGAGCGTTCAGGAGAAAATTAGAGTTTGGGAGATTGAAGATATTTTAGGGTTGAGGAAAAGGCATGAAATGGATGGAGAAGGATTTTGAATTTAATAAGCTGAGGAACAAGGAGCCAGTGTAGGTCAGCAAAGACATCGGTGAGTGGGGCAGAGTTTGGACAAATTAGTGTTTATGCAAGGTGGGTGATGGTAGGCCAGCAAGGATAGTGTTGGGTAATAGAGTTTGAAGGTGACAAAAGCATCTGTAATGATTTCGGTGATGTAGGGGTGAAAGTGGACAATGTTGCCAAGGTGGATGTAAGCTGTTTTGTAAGATGTAGACACCTCAAATCACTGGAAAAATACCACCAACGATGTCTCCAAGATCCTGCAAATCCCCTGGGAGGACAGACGCACAGTCAGTGTTCCCGATCAGGCCAACATTCCCAGCATCGAAGCACTGACCGCACTTGATCAGCTCCGTTGGCATTGTTCGCATGCCTGACAAGACCCCAAAGCAATCGCTCTACTCGGGACTTCCGACATGGCAAGTGAGCCCTAGGTGGGCAGAGGAAACGTTTCACCCTCAAAACCTCCTTGATAAAATGTAACATCCCCACTGACACCTGGGAGTCCTTGGCCAAAGACCGGCTTAAGTGGAAGAAGAGCATCCAGGAGGGCATGGAGTACCTAGAGTTTCGCCGTTGAGAGCATGCAGAAATCAAGTGCAGGCAGAGGAAGGAGCGTGCGGCAAATCAGTCCCATCCTCCCTTTCCTTCAATGACTGTCTGTCCCACCTGTGACCGGGACTGTAATTCCCATATTGGACTGTTCAGTCACCTGACAACTCACTTTTAGAGTGGAAGCAAGTCTTCCTCAACTTCGAGGGACTGCATATGATGATGAAGCTATTTTGATGTTGAATGGGAAATGAGGGTTACAACTTAGCTCAACATTGAACAAGATGCCAAGATTGGAAATAGTCAACATGAGAGTGGTCAAAGAGAGGCATGGAGTATTCAACAGAACACAGTTTATACAAGGGGTCTTGTTGTCATGGCTTATCTCTTCCTGAGCTAGAGAAAGTTGTTTGGCAGCACGGATGCAGTTGAGAGCTCGGTGCTGAAGAGGGAGAGCTGGAGTCCTCAGTGTAAAAGGTGAAAGTTGTTTCTTTGCCTGCAGATGATGTCGCTGAGGGACTGCATGTAGATAGGACTAGTAATCCAGACGCCTGAACTAATAATCCAGTGAACGCAAGTTCAAATTCCATCATGGCAGTTTGAGAATTGAATTAAGTTTTTTTTTAAACTGATATCCGTAGATGTCACTATAAAGCTGTTGAATTCATAGAATCATTGAAATTTACAGCATGGAAGGAGGCGATTTCGACCCATCATGTCCGTGCCGGCTGACCAAGAGTTATCCAGTCTAATCCCACTTTCCAGCCCTTGGTCTGTAGCCCTGCAGGTTACGGCAATTTAAGTGCACATCCAAGTATTTTTTAAATGTGTTGAGGGTTTCTGCCTCTCCCACCCTTTCAGGCAGTGAGTTCCAGACCCCCACCACTCTGGGTGAAGAAATTTCCCCTCAGATCTCCTCTAAATCTTCCCCCCAATTACTTTAAATCTAGGTGGGAAAGCACGTGCCTGGTTCCATTCTTAGCTATCTAATCGTAGCCAGAAAATCTTCTGCAATAGCTTCTCTTCCCACTCTCACATCGTTATCTCTGGTGTCCCCCAAGGATCTGTCCATGGCCCCCTCTTATTTCTCATCGATATGCTGCCTTGGCGATATCCGAAAACACGGAGTCAATTTCCACATGTACACTGATGACACCCAGCTTAACCTCTCCACCACTTCTATCGACCCCTGCTTGGTATCTAACTTGTCAGATTGCTTGTCCGACATCCTGTACTGGATGAGCAGAAATTTTCTCCAATTAAATATTGGGAATACCGAAGCCATTATCTTTGGTCCCCGCCACAAACTGCTTCCCTAACCACTGACTCCATCCTTCTCCCTTTCATCAATCTGAGAGTGAACAAGACTAATTGCAACCTCGGTATCACATTTAACCCTGAAATGAGTTTCATATCTGCGGCATAACTAAAACCGCCTTTTTCCATCTCCGTAACATTGCCCGCCTCCATCCCTGCCTCAGCTCATCTGCTGTTGAAACCCTCATTCATACCTTTATTACCTCTAGACCTGACTACTCCAACTCATTCCTGGTTAGCCTACCACATTCTATTGATGGGATTGAAGGCCAATAAACCCCAGGGCTTGATAGTCTGCATCCCAGAGTACTTAAGGAAGTGGCCTTAGAAATAGTTGATGCATTGGTGATTATTTTCCAACAGTCTATCAAATCTGGATCAGTTCCTATGGACTGGAGGGTAGCTAATGTCACACCACTTTTTAAAAAAGTAGGGAGAGAGAAAACGGGGAATTATAGACCGGTTAGCCTGACAACAGTGGTGGGGAAAATGTTGGAATCAATTATTAAAGATGAAATAGCAGCGTATTTGGAAAACAGAGACAGGATCGGTCCAAGTCAGCACGGATATATGAAAGGGAAATCATGCTTGACGACAAATCTAGAGATTTTTGAGGATGTAATTAGTAGAGTGGACAAGGGAGAACCAATGGATGTGGTGTATTTGGACTTTCAAAAAGCTTTTGACAAGGTCTCACACAAGAGATTGTTGTGCAAAATTAAAGCGCACGGTATTGGGGGTAATGTATTGACGTGGATAGAGAACTGGTTGGCAGACAGGAAGAAGAGTGTCGGGATAAACGGGTCCTTTTCAGAATGACGGACAGTGACTAGTGGGGTACCACAGGGCTCAGTGCTGGGACCCCAGCTATTTACAATATACATCAATGATTTAGATGAAGGAATTGAGTGTAATATCTCCAAGTTTGCAGATGACACTAAGCTGGGTGGCGGTGTGAGCTGTGAGGAGGATACTAAGAGGCTGCAGGGTGACTTGGACAGGTTAGGTGAGTGGGAAAATGCATGGCAGATGCAGTATAATGTGGATAACTGAGGTTATCCACTTTGGTGGCAAAAACATGAAGGCAGATTATTATCTGAATGGTGGCAGATTAGGAAAAGGGGAGGTGCAACGAGACCTGGGTGCCATGGTACATCAGTTATTGAAAGTTGGCATGCAGGTTCAGCAGGCGGTGAAGAAGACAAATGGTATGTTGGCCTTCATAGCTAGGGGATTTGAGTATAGGAGCAGGGGGGTCTTACTGCAGTTGTACAGGGCCTTGGTGAGGCCTCACCTGGAATATTGTGTTCAGTTTTGGTTGTCTAATCTGAGGAAGGACGTTCTTGCTATTGAGGGAGTGCAGCGAAGGTTCACCAGACTGATTCCTGGGATGGCAGGACTGACATGAGAAGAGACTGGATCGACTGGGCCTCTATTCACTGGAGTTTCGAAGAATGAGAAGGAATCTCATAGAAACACACACAATTCTGACTGGACTGGACAGGTTAGATGCAAGAAGAATGTTCCCGATGTTGGGGAAGTCCAGAACCTGGGGTCACAGTCTAAGGATAAGAGGTAAACCATTTAGGACCGAGATGAGGAGAAACCTCTTCACTCAGAATTGTGAACCTGTGGCATTGTCTACCGCAGAGTTGTTGATGCCAGTTCATTAGATATATTCAAGAGGGAGTTAGATATAGCCTTATGGCTAAATGGATCAAGGGGTATGGAGAGAAAGCAGGAAAGGGGTACTGAGGTGAATGATCAGCCATGATCTTATTGAATGGTGGTGCAGGCTCGAAGGGCCGAATGGCCTACTCCTGCACCTATTTTCTATGTTTCTATGCTACACTATGTAAACGTGAGGTTATCCAAAACTCAGCAGCCTGTGTCCTGAGTCGCACCAAGTCACGATCACCCATCACCCCTTTGCTTTCTGATCTACATTGGCTCCCAATTAAACGATGCCTCGATTTCAAAATTCTCATCCTTGTTTACAAATCCCTCCCTATCTCTGTAATCTTTTTCAGCCTCTCAACCCCACAAAATGTCTGCGCCCCTCAAATTCTACCCTCTTGAACATCCCTCATTATAACTGCTCAACCATCGATGGCCATGCATTCAGCTGTTTGGATCTCCCTCCCTAAACCTCTCTACCTCTCTTTCCTCCTCTACGACACTGCTTAAAGCCTACCTCTTTAACCAAGCATTTGATCATCTGCCTTCATTACTTGTGGTTCGGTGTCAAATTTATCTGTTTTGTCTTGTAACACTGCTGTGATGTGCTTTGGAACGTTTTACTACATTGAAGGTGCTATATAAATTTATTATTAATAAATCTATGCCCCCTGGTTGTTGACCCCTCTGCCAAGGGAAACAGGTCCTTTCTATCCAGGCCCCTCATAATTTTATACACCTCAATCAGGTCTCCCCTCAGCCTCCTCTGTTCCAAAGAAAACAGAGCCAGCATCTCCAATCTTTCCTCATAGCCAAAATTCTCCAGTCCAGGCAACATTCTTGTAATTCTCCTCTGCACCCTCTCCAGTGCAATCACATCTTTCCTGTAATGTGGTGACCAGAGCTGCACACAGTACTCCAGCTGCGGCCTAACCAGTGTTTTATACAGTTCAAGCATAACGTCCTTGCTCTTATATTCCATGCCTCGACTAATAAAGGCAAGTATTCCACATGCCGCCTTAACCATCTTATCTACTTGACCTACCTTCAGGGATCTGTAGATCTGCACTCCTAGGTCCCTTTGTTCCTCTACACTTTTCAGTGTCGTACTTTTTAATGTGTATTCCCTTGCCTTTTTAAACCTTCCCAAAAACACCCATCAACCATTACCCTTTGCTTCCTGCCTCTGAGCCAATTTTGGATCCAACTTGCCACTTTGCCCTAGATCCCATGGACTTTTACTTTCGTGACCAGTTTGCCATGTGGGACCTTATCAAAAGCTTTGCTAAAATCCATATACACTGCATCATACGCACTGCTCTCATCGACCCTCCTGGTTACCTCCTCGAAAAATGGAGTCAAGTTAGTCACGCACGACCTTCTGTTAACAAATCCATGCTGACTGTCCTTGATTAATCCATGTCTTTCCAAATGAAGATTTATCCTGTTTCTCAGGATTTTTTCCAGTAATTTTCCCACAATTGAGGTTAAGCTGACTGGCCTGTAATTACTCGGTCTATCCCTTTCTCCCTTTTTAAACAAAGGTACAACATTAGCAGTCCTCCATTCCTTTGGCACCACACCTGTAGCCAGGGAGGACTGGAAAATGATTGTCAGAGCCTCTGTTATTTCTTCTTTTGCTTCTCAACAGCCTGTGATACATTTCATCCAGGCCTGGGGATTTATCCACTTTCAAAGCTGATAAGCCCTTTAATACTTCCTCTCTCTCGATATTTATCTCGTCTAATATTGAGAATTGTCATAAAATCGAACTGGTTCACGAATTATCTTCAGGGAAGAAAACTTTCCATCATTGCCGGTCTGACCTATATGTGACTCCAGTCCCACACCAATGTGGTTGTCTCTAACTGCTCTCTGAAATAGTCCCACTATCAGGCTAACGAGGTCTGGGCAATAACTGAAATAAGAGGTGGGTGGGGTGGTTTGACCCATCCACCTCCACGGAGGTGTGTGGGGGGGCCTGACCCATCCACCTACATGGCACGAACCTGGTATTGCAGTACTTTCAGGAACGGTGCAGTGGCTCTCGGCCTTTTGGCTAAGAGCATTGGCGCAGAGTGATCCTTGATGTGTGCAAGGTGACCTCTGGCGTTTGTGATTTGACAAAGAATTGGAAAGATTGGCTACGAATTTTTAAAAAAATGAATAAATAACTGCTGGCCTTGCCAGCGATGTCCATATCCTGAGAATGAAAAGAAAAGGAAGGGGCTAAGGATTGATCCTGGAAATGGTGCAGGAGAATAAAAATAAACCATTTAGAGATGTAGCCCTATATGGGTTAGAAGAGCGAAGCGTACCGTGGGGACATAAAGCAGGAAGAGGACACTCCAGTAGAGTGGGCCAAGGTCATGGACAGAACCTTGAAAGCAACATGCTGGGGCACTGGGAGCATGAGTAGTTTGGAGAGGATAGGGGTCATAGGAATGCAGACTAAGATTAGGGTTGCACAAATAAGTTGCATTTGTTCTCTGAAGACTCTTTTCAATTGTTTATATGCAGATATGGAAGGGAGACCATATACATGTGGCACCACACAAATGGCTGATGTCATCAAGGGTAGGAAATGCGTAGCATATAACGGTTAGGTCTCCAAGAAGCCTCTTTAAAAGAGAATACACTTTTTAAGGAAGATTTTAGCCTGGCTTCAACTGAGGGGGAATCTCGCTTCTATTTCTAGGAACAAATGAGGTTTCTCTCACTTGATTACAACCCTCAGACATTCTATGCATATCCTAAGCTGGTATCTGCCCTTTTTCCATATTTGTTCATATGCTGTTACCCCCTACCAAATAAACAGAACATCCTTGCACATTGGTCCACATGATCTCTATTATCCTAAATCGTCAGGTCAGAGTGCGACTGACGCTCTCCACTTGTTGAGTTATAGAATAACATATTAACTAGGCTGTAGCTGCGGTCACTAGCTTTTTCATGGAATAGGGAGCTTGGCTGCAGGGAGTGTGAACCTATTAACCAGACTGGTCTTAGCAGCCTTGGTTAACCTATGTTTCCTTATTGTGGGCTCCATTTTCCCCAAAGCTTTTTTTGGCGTACTTGAAGAGTTATGCCCGATTTTATGGGGGCCCCAAGTACGGCAAAAAAAAATGTTCGATGTTTTCCCCGTTGGATTTCTTCTTTTTGGCGTGGCCTAACCTGTCCTTTAGTTTTGGGAGTGGAGCTTTGATCTGCGCCAAAAAAATTGGGCTGCCACAGTAACCAGGGACACAATGCGAGTTGAGGCTGCAAAGTGAAGCATACAGCCAGCTCCCAACACATTAAAAGAATTGAAAAACACACAACAGCAACTTATCTCCAACCCCGCCCGAAGGGCTTGCCGGTTCGGTCCTTGGTGTCCTCTCTCTCTCTCTCTCTCTCTCTCTCTCTCTCTCTCTCTCTCTCTCTCTCCCTTTCTTCCCCCCCCCGATTTTCTTATTTGTGACAATTTATTTAACTCTCCAAGGGTTTTCTGGAGAACTGGAGTAACTCTCAGCTGGCCAAACTTCCATAAATGACCAGAATTGGCGCTGGTGGCTGGTTACGCCCCCTTTGGCTGAAAAAAAACTGACCTAAAAAAAATTGTAACTAACTGAGTTACACTGGTGCAAATTGATTGGGGAAACTCTGGTTTTTCAATTTAGGCCAAAAAGAGCAGCCTGCTCCAAAAAAAACAGAGCACATGACTGCATTGGTTCTTGCTGAACACAAGGTAGCTTGTAAGTGTATGTTTTTATGGCAAGGCCATACTGATACTTGGCCTTCCGATGATGGCGTTTTCTCTTTGATATTTTAGTTGCCGGAATCTTTCCAAGATATAGAATCTGGTTCAGTCTTGTGATCTTTTCCTAGCTCCAGTAGTTTTTCTTTCTCCTCTGCTTTTTTGTTAGTTATGGTTTCTGAGTTCTTTTTTGTCTCAATTTTTAAGTATTATAATTTACTTCTACTTGGCCCATCTTTTAAAATTTCTTCAGCATCTACCTGGCAAAATGCTTGGGCTATTTTTCAAAATGTAATATTTGAAAAGTTTAGAAAATAAAAATTAGGACAAGTCAGTTTTACTTACATTGTGTTGCTGTCTGAGAAGAACATTGCAAGATTCCTCTTTATTTTCTTCTTTGATTTATTACCAGAAATGCCCTTACTTCTGCATGCTGAGAATGTGAACTCACAGTCAGTGATCAGAGTTGTTCTACAAAGAAGATGGATAAAGACACCTTTTGAAGAAAATTGTGGTATGACGGGGAGTGAAAATGAGAACACTCTTCTCATTAAGGAAGATTTTGGCCTAGCTTCAACTGAGGAGAAATCTGGAGTATTGCATTGTCCTGTGTGCCTCTACTACACCAAGCACAAAAGCAGGCTGATCAATCACATTCTGGAGCACAAAAGTAAGGTCCTCTTCCAATTAAGTATTTCATATTTAAAGCTCTGCAAAGGACTGCTGGGTTGAGAGTTTAAACCTCATGGATGGATATCTTTAACCAGATAATTTGTTTGAATTTTTTCATCTTTTATAATGGCAGCCGTTACTTGATTAAAAGCTTTATATAAATGCGAGTGATTGTTGAAGTGCATGTCTTGCCCATTACTCAGTATAAGGTAATAAATTTGACTCTTAAAACAAAAGCTACTATCAAGAATTTTATATTGTTAATTATTGCATCTGGGTCCTGAGTTGTCTTCTACTTAAGCAGTCTCTCAGAGTCGAGCATGACTTGCTTCCACACTAATGAGTTCTCGGGTGACTGAGTCCAATGCGGGATCTACAGTCCCTGTCACAGGTGTGGGGTAGTCGATGGTTGGAGGGACGGGTGGGTGGCTGCTTGGGTTGTCGTGTGCTCCTTCCGCTGTTTGCGCTTAGCTTCCACGTGCTCCTGGCGAAGAGACTCAAGGTGTTCGGTGCCTTCCCGGATGTTTCTCCATTTTGAGCGGTCTTGGACCAGGGATTCCCAGGTGTCGGTGGGGATGTTGACTTTTTCAAGGAGGCTTTGAGGGTTTCCTTGAAGCATTTTCTCTGCCCACCTGGGACTTGCGTGCCGTGTCGGAGCTCTGAGTAGAGCGCTTGTTTTGGAAGTCTAGTATCGAGCATGCGGACAATGTGGCCTGTCCATCAGAGCTGATCGAGCGTGGTCAATGCTTCAATGCTGGGGTTGTTGGCCTGAGTGAGAATACTGACATTAGTGCGCCTATCCTACCAATGGATTTGCAGAATCTTGCGGGGGCAGCGTTGGTGGTACCTCTCCAGCGCTTTGAGGTGCCTGCTGTACATAATCCATGTCTCTGAGACATATAGGAGGGTGGGTATCGCTACTGCTTTGTAGACCATGAGCTTGGTGCCGGGTTTGAGGTCCTGGTCTTCAAACACCACCTTCCTCAGGCGACCGAAGGCTGCACTGGCACACTGAAGGCGCTGTTGGACTTTGTCATCGACGTCTGCCCTTGTTGACCGTAGGCTCCTGAGGATATAGTCCACGCTGTTCAACCTCAGAGTGTGCACAAACTCGAGCGTCATCTGCATACTGTAATTCAATGACAGAGGATAGGACGACCTTGGATCTCGACTCGAGACGACGGAGGTAGAATAATTTCCTGTTTGTTCTGTAGATTAGCTCTATTCCAGCGGGGAGCTTATTGAGGGTGAGATGGAGCATTGCAGCAAGTTAGATTGAGAAGAGCGTTGGTGCGATGACACAGCCTTGCTTGACCCCGGTCCGCAAGTGTATTGGATCTGTGGTGGATCAGTTGGTCAGGATCAGGGCTTGCATGTCATAGTGAAGCAGGTGAAGGATGGAAATGAAATTTTGAGGGCAGCCGAATTTGAGGAAGACACTCCATAATCCCTCACGATCGACCGTGTCGAAGGCCTTGGTGAGATTAAAGAAGGCCATGTACAGGGGTTAGTGCTGCTCCCTCCATTTCTCTTGAATTTGACACGCAATGAAGATCATGTCCATTGTGCTCCTTTAGTGGGCGGAATCTGCATTGCGACTCTGGGAGGGGCTCTTCAGCCACTGGGAGAAGGCGATTGAGGAGGATTCTTACGATGACGTTCCCTGTGGCAGACAGCAAGGAAACTCCTCTAATTACTGTAATCGAACTTGTCACCTTTCTTGATGGTCACGATTACAGCGTCTGAGATCCCCGGCATGCTCTGTTATATATGTAAACTTTTATTTACTCTGTATAGCCACCAGAGAGCTTATCCCCTGGAGTCCAAGGGATCCCACAATCCCTTGGGAGCACAGGTATTTAAGGAGGCTTAACAGGTTGGAGAGGCACTCTGGAAATAAAAGACTATGGTCACATTTTACTGTGAGCTCACAGTGTACTGTTTGACTCTTTCTCCATACACCAACTCGCGACGAGATACAGATAGCGAACCCAAAGATGCAGAGAACAGTGGGCATCCTGGAGAAATTTTCGGAGGGAGATGATTGGGAAACTTTTGTGGAGCGACTTGACCAATACTTCTTGGCCAACGAGCTAGATGGGGAAGAGAGCGCTGCCAAACGAAGGGCGATCCTCCTCACCGTCTATGGGGCACCAAAGTATGGCCTCATGAAGAATCTACTCACTCCAGCGAAACCCACGGAGAAATCATACGACGATTTGTGCACACTGGTCTGAGAGCATTTGAATCCGAAGGAAAGTGCTCTGATGGCGAGGTACCGGTTCTACACCTACAAAAGGTCTGAAAGCCAGGAAGTGGTGAGTTATGTCACCAAGCTAAGACACCTTGCAGGACATTGCGAATTTGGAGCACATGCTCAGACTTTTTCGTACTTGGCATTGGCCACGAAACCATACTTCGCAAACTTTTGACTACAGAGACTCCAACCTTGAGTAAGGCCATAGCGATAGCCCAGGCTATCATTGCCACCAGTGAGAAAACAAAGCAAATCTCTCAGCACACAGTGCTGCTACAAGTACTGTGAACAAAGTGATGTTGTTTTCGAATCGCAACGTACAGGACAGGTTACACATGCCTGCAGCTGCATGTCCACAGATGTCTGAGTCCACCATCAAGAGTGATGAATGCAAGGCCATTAACACCTTGTTGGCGCTGCAGAGGTGATCATCGTTTCCATTCATGCCGATTCAAAGAGTACGTTTGCAAGGGCTGTGGAACAGTGGGACACCTCCGAGTGTGCAGGCGAGCTGCAAAGCCTGTTACAACCTGCAAACCACCATGTTGCAGAGGAGGACAAATCCACGGAGGATCATGACAAACCAGAGCCTCAGATCGAGGAGGCAGAGCTACATGGGGTGCACACATTCACCACGAATTGTCCCCCGATAATGCTGAATGTTGAACTAAATGGACTCCCGGTGTCAATGGAGCTGGACACAGGTGCGAGCCAGTCCATCATGGGCAAAAAGACCTTTGAAAGGTTGTGGTGCAACAAGGCCTCAAGGCCACTCCAGTTCACACGAAACTAAGAACTTGCACAAAAGAATTAATTCCTGTAATCGGCAGTGTTACCGTAAAGGTCTCCTATGATGGAGCGGTGCACAAGCTGCCACTCTGGGTGGTACCGGGCGATGGTCCCACGCTGCTCGGCAAGAGCTGGCTGGGAAAGATACGCTGGAACTGGGACGACGTCCGAGCACTATCGCCCGCTGACGACACTTCGTGTGCCCAGGTCTTAAACAAATTTCCTTCGCTGTTCGAACCAGGCATCGGGAAATTCCAAGGAGCAAAAGTGCAGATCCACCTATTTCCGGGGGCGCGACCCATCCATCACAAGGCGAGAGCAGTACAGTACATGATGAGAGAAGGGGTAGAGATTGAGCTAGACCGGCTGCAAAGAGAGGGCATCATTTCCCCGATTGAGTTCAACGAGTGGGCCTGTCCTTGAGGGAGACGGTACCGTCAGAATCTGTGGCGATTACAAAATAAGTAACAATCGTTTCTCCCTGCAGGACCGATACCCACTACCAAAGGCCGATGACCTCCTTGCAACACTGGCGGGAGGAAAGACGTTCACGGAGCTGGATCTGACTTCAGCCTACATGAACACAGGAACTGGCGGAATCATCTGCATCAACACGCACAAAAGGTCTTTTTGTTTATAACAGATGCCCGTTTGGAATACGATCGGCATAGGCGATATTCCAGAGAAACATGGAAAGCTTACTGAAGTCGATCCCGCACACCATGGTCTTCCAGGACGACATCTTGGTCACAGGTGGGAACACAGTCGAGCATCTGCAGAACCTGGAGGAGGTTCTTCGTCGACTCAACCGCGTGGGGCTCAGGTTAAAACGCTCGAAGTGCATTTTCCTGGCGCCTGAAGTGGAGTTCCTGGGAACGAGGATTGCGGCGGACGGCATCAGGCCCACCAACGCGAAGACGGAGGCAGTCGAGAATGCACCGAAGCCACAGAACGTGACGGAGCTGCGGTCGTTTCTGGGACTCCTGAACTACTTTGATAACTTCTTACCGGGTCTCAGCACACTGTTCGAACCATTGCATGTCTTACTTTGAAAAGGGGACGAATGGGTTTAGGGCAAAAGCCAAGAAAATGCCTTTGTAAAAGCGAGAAAATTGTTATGCTCAAACAAATTGCTTGTGTTGTATGATCCATGTAAGCGCTTGGTACTAACATGTGATGCGTCATCATATGGCATCGGGTGTGTGTATTGCAGCAAGCTAATGATTTTGGGAAACTGCAACCGGTTGCTTATGCATCGAGGAGTCTGCCTAAGGCTGAGAGCCTACAGCATGATTGAGAAAGAAGCGTTAGCGTGTGTCTGAGGTAAAGAAAATGCATCAATACCTGTTTGGGCTAAAATTCGATTTGGAAACTGACCATAAGCCACTTGTATCCCTGTTTTCCGAGAGTAAAGGGATAAATACCAACACATCGACCCGTATTCAGAGATGGGCGCTCAAGTTGTCCGCATACAACTGCGCCATCCACCACAGGCCAGGCACAGAAAATTGCGCTGTGCTCTTAGGCTGCCATTGCCCACCATGGGGGTGGAAATGGTGCAGCCCGCAGATCCAGCTATGGTTATGGAAGCATTTGAGAGTGAGCAATTGCTCGGCAGATCAAATCCTGGACAAGCCTGGGCTATCATCTGTCTTGTATTGTGTCAGGAAAGTTCAATTTCCTGGTCAGTTTACCTGTTTGCATCAAATAGATGAGGTCTCTGCAAGAGATAATGGCTAGAAGATAAGGGTGGGGTGACATGGAACTTCTGTAGTGTAGACAATAGGAAAGCACCATGGGGGGGGGTACTTGTCTCAGCATGACTTGTCTCCTAGCTGTCTGATGGCCATCAGCCATCTCAAACCAGGTTTAGCTGTTTATGCAAGCTGACTGCTCAAATGCAGAAAGTTCTGGAAGGGCCAGGACTCCATTTTGATATATATATATATTGCAAAGGGCACACAAATACCGTATGGTATCAGCTGAGACAAAAATACATTTCTACATTCCCCCATTTTGTCCTTCACAAGGACAACTTAATCCATTCTGATCTTGTACAGTCTCTCCATTTCCATTTCCACACAAGAGCCCTCAGCAGTTGTTGCTACCATAACTCTAGCCGTGGTCTCGGTAGGTATCATAGTTTCTCCCACCCTGGCACAGCAACACTTAACGATGACAAATAATAGATACAGGGCGAAGACTATCAGCAGGAATATGATCAAACCCTGTACCACAGATTTCCCCAGGGCTCCCAACCATCCCGATGCCCAACCCCACAAGGTGATACCGTCCTGGCCAACTGTCTGTTTATACTCTATTACCTTTTTCCTGATGTTTTCAGCTAGACTGACGATATCTTCTGATTTATCTGGGAAAACGTACAGCATTCTTCACCTATTAATGCGCATGTTCCTCCCTCCTTAGCTATGAGATAATCTAAGGCCATACGATTTTGGAGAGCCACTGTTCGAATAGCTACCATTTCGTCATTTATCCCTTCAAAGGCTTGGGAAGTTGCGGTTGGCTACTGACTCCACTAAGTTAGCCAGTTCCCGTAACTGCCATTCGGTCGATGCTATTCCATAGGGTGGCACCATTACCTTGAATATTCCATTTAGACACGTCAAATCCCGTTTAAATCTATGACTTCCATAGGCCTCCCTTAGAGTCCTTACTGATCTGATAAGGGGTACCACATATCCTAAGTAACAGGACCCTGTCCAGTTGGCTGGTAACCATGGGTAGGCTTTATGGCCACAAATAAAGTAGGTGCAATTATAGGACATCAGCTCCTGGTCCTTTCGCACTGTCCCTACTCGAGTGGTCTCTCCTGCCCACCCTTCACCTGGGGCTTTGTTATGGACCGTTGTCCAGCCAACGGTTGCTATCTTACTCTTGGTGGGATTAGTTGTGGCTTGCCATTTAATCATTTGGGAACACTTGCTGCGTCCCATTTCTGGTCCTTTAGTCTCATTACTCACTAGGCATATTATACCTTCAGGATTTCCTATTCTGGGAGTAATGCTTAGGAAGGGAGGCTGATGGTTATTATCATCATTGGGCTGGTACCATCCCTGGAAGGCTGTAAGTTTATACCCTGCCGACCTCCATTCTGTCTGCTCCTTCGTTTCTGGCCCCTTAGTTAGTTTTGTCCTATTTTGTACTGTCAACCATTCTACCATTTCTGATTCGTTAAAGGGGACAGATCTCAGGGGAATACCCCCCCTGGAGTGGACAGGTACCTGGGAACATATCCAACAACTCGACAAGTTTCTTTCTTGAGCATACCTATGACTCAGTGCCATAAATACGTTTACGTGCAATTCCCTTCGGTGGCGGGTCTGTACCCCTAGTGCAATCAATAATGTAAAGTAAATCCCTGTCAAGCCCAGCACCATCAGTCCCCATAGTCCATACAGTTCCTTATTCAGTCTTCCTTTTTCTGTTCCTCTGGTTCCTTCTTCCCTTCCTCCTGGTCGGGTGCCCGTTTGCAATGGGATGCGTGGATCCATGTTGGTCTTTCCTTTACCTTGATTGCAGTATTGGTCGCCAGCAAGACCTGGTATGGTCCTTCGAATCTTGGCTGTAGACTGCTTTTTCTTTTAAAAATCTTGATGTAAACGAATTCCCCTGGCTCCAGGTTATGACACTTCCCTTCCGCTGGCTTGACTTGGGCTTCCTTTATCTGTGAATGAAAGCTGGAGTCAGTGTAGATATTAACTGTGTGTCCTTCAGCCAGAATACAGGCTCGAGTTAACGCAAACAATTCGGCTTGTTGGGCTGAAAAGGAGTCTGGAAGAGAGGCTGTTTCGACAACATTAAACTGAGTTACAATTGCATAAGCCGCTCTAGGTTGGCCCCTATCATTTCGTAAGGCTGATCCGTCAACATAGTACACTAGATCAGGGTTACACATTGGTACATCTGTTAGATTGATACGTGGTTTAGTCACTAATTCGGTTACCATTTCACATGACTGGGGTTCGCCGTCGTCTTCTGTGGGGAGTAGAGTGGCTGGATTTAAGGTAGTGCATCTTTTGATGAGGTTCGGATTTGATAACAGTTCGACCTCGTATTTAGTGGTTCTTGCGGAGGTTAGGTGTTGGGTGGCACATTTAGTCAGTAAAATTTCGACAGAGTGTGGGATATACAAAATGGTCTGATGATTTAGAGTTATTGTCTGAGCCTGTTGCGTAGCATAATAAGCTGCTGCCAATGAAGGAAGACATCCTGGTAGTCCGTGTGCCACTGGGTCTAGTTGGATACTGAAATATGCTACCGGTTGCTGCCTGTCCCCATGTAACTGAGTCAAAACAGATTGTGCAAAACCCGACTTGTGATGCACAAATAAGTTGAATAGCTTAGTGTAATCTGGTAATCCCAAGGCTGGTGCTGAAGTAAGGGGCTGCTTAAGACTCTGGAAAGCATTCCGGGATACTTCATTCCAAATCCTTCTTTAAGCATTGTGAGAATATAGTCGATTCATTCACAGCTCGTAGGTCATGGACAAACCTCCATTTGTGTGGGCTTCTGAACTGGACGAATCTGTGTGTTACACGGACTTCTCATTTATGCTTATAGTGATTCACAGATCACAGAATGTAAAGTACTTGTTTTCTAATCTTATTAAAAGGCTTCCAAACCCAAGATTTTTCCAATACACCCAAAATGTTGATCAAGGAGATCACCTGAAATATCTCAAAATCCCAATTGAAATATTGTACTGCCACTCTTTATCCAAAAAAATCCTCTTACTGAGCTAGAAGCTTTTGTACCAAGATTTTACACCAAGGACAATGAGAGTGTACTCCCCCAGCCTGCACCTCGAGAGACCCACAAAGGCTTTTTTTTTAAAAAAAGGCATTACAACGTTTAACCACTGGGACCATGTCTCAACAAACCCATCCTTTGTGCATTTCCTAGCTCCGTAACCTCTCATCCGAATAAATTCACACCTGCGCTTCTAACTTAAAATGTCTTAAACTTCCCACATACAGGACAACACTATGAAGGGTTAAAAAACTTCACTTTGTTTGAAAAAGTGGGTGGAGCTCAAACAAACAGGCAGCTCCACAACCTTTCCAAACAGGTTTCCAGACGCAAGGAAAAAAACACAGAAGCGCTCTCATTCAAAGACAAGACATTCACGCACTCTCATTCAAAGACAAGACATTCACAAGTCTCTCTCCATTCAATAAAGCTTTTTTTTTTGCTAGCTTTATTTTTTTTTTGAATCCATAAGTCACTATCAGGTTCTCTTTTTATTTTACATTTGATTTACTTCCTCCGTTAATTTTACATGGGCTTGAAGAATCGGAACCCAGGCCTTTTCTATTACTTTCCTTTTTTTTTCTCTTTTACCTGGATCTCTGTTTATAAGACACTCCTCTAGACATGTTGTTCTCTCTAAATTAAATGAACCATCGGGTGGAAATGGCCTGTTTTCACCCTTAGTCCACTTTACCGGTTTTTGTTTCTTCGGTCAATTGAAGACTGACCACAATTCTGGAGCATGACATAGGCTGGTGTGCCTTTTGTGGTGTTTTAACTTGCTCCGGCACCCATTCTGGATGATTAAGATTTTCCACAGTTTCTGATCTCACAATCCTTTCGGCCAACCGAGTTCTCTACGCCCACTTCTCCTGGCCGTTACGTGGCCTGAAAAGGCTCTTAATTCGGGCTCAGTCTGGGTGTGTGAGATATGTTGGCACGAACCAACCGTAGTTGATCAATCAGTTACTGTTTCTTTTCTTAATCAATCCTTGTGTTTTTTTTTCCCGAATCACAACTTTCCCTAGTGACTCTTCCCGTTTCTCTAATGGCAATCTCTCACAAAGATATTGCACACAACAGTATAACAAGGACAACAAACAATATTCTCAGTCTGCGTTGTACGCCACTACAGACCGAGTTCTTAACTTATCCTAATAAAAAACTGATAAAACTTAAGGTTCCGTACCCAAACTCTTTGATCGATTAGCGCTTTCTTTTTTTTTCTAGTCTTATCACATAAGAACCCCTTCCGAATTAAAAACAATAAAAATCATATCACATAAGAACCTGGAACCCTTTTTGATCGACTAGCACTCCCTTACCTACTGAAACCTTCCCCGGGCTGTTTCGAGATTTTTTCCCAGAACCTGTTCTCTTCTGCTGGCGAGCTGAGAAAGAAATGGTTATAAAAAATACCTTTAGCTTTTAAATGCCGAGTCTTGTAGATTGCAGTACCTCCCCTGTGGACAACAGATTACATATGCGATTCAACAGTGAAGAAACCTCTTGTGAGCAAAAGGCTCACCTTGTTTGCCCACTGAAGCCTTTCACTGGAGAGGCACTATGCCTGTATCCGTTTTACTCACAGGACAGAGGGTATGCATCTCGGTGGAACCTCCAAGTTATAACTGTCGAAATCTCGACCTCCGAAAAGAATGACTCCGACACTTACAGCTCCGGTAGAAGTTTCTTTAATTTACTTGCTAGCAAGGGGCAGGTTACACTCAGTCAAGGGCTAAGTGAACACCTCCGAAATGGTTCAGTTTAACAAGATATTTATACAGTAAAACCCAAGTTATGGCCTCTCCCTGTGTATTGCTCTGTCTCTCAGTCAGTGAATACAGATAAAGAGTTAATTACTATATCCTGGTCCTGACATGGTATCCAGATATTTCCTTTTGTCAGGGTTATCAGTTGGCCAGCCAGGCCATTACTCCATGAGTCATAGGTAATGGGTTATCACCTGTCTTGTATTGTGTCAGGAAAGTTCAATTTCCTGGTCAGTTTATCTGTTTGCATCAAATGGATGAGGTCTCTGCAAGAGATAATGGCTAGAAGATAAGGGTGGGGTGACATGGAACTTCTGTAGTGTAGACAATAGGAAAGCACCATGGGGGGGGGGTACTTGTCTCAGCATGACTTGTCTCCTAGCTGTCTGATGGCCATCAGCCATCTCAAACCAGGTTTAGCTGTTTATGCAAGCTGACTGCTCAAATGCAGAAAGTTCTGGAAGGGCCAGGACTCCATTTTGATATATATATATTGCAAAGGGCACACAAATACCGTATGGTATCAGCTTGGATAAAAATACATTTCCACATGGCTTACCCAATGTCATGGTGAGTAACAACAGGCCATGTTTTACCAGTGCTGAATTCAAAGAATTCATGATCCATAACAGGATCAAACATGTCACATCTGCTCCGTTTAAACTAGCTTCCAATGGTCAGGTAGAGAGAGCAGTGCAAACCATCAGTAAGGCTTGAAGAGGGTAACTGAAGGCTCACTGCAGACTCGCCTATCCCGAGTCCTGCTTAGCTACCGCACGAGACACCACTTGCTGGGATCCTACCTGCTGAACTGCCCATGAAAAGAGCACTTAATACAAGGCTCTCGTTAGTTCACCCTGATCTGCATGAACAGGTAGAGAGCAGGCGACTTCAACAAAGTGCATATCATGATCGCGCAAATGTGTCACGCGAGATTGAAATCAGTGATCCTGTATTTGTACTGAATTATGGGCAAGGTCCCAAGTGGCTTCCCGGCACTGTCGTGGCCAAAGAGGGGAGCAGGGTGTTTCAGGTCAAACTTTCAAATGGACTTATTCACCGGAAACACTTGGACCAAATCAAACTCGGATTCACGGACTATCCTGAGCAACCCACCTTGGACCCTACCTTTTTTTGATCCCCCAACATACACACCAGTGGTCACCGGCACCATGGTTGACCACAAAGAAGAACCCATCATCCACAGCAACCCAGCAAGGTCAGCTGCACAGCAGCCCAGCGAGGGCCCAACAAATGATTCAACAACACCAGCTTTCACACCGAGACGGATCAACCAGGGCAAGAAGGGCCCCAGATCGACTCACATTGTAAATAGTTACACTATTGACTTTGGGGTGGGAGGAGGGGAGAGAAAGTGTTGTTATATATGTAAACTTGTATTTACTCTGTACAACCACCAGAGGGCTCATCCCCTGGAGTCCAAAAGGATCCCATAATCCCTTGGGAGCACAGGTACTTAAGGAGGCTTCACCGGTTGGAGAGGCACTCTGGGGACCTGCAATAAAAGACTACGGTCACACTTTACTTTGAGCTCACAGTGTACATTTTGACTCTTTCTCCATACACAACACTCTCCTCCTTCCAAATAAGAGAAATGAGTTCATGGATTCACACCAATAGTGCTTCTCCGCCATGCTTTTAGTGCTTCACGGGGATTCCATTTGCTCCTGAGGCCTTGTTGTTCTTCAATTGTCGGATGGCCTTTTCAATCTCATGCTGGGCTAAGGTTGTGCTGAGACGGTGGCAGGTCGCAGGAGATCTTCGAAGTGCTCCTTCCAGTGGGCACTGACTGCCTTTCTGTCCTTGATGAGTACCTCTGCGTTCTTTGCCCTCAGTGGGGTAGGACCTTGGGTGCTTGGGCCGTAGGTGGTCTTGACTGCGCTAAAGAATCCACGCACGTCATGGTTGTTGCCTAGTTGCTGAATCTCCTGTGTTTTTTCCACCGACCATATGTTCTTTAGGTCGCAAGTTTTATGTTGGACCTCTGCCTTCAGACGTCTATGGAGCTGCTTTCTTGCTCTCGAGTTGTGTTGCTGTTTCCAGTTCAAGAATGCTTTGCGCTTGCAGCTTATTAGCTCCTGGTCGTTCTCGTCGAACCAATCTTGATGTTTCCTGGTGGAGTGACCAAGCGTCTCTTCACAGGTGCTAATTATTGAAACTCTGAGGGCAGACCAGGTGCTGTGGATACTCTGCGTCTCCAGTTCACTGGAAGTCGTCGAGTTGGTTGTGAGGCGCTGGCTGAATAGGGCTTTCTTAGCAGGGTCTTTGAGTGCTCCGGCATTGATTTTCCTGCAGCAGCATTTCACTTCTGGGGCTACATTGATGGAAATGACAGAACGGATTAGGCGGTGGTCGGTCCGGCAGTCGTCAGCTCCTATCATGATGCGGGTGATGCACATGTCCTTGCGATCCCTCGCTCGGACAATGACGTCGTCTAGCAAATGCCAGTGCTTAGAGCGAGGGTGTTGCTGTGAGGCCTTGTACTTGTCTCTCTGACGGAACAAGGTGTTGGTTATGATAAGACCATGTTCCAAGCATTTTGTCAGGAGGAAGGTACTGTTGAGGTGGATTTCCCTACCCCCCCTCTCTGCCAATCACACCTCCCCAGAGGTCTAAGTCCTTTCTACTCTGGTGTTAAAGTCGCCAAGGAGGATCAACTTATCGCTCGTTGGGACTTGGGTCAAGGATTGTTCAAGGTTGGAGTAGAATTCCTCTTTGGTCTTGTCTGCAGCTTCCAGTGTTGGGGTGTATGCACTGATGACAGTAGCACACTGGTTCCGGCTAAGGTGTGCCGAAGGGTCATGAGGCATTCGTTTATTCCACAAGGAGTGGACAGTAGGAATGTGTCTGTGTGTGTGGCCCATGCATCTCCAATCATCTTGGATCCCCTTGCCATTGAACGAAGACCTTGTTCTGTCAAACCTGTGTGGTAGCTGACGTGCAATGGCCACCCCACGTTAAAAGAACTCGCGCACAGGCATCTTCCATCCTTTAAAATGAAGTTCGAGACCTGGAACGTCCGGACCCTCATGGACAACCCCAACAGCAACAAACCGGAACGCCGCACTACTATCGATGCCCGGGATCTCAGACGATCCGACATAGACATCGTTGCCCTAAACAAGACCCGGCAGGCAGTGGAAGGCCAGCTCGAGGAACAAGGGGATGGTTACGCCTTCTGGAAAGGTAAACCAGAAGAAGAACGCTGCCTATGTGGGCTAGGCTTCTGAGTTGTAACCTGAAATTGAAGAGCACATTCCAATCGGCAAAATTTCCTGACCAAGCTACAATTGCACACTAATTAGAAGTTTTGGTCTTCAAGGAACAGTTCTACCTTAGCAGAATAATCGTGTGCATAACATGGTAGAACAGTATTGTCCTTGTAAAATAACTCATCATCCAATATAGAAACATAGAAAATAGGTGCAGGAGCAGGCCATTCAGCCCTTCTAGCCTGCACCGCCATTTAATGAGTTCATGGCTGAACATGAAACTTCAGTACCCCCTTCCTGCTTTCACGCCATACCCCCTGATCCCCCGAGTAGTAAGGACTTCATCGAACTCCCTTTTGAATATATTTAGTGAATTGGCCTCAACTACTTTCTGTGGTAGAGAATTCCACAGGTTCACCACTCTCTGGGTGAAGAAGTTTCTCCTCATCTCGGTCCTAAATGGCTTACCCCTTATCCTTAGACTGTGACCCCTGGTTCTGGACTTCCCCAACATTGGGAACATTCTTCCTGCATCCAACCTGTCCAAACCCGTCAGAATTTTAAACGTTTCTATGAGGTCCCCTCTCACTCTTCTGAACTCCAGTGAATACAAGCCCAGTCGATCCAGTCTCTCTTGATAGGTCAGTCCCACCATCCCAGTAATCAGTCTGGTGAATCTTCGCTGCACTCCCTCAATAGCAAGAATGTCCTTCCTCAAGTTAGGAGACCAAAACTGTACACAATACTCCAGGTGTGGCCTCACCAAGGCCCTGTACAACTGTAGCAACACCTCCCTGCCCCTGTACTCAAATCCCCTCGCTATGAAGGCCAACATGCCATTTGCTTTCTTAACCGCCTGCCTAACCTGCATGCCAACCTTCAATGACTGATGTACCATGACACCCAGGTCTCTTTGCACCTCCCCTTTTCCTAATCTGTCATCATTCAGATAATAGTCTGTCTCTCTGTTTTTACAACCAAAGTGGATAACCTCACATTTATCCACATTATACTTCATCTGCCACGCATTTGCCCACTCACCTAACCTATCCAAGTCACTCTGCAGCCTCATAGCATCCTCCTCGCAGCTCACACTGCCACCCAACTTAGTGTCATCCGCAAATTTGGAGATACTACATTTAATCCCCTCGTCTAAATCATTAATGTACAGTGTAAACAGCTGGGGCCCCAGCACAGAACCTTGCGGTACCCCACTAGTCACTGCCTGCCATTCTGAAAAGTACCCATTTACTCCTACTCTTTGCTTCCTGTCTGACAACCAGTTCTCAATCCACGTCAGCACACTACCCCCAATCCCATGTGCTTTAACTTTGCACATTAATCTCTTGTGTGGGACCTTGTCGAAAGCCTTCTGAAAGTCCAAATATACCACATCAACTGGTTCTCCTTTGTCCACTTTACTGGAAACATCCTCAAAAAATTCCAGAAGATTTGTCAAGCATGATCTCTCTTTCACAAATCCATGCTGACTTGGACCTATCATGTCACCATTTTCCAAATGCGCTGCTATGACATCCTTAATAATTGATTCCATCATTTTACCCACTACTGAGGTCTATAATTCCCTGCTTTCTCTCCCTCCTTTTTTTAAAAAGTGGGGTTACATTGGCTACCCTCCACTCGATAGGAACTGATCCAGAGTCAATGGAATGTTGGAAAATGACTGTCAATGCATCCGCTATTTCCAAGGCCATCTCCTTAAGTACTCTGGGATGCAGTCCATCAGGCCCTGGGGATTTATCGGCCTTCAATCCCATCAATTTCCCCAACACAATTTCCCGACTAATAAAGATTTCCCTCAGTTCCTCCTCCTTACTAGACCCTCTGACCCCTTTTATATCCGGAAGGTTGTTTGTGTCCTCCTTAGTGAATACTGAACCAAAGTACTTGTTCAATAGGTCTGCCATTTCTTTGTTCCCCTTTATGACTTCCCCTGATTCTGACTGCAGGGGACCTACGTTTGTCTTTACTAACCTTTTTCTCTTCACATAACTAGAGAAACTTTTGCAATCCGCCTTAATGTTCCCTGCAAGCTTCTTCTCGTACTCCATTTTCCCTGCCCTAATCAAACCCTTTGTCCTCCTCTGCTGAGTTCTAAATTTCTCCCAGTCCCCAGGTTCGCTGCTATTTCTGGCCAATTTGTATGCCACTTCCTTGGCTTTAATACTATCCATGATTTCCCTTGATAGCCACGGTTGAGCCACCTTCCCTTTTTTATTTTTACGCCAGACAGGAATGTACAATTGTTGTAATTAATCCATGCGGTCTCTAAATGTCTGCCATTGCCCATCCATAGTCAACCCCTTAAGTATCATTCGCCAATCTATGTTAGCCAATTCACGCCTCATACCTTTAAAGTTACCCTTCTTTAAGTTCTGGACCATGGTCTCTGAATTAACTGTTTCATTCTCCATCCTAATGTAGAATTCCACCATATTATGGTCACTCTTCCCCAAGGGGCCTCGCACAATGAGATTGTTAATTAATCCTCTCTCATTACACAACACCCAGTCTAAGATGGCCTCCCCCCTAGTTGGTTCCTCGACATATTGGTCTAGAAAACCATCCCTTATGCACTCCAGGAAATCCTCCTCCACCGTATTGCTTCCAGTTTGGTTAGCCCAATCTATGTGCATATTAAAGTCACCCATTATAACTGCTGCACCTTTATTGCACGCACCCCTAATTTCCTGTTTGATGCCCTCCCCAACATCACTACTACTGTTTGGAGGTCTGTACACAACTCCCACGAACGTTTTTTGCCCTTTGGTGTTCTGCAGCTCTACCCATATAGATTCCACATCATCCAAGCTAATGTCTTTCCTAACTATTGCATTAATCTCCTCTTTAACCAGCAATGCTACCCCACCTCCTTTTCCTTTTATTCTATCTTTCCTGAATGTTGAATACCCTTGGATGTTGAGTTCCCAGCCCTGATCATCCTGGAGCCACGTCTCCGTAATCCTAATCACATCATATTTGTTAACATCTATTTGCACAGTTAATTCATCCACCTTATTGCGGATACTCCTTGCATTAAGACACAAAGCCTTCAGGCTTGCTTTTTTAACACCCTTTGTCCTTTTAGAATTTTGCTGTACAGTGGCCCTTTTTGTTCTTTGCCTTGGGTTTCTCTGCCCTCTACTTTTCCTCATCTCCTTTCTGTCTTTTGCTTTTGCCTCATTTTTGTCTCCCTCTGTCTCCCTGCATAGGTTCCCATCCCCCTGCAATATTAGTTTAACTCCTCCCCAACAGCACTAGCAAACATTTCCCCCTAAGACATTGGTTCCGGTCCTGCCCAGGTGCAGACCATCCGGTTTGTACTGGTCCCACCTCCCCCAGAACCGGTTCCAATACCCCAGGAATTTGAATCTCTCCCTGCTGCACCACTGCTCAAGCCTCGTATTCATCTGAGCTATCCTGCGATTCCTACTCTGACTAGCACATGGCACTGGTAGCAATCCCGAGATTACTACTTTTGAGGTCCTACTTTTTAATTTAGCTCCTAGCTCCTTAACTTCTTTTTGTAGGACCTCATCCCTTTTTTTACCTATGTCGTTGGTACCAATGTGCACCACAACAACTGGCTGTTCTCCCTCCCATTTTAGAATGTCCTGCACCCGCTCCGAGACATCCTTGACCATTGCACCAGGGAGGCAACATACCATCCTGGAGTCTCGGTTGCGGCCGCAGAAACGCCTATCTATTCCCCTCACCATCGAATCCCCTATCACTATCGCACTCCCAATCTTTTTCCTGCCCTCCTGTGCAGCAGAGCCAGCCACGGTGCCATGAACTTGGTTGCTGCTGCCCTCCCCTGATGAGTCATCCCCCCCAACAGTACTCAAAGCAGTGTATCTGTTTTGCAGGGGGATGACCACAGGGGACCCCTGCACTACCTTCCTTGCACTGCTCTTCCTGCTGGTCTTCCATTCCCTATCTGGCTGTGGACCCTTCTCCTGCGGTAAGACCAACTCACTACACGTGATACTCACGTCATTCTCAGCATCGTGGATGCTCCAGAGTGAATCCACCCTCAGCTCCAACTCCGCAACGCGGACCATCAAGAGCTCGAGGCGGATACACTTCCCACACACGTAGCGCCCAGGGACACCGGAAGTGTCCCCGAGTTCCCACATGGTACAGGAGGAGCATATCACGTGACCGAGCTCTCCTGCCATGTCTTAACCTTTAGATACCATCAACATGCCATCAAGATTAGGATATCTGCTAAGGTTATTGAAACACATTTTATTGAAACTAAAGTATATTTTGACCCTGCATCTGCATTACAGATATGCACAAATACAACCTTGTTTTATCACTATGAATATTAGGAAGTTCCCAATAGAATTAAACCATCGCATTTGTTCCACTCCTAAGGCTCCGATGCACGTTGGCAGCCTTGTCAGATTCACCAGAATGAGACTCATGCTAGAGGTTTAAAAGATTCCCTTTTAAAGTTGGTGCTCCAGGCACATTGCAAAAATTTAAAAGACCTGCCTTGCATCTTAGTGCTCTTTACTCGAGTCTGATCACATTGGCCTGGAAATCCCGGCCTCCCCAGGTCCGTACGGAGTGTGTACGGACCTGGGAAGGCATTGCAAAAGCCGGTTTTCAGCGCACTATGCACATGCGCTGAAAACCGGCTTTTCTGATCTGTCAAGCTGGTGCTTAACAGATCTTCCATATCTCGGGAGCGAGGACATTTGCACGGGCAAGATTGCAGTATTTACCTATATCTTGCCCAGCAAATGTACTCAAAACTCTTGCGCCCGATAAAAGTAGGCGTAAGAGTTTTAAAACATACAAAAACATAATAAAATTCAATTTAAAAAAAAATACATTTTATTGTTTTAAAAACCCTGCCCACTAAGGTAAATTTATTTTTAACCCTAATTACAAAACTTAAAAAAAAAAATCAGAAAAATATATATTTTTTTCCTAAGACATTTATTAACTTTTTAACTTTAATTATGTGAGGTGTGTTTTTTTTTCTCTAATAGCAATGAGAACTGGTAGATAAGGAGTTCTCATGGCTATTAATGAGAAAGCTGTGGAATACTGCACCTGATTGGTTGAGCAGTCACACCTGACTGCACCTTCTGCGTGGGAACCTGGAAGGCGCTTCACAGCGCGGGAAGAGAAGGCCTCCCCACCAGAATCTCACGCTCCTCTGGGACCACCAGGTAAATTTGTAAAAATTCTCCGGTCGGAAGCGTTCGCCCGACCACAATTTCAGCGCCAATATAGATCTACAATCGAAAGCACAAACCTGCTGAGGCAGAAGTGCAAACAGGATTATTTATGTTCATGGGTGGTTATTGCTCTTCTGGATTATTTATGATGTTCTTAAACACCCACTTTAAAAATAATTTGTTTGATTAATGGTATAATAGGAGGTATCTGTAGATAATTTGATGTCTCTTTCCCACCTAATTTAACTGCAAGTCAAAGGCATCCTGGCAGAGACCTTTTATGTCGCGTTTCCTCTGCCGTGGTGATGATGCCATGCATGTGATAGATTGGTAAAGTTTCCATTAATACAGTCACTGGAGCCTCACCGTAGTATGAGCTCTACAAAAAAAGGCCTGTTCTTGTGGTGCTTCTGACTTGCAGGAATCGGGGGTGGGCTGGTGAATGAAGTACATGAATACATCTTTTGGATTTTGATTTTTTTAATGCTTTTAAAATTGCTTATTAGAGGTAAAATGGGATTCGGCATTTTCTGTAGAATTACTTCAGTCCCCTGACTCTCTGAACAGGATGTGCCAACATAAAACCAAGAAACAGAAGGACCAAGAGACCTCAACAAATCTATGGGCATTTGTAGTAATTCAGGTAACTGTGTATTCCCTTCTAGTATTGAAAATGTCATCTGACACTTGCCTATGCTTTGGTGTTCAGATGGAAAGATGACTTATATGAAAGAATGTCAACTTGAACTGCTGCATTTCTATCCTGGGAAGGTATTCTGTTGTGACTGGTGTACATTCATTACACTTAGCCAGGATAGCCTAATACATCACATGGACACCCACAGCCCAGTGAAACCATACAAGTATCGCCTCTGTTTCTTTGAAGCTATACTACTGACAGAGCTGGAGACTCACCTGCAGGAACAACACAAGGTACTTTCCAATGTATGTCGAGTAGATGAAAAAGGACATAGATAGCTATGGGTGCCTGTTTTCCTATGCAAAAGGAAGACTTGACTATTTACAAGCGACTTATGCCTGTATTAGCAAAGTTTTCTCATGCATGCAGAAACTTGATATCCATTGCTAATTCTATTTGTTATGTTTGCGTGAGAATAACACTTTTAGTCCAGGCAGCATGCACTTTAATATTCTCCACTGTGCCATCATACCTCAAGAAGTGCCCAGATGCCAACTCAATGCTCTTTGAGAGGGGTATATGTTGAATTCTATTTTAACAACTTCTTTGTATAAAAACCTGCGATCACTGTCCACGTCACAAGAAATGAGATGCAATTCTGGTACAAAGCTGTTGTGTATATAGTGGGGAAAGCGCATGAACAATGCAGCGCCATGTTCTGAAAGGAATACTGCCATCCCTGGTTTCCCCTCTATTTGCAGCACAATACTTACTCACTTGTATCCAGAGGTTGAGTTACAATCCAATCTTCATTTTTATTTTTGACCATGAGCAGCACCAATTGAGATCAACTACTGCTGTATAGTGTACAAAAAAGTAAAAAGATTTAACCCCTCTATTATTTTCAGTATTTTTTGAACTTGTTATATTTTTCATTAGATTCTTCTTCATCAATATCAACTTTGTGATGGTGTAGTACATTGCTAGGAATTCCAGTCTCCCTATTGTCTTGGAGCCTTTTATTAGAAAACTTGATTCAAACACTCGCTATTTGTGGTGAAATAAAAAAGCAAAATATTGCAAATGCTGGAAATCTGAAATCAAAACACAAAATGCTGGAAATACTCAGCAGCTCAGACAACATCTGTGGAGAGAGATAGAGTTAACATTTCAAGTCGATGACTTTTTGTCAGAACTGAAAATAAGTTCAGGTTGAGTGTCCGGAAACCTCTGGACTGAGGCCGTTCCAGATTTCAAGTATTTCTGGATTTCGAAACGTCTTTCTGACGTCCCGAGTCCAGAAACGCTTGTGCGGGGGAGGGGCGGGGAGGGGGTTGGCGGTTCCGGGTTCGGCTGTGGGTCAAAGGTTGGTGGCTGGGAAAAACCTGCATTGAAGACCTGCAAAAAAGGTACGTTAAATTATTTATTTTTAAAATTATTTTTAAGCGATTTAGTAGGTAAGGATTTTGTGAATTTAAATGTTTTGTTTTCTGGAATTTTTGGGGGTTCTTTTTACCCCTCCCTAGGCCCAACTCGCAGTGGGAATCTTTTTTTAAAAAAAAATGTCCGGATTCCGGAACATTTTCCAGATTTCGGACAACCCCTCCACGGATCGGCCCGGATTCCGGAACATTCCGAATTTCGGAACTCCGGATTTCGGACGCTCAACCTGTATGATGAAATAACTTCGGATGCATTTAGTTTCTGGGCTGCTAGCTTTTCATGGGTACTTGGAGTTACAGTTGTGAATAAAAGTGCCAAGTGTGTGGCCACTTTAGTAACTCAAGAAAGTCAACACTATTGATCCATTGAGTGGAAAATCAGGTGCTGTGGAATTGGCTGCTAGCCAGTTAGAGCCACCATTATTCTTGGAATAGTTCTCCAGAGTGGTTGGTGGGACATGAGGACGCAGAAGCATATGTTAAGTTCAGTATTTTTTTTAAAAAGGACAACATTTATTGTAGAGAATATTGAGGAAAATCAGTAGTAAAGTTTGTACAACATTAAAATTAGCGTATTAGCTGATTTTTTTTTTAAGCATGGGAATGCATGAGGTGACGTATAAACCGTTGGCTCTAGAAGTCTTCGTGAGTTTAAGGGCTAATAAACATGATGCAGTAATGAACAAGAAATGCTGTGGATAATGAGTATTTTTCTCAGGATTTATTTTAACATTCAGTTTAATCAACTTGTGTCAAAAGTATCATTGCTTTGGCTAAAATCTGATTTTATAAAAGCTGTTCCATTCATTAGTTCTCAAAAATAAAAACAGTATAGCCTCAAGACTTTCCACATGTTGTGCTTTATTTTCAAAGCCAACTGAGCTAATGGTTTCTATTTTATTGAAAATACTTCTACTTTAAAATAAATACAAGTGTTATTTTATCTACTTTTAAATGAATCATTGGTTTACAAATCTAGTGATTAAGTTAATTTTTAATAACTCAAGATTGCTGAGAGTAAACTTGCTCTTTATGATGCCATTCAGAGTATTGATCAGACTCTGACCAGTTAAATTGATGGATATTTATTCTAATATTGGCTTGAATTATTATGGGACTTTTTTTCACTGTGCACTTATCATATGATCAGTTGTTTGACAATAAACGTGTTAATGTGTGTGTTTATTAAATAGGTGAAGTGCAACTTTGATCTGGTTGGCGAGGTTAACCTAAATGAAACAGACTTAGTCGTAGAAATTGAAGAGTTCCAAAGGAAGAGACTCAAAAGCCACGGTGAAAAGAAAAGTGAGCAGTACTAATACTTTACAGAAAGATTATTGGGTTATAGTGGAGTTGGCTTGTTAGTTGGTGCATTAAGAGACTAAAGGGTTGAAATTGCCCTGTTTAGCAACACCCGTTAGCCCCACTGGGAGCACTAACGGGGCGCAAAAAGGTTTTCTCCCGGAGGGGGGGGGGGGGGGGGGGGCGCTACCCCTTAGCACCGTGCACCGACCCCTTTCCACCTCGCGGTGGACATTGGCCAGCGCCCTGCGAGCAGTGTCAGTGCCAGCCTCGGGTCAAGAACCAGCACCTTCTTTACTTCTCTGGCGTGACCCGGGCCACCATCGGCAGCCCAGCACACTGTTTTGGGTGGCGGGCTGCGGCCTCGGCACCTAGCCACCCTGGTGGCTCAGTGGAGGCCATCAGAGGCCTGGCAGAGTGCGCAGTGGCCCTCCCCTTTAACCAAAGGGGAGTGGTGCTGAGCCGCGTCAGCACTACGTGGAACAGCCGCGAAGTGCTGCCGATCGCGCCCCGGAACCCACCCCATCAGGAAGTAGACTGTGTTCCACTTCCTGTGAGGACTGGTAACTGCAATTTCGCGGCCGGGGCAGGACTTCCATGCCGGGTGCAGGGAAGACCCACCCTGAGTTGGTTACCGCCCCCTCTGGGAATTTCTCCCCCGAAGCCACTTGATCCACGTTCAAAGAACCATTGTGGCATATAGTATGCACACATCAGGGGACTGTAGCATGCAATATTTACCCCAACTGACAGACAGAAATCTTATATCTGCACACACTTCCTGTCCTCAGAATCTTAACTTCCAATTGTGATGCTTTTGTCAGACTTTTGTATCAACTTTTTCAATCATAAATTCCTATGTCCATATTTATAATGAAAACTACCGTTAAGCTGTAATCTCTCCCACCAGTGAGTGGGGTTGTGCTTCAGTCTTGCATCTCCGAGCTCCTTAACTTGTACTGCAGTGATACTACTATGTTGCAACCAACTATTTGTCTGTTTCCCAAATTGCCATAAGTTTTGCTCTTTAATATAAAATCAAGGAAATAATACACGACTTCAAAATAGGAACTGTATTATATCTGTGTGCCTATAATCTGCGTGCTGTAGTCCAATTATTCTCACCCTCTAACCTCGCAACACTTGATGTTGACTCCCTGGAGCTGAAATTTAGGGTCTGGATAAGGGCCGTTACCGATGTTTTGCGGCGGCCATGCGGCTAAATTGAGTGGCCGCCACGTTCCAGTCAATTGCCACTGTAACCCATATTTAGTGCGGGAGTTTTTGGGGTGGTGTCCACTTCTGCCTCAAAGCGCAGACTCCTGCTGCGGTATGGTTCCTGCAGCCGTAATGACATCATTAAAGTGCGCACCGTGACTGCGCCACCTATTTTCAGTATAAAAAAGGCTGATTTTTTTTGTCGGTTCCCCCGCCAGCTTTTTGAGTCGGTGCACTTTGCCGGTCTCCTTGAGACCACCAGATGAGGGACGTTGGGTGCAATCGGGTATTTTGTGCGCTAACTTTATCAGATTTTTCTGTGGGTATTTGGAAAACCTCCAGCGGGCTTTTGAGAACCTGTTGAGAGTTTACAACACTTTTTCACTCGATGAATAGTCATAGTCTGTGGGCCTCATTTTCTGCTACACACAGGCCTGCTTGTGAGGGTCGAGGCCCCAGACAGAATGGGCTCACTGTTGGCAGGGCAACGCCTTGTGCACATTGCAAGAGGCAGGGCGGCACGCAGGAGAAGGCACCGCCGTCTGCAATGTGTACAGAGGCAGCGGGCAAGGAGGCAGCAGCCATGGCTGCCCAACAGGGAGAAGGGCCTGCAGAAGGCCACAGACCTCCACACATAGAGGGTGGCCTGGAGGGAAATGGTGTGAGGAGGAGGGTCAGGTACGCTGAGCCCCCCGCACCATATATTGGGCCAGGCGCCTTGCGAGCAGCAGCCTGCAGAGGCTCTGGAGCATCACCAGGAACAGGGAGAAGGCGATCAGCCAGGTGCAATCGGAGGGGCCCAGCACGGACCTGGGGAAAGGAGGCTCTACCGTCAAAGGGTGTACAGACGACCGTTTTCCTTCCTGGGGCTCAGTGATGAGTAATATTTGCGAAGGTTGTGATTTAGAAACGACATCGTGACGGAGCTGTGCAATGTCCTGCGGTGAAATCTGCAGCTGTGCACAAGTCTGAGGACAGCTCTCACCGTTGAGACCAAGGTTACCATATCGCTCAACTTTTACACGACGGACTCGTTCGTCTGCCACGGCAGACATATCCAACGTTTCCCAATTCTCCGCCCATCGCTCCATCCGGCAGGTGACCGATGCTCTGTATAAGAAAAGAGTCCAACATATCTCCTTCCCAATGAGCAGGGAGAAGCAAGTGGAACAGCAAGAGGGATTTGTCAGGAATGCAGGGTGCCATCAGCTGCACACGTTGACCTGTGGGTCCCACTGAACCATCCCAAACTCTTCATGAACAGAAAGGGATTCCACTTCCTGAATATGCAGCTGGAGTGCGACCACCAGCGTAGGATCCTGGCAGTTGATGCCAGGTACCCAGGCAGCAGCCACAATTCCTTAAAAAGGAGGCAGACAGAAAGCAGGAAACTATAGACCAGTTAGCCTAACATCTGTTGTTGGGAAAATGCTCTCATGAGGGGTCAGCCACCGGAGGTAGAGCCAGCAGTACCACCTGAGGAGGAGCACCAGGATCCTCCGTCGCCACCCATCAGAAGATGTAGTCGCCATCCCAACCCTGCAAGGGAGGTGCAGAGACGTCTGATTGTTCCTCAATTCAGATAATTCTATCCCCACCTGACTCTTCAGCTTCCATTTTCCATGCCATCCCAATTAGTGCCTTCATACATCATTGCTCACTCTCAAATGATACACCTGCCCAGACATAGGTGCAAAAAATAAAGATTTATCATATCATCCAAATCAGTGCAAAAGACTAACAGAACAAAAAACAGTCCAAAAAACACAGACCATCATCATTTCTCACTCTTGTGCATTTCCTTATAATATCCCTCTTACACGTGCCTAACCTAATACTACGGCTAAGTGTCTCCCCTGTGGCTGCATGGGTCTGGGAAGGCTGCTGTGTTTCCTGTGTGGAAGTTGCAGATGTCCTTCTAGGATGCCCTCGACCAGCTTTGGGCCTGGAAGGACCGGCTGCAGACTAGTCAACACACTCCTTGGAGGGTTCAGTCTCGCTTGACATTGGCGGAGTGACGTCTGGGACCAGGAATGCTGCGATCCTGGCCCGAGTAGCCAGAGTCACTCACCGGGGGCGGCACATTACTACCACCACCACCAATCTGAGGGAAGTCAGGTTGGGTGCTGTGGTGCAAGACCAGAAGGTCCCCCGTGACCTGTGGTGGACCCAGCCATGAAGGCAACACAGATGTCGGGTGGCATCGAGCTGAGACTGCATGAGAGCAGCCGTTTGACGTCCATGGCCTGTTGTTGCCCAGAGTGTATAAGAGCATTCTGCATTTCCAGGGCTGCGGCCATCCTCTCCAAACCAACACCGATGCACTCGTTCTCTCATGCCAGTGCTGCAATGGCAGCTGCCACATCACCTACAGGTTGTGTCATCACAGCTAGATCTGCACGGATAATGTGGGAGTCCACCATCGCCTGCACACTGGCAATAATGAGCTCCATGGAGTGCGCAGAGCTGTCAACTATGCGGGAGACGGACTCCTCCACGCTCCTCACCACTTCCGACAGGCTCTCTGGCACCCTTGCCAGTGCCCCCTACATCTGGGAATGCATAGCCTCCACCCTTCTCTCATGAGCCCCAACATCGATGGGCTCGTCTGAGTCCTCCTCAGCAGAACTCTGATGTGGGCTTGCCCCCCAGAGAGATGACACCTGAGGTTGCCTAGCCCTGTCACCATGCTGCAGCCCTTTATGCCCCAGTGCAACACCCAGTACTATCTGAACTAGATCGGACTGAGTATCTGAGCTGGCGCGTGTGGATGGAAGCAGTGACTCATTGATGCCAGCAGTGTCCTCCTCTTACTCTTCTTCATCACTGAGGTCCCCAAAAGATGGAGTGCTCTCCAGGATGTCAGCAAGGTTGGAGCCCTCAATGTCTTCTATGCTGTCATTAGGCATACTGGAACTTATGTCCTCAAGGGTGTCATCGAGTCCTGGCACTGGGCTGACAGGTGGTGCCTCTCTGTCCTCGTCTGACACTCGGTACCGGGGTTGTCTGCAGCTCTGGTGCTGGGCTGACGAGTGGTGCCTCTCTCTCTCCTGTACTGCCACTGGGCTCCGGGGTTGTCTCCAGGCCTGGCACTGGTCTCACAGGTGCTGGTTCTCTCTATCCTGTACTGCCACTTGACTTCTCATCTGCAAGCATTAATGGGAGAACAGTTGCCATAAGAGGGAGGTAGAGGATTGGCGCATGGAGTCTGCAACTTGCAAACTTTTGGAAGGAAAGGCACACAAGGCACTGGAGCATTGAGGAAAAGAGATCATTAAAGGAGGGCCTTCACTTACACATGCTGTCCACATTGTCATCGCCAGTACCGGAGGCCACCGGGTCGGTCTCATCTGCAAGCATAAATGGGAGAGGAGGAGGTGGGGGATTGCTGCATGGAGACTGCAACTAGCAAACTTTAGAGGGAAAGGCACAGTAGGCGCTGGAGCAGTCAGAGAGAGAGAGCATTAAAGGAGGGCCTTCGCTTACTCACATGGGCATCGCCAGTACCGGTGGCCACGGGGAAGGCAGCATGTCTCCCGACGAGTTCCTCGACACTCTCCAAGGGTGCGAAGATTTGGACGTCGGGCTCACCACCACCAGTCCTCCTTTGCTCCATCCTGTTGTAATTTTTGCCTGCAAAACATAGAATGGTTGTTGAGTACCACTGTGATGACGCATCAGAAATGCGTGCACAAGTGTGTGTATACAGTGAAGGTGGGACATAAGAGAAGGATGAAGGAGAGGCTCGCAGATGGAAAGTCAGCAGTTGGTGGAACAAGCACTCACTTTCATCAGACGGATGGTGTCCTTCAGCAGTTTTCCACACTGCATGGAGGTCCCAGAGAACTCCACAGCAATCTCCCTCCAGGCATTTGTAAAGACCTCGCGAGTGGGTCTCCCCGCGTCTGGGTAAAGGACTCGCCGCCTTCCCTCCACAGTCAGCATCAGGGTATCCAACTCTGCGTCCGAAAATCTACTTGCTCTTCTTGGCCCAGCAGCATCCTTCAACACTTCTCCTTCCCTCCTCAGGGCCTAGCTGCAAACCCTGGCCTTTAAGAAGGCCAGGAGTCACTGGCTCGTTGGCTGCACATGATCAGAAGGCTGAATTTCCCTGTGATTATTCTGCTACAATCAACCCATCCACACCGTGGGTGCAAGCTCCCAATTGCCGCCGGACGCCACTTTAAAAAAAAAAAATTGCTGAAAATCAATTGACTGTTTGCGGCGGTAATCGCACAAAAAAGACGGTAGGTGCACCAGGTTCCTGGCATGCCTGAATTTCAGCCCCCCTATGTGTTCAAAGCAATAGTGATCGACTAGAAATTAGCTGATGCTATCCTTGGGTGACTATTTAGGCAAGGAAGGGTAATCAGGGAACGCAACTATAATGATGCAACATTATAATATTGGGAACATCGCCTGCAAGAAGTTTCTCATTCATGTGCTGTACAAGTGGTAAGTCAAGTTTGAGGCACCAGTTAATTTTTTTTTCAATACTTGCCTCTGGCCTCATGTCTCAATGACACACCGGTTTTTATTTCTGCTCTGGGACTTTTTTTGTCGAACTAACTAATTTCATTTGGAGGGCTAAAGCATATAGCCAGGCTTTCAAAATTGTAGTCAACACTACTACATTTGCCACCTGTCCACCATTTAATAAGATCATGGCTGATCTGATCTGATGGACTCAGCTCCCCGCTCTCCATGACCTTTTATTCCCTTATCGCTCTCAAATCTGTCTTATCTCCGCCTTAAATATATTCAATGACCCAACCTCCACAGTTCTCTGGGGTAGAGAATTTCATAGATTTACAACCCTCTGAGAGAAGAAATTCTTCCTCATCTCAGTTATAAATGGGTGGCCACTTATTCTGAGACGCTGTCTCCTAGTTTTAGTTTCCTCTATGAATGGAAATATCCTCTCTGCATCCACTTTGTCAATCCCCCTCTTTATCATGTTTTGATAAGATCACACCTCATTCTTCTGAACTTCAATGAGTATAGACTCAACCTATCTTCATAAGTCAACACCCTTGTCTCCAGAATCAACTTAATGAACCTTCTCTGAACAGCCTCGAATACAAGAATATCCTTCCTTTAAATACGGAGACTAAAACTGTACGCAGTACTCTAGGTGTGGCTTCACCAATACCCTGTCCAGCTGTAGCAGGACTTCTCTGCTTTTATACTCTCTATCCCCCTTGTAATAAAGGCCACAGTCCATTTCCCTTCCCGACTACTTGCTGTACCTGCATACTAACGTTTTGTGTTTCTTGCACAAGGACCCCAGATCCCTCTGTACTGCAGCACTTTACAATTTTTCTCCATTTAGATTATAATTTGCTTTCCTACTTTTTTCTGCCAAAGTGGATAACCTCATTTTCCCACATTATACTCCATTTGCCAAATGTTTGCACACTCATTCAGCCTGTCTATATCCCTTTGCAGATTTTTTGTGTCCTCCTCACAATTTGCTTTCCCATCCTCCTTTGTATCAACAGCAAACTTGGCTGCATTACACTCAGTCCCTTCATCCAAGTCATTAAGATAGATTGTAAATAGTTGAGGACCCAGCACCGATCCATGCAGCAACCTACTAGTTACTGTTTGTCAACCGGAAAATGACCCATCTCTGTTTTCTCTTAGTTAGCCAATCCTCTATCCATGCTAATATATTACCCCAACCCCATGAACTTTTATCTTGTGCAGTAACCTTTTATGTGGCACCTTATTGAATGCCTTCTGGAAATCCAAATACACCACATCCACTGGTTCCCCCTTATCCACCTTGCTCGTTACATCCTCAAAGACCTCAAGCAAATTTGTCAAACACGATTTCCCTTTCATGCTAACTCTGCTTGATTGAATTATGCTTTTCCAAATGTCCTGCTACTGCTTCCTTAATAATGGACTCCAGCATTTTCCCAACGACAGATGTTAGGCTAATCTGTCTATAGTTTCCTGCTTTTTGTTTGCCTCCTTTTTTAAATAGGGGCGTTGCATTTGCGGTTTTCCAATCTGCTAGGACCGCCCCAGAATCCAAGGAATTTTGGTAGATTACAACCCATGCATCCACTATCTCTGCAGCCACTTCTTTTAAGACCCCAGGATGTAAGCCATCAGGTCCAGGGGACTTGTCTGCCTTTAGTCCCATTATTTTACCAAGTACTACTTCATTAGTGATGATGATTGTATTAAATTCCTCCCCCCCTATAGTCCCCTGATTTTCCATTATTGGGATGTTTTTAGTGACTCACACATTCCGGCCTCCCTGGGTCCGTACGGAGTGTCCACAGACCCGGGAAGGCATCACAAAAGCTGGTTTTCAGTGCACAACGCACATGCACTGAAAACCGGCTTTTCCAATCTGTCAAGCTCCCGCATATCGGGAACAAGGACATTTGCAAAAGCGAGATTGCGGTATTTACCAATATCTTACCCAGCAAATGTCCTCAAAACTCTTGCGCCTACTTTTACAGGCATACGAGTCTTAAAACGCACTTAAAACATAAATAAAATTAAAAATAAACTTTATTCTTTTTAAAAACCTTACCCACTACGTTAAATTTATTTTAAACCATAATTTAAAAAACTTTGTTAAAACTCGGGGAGGGAATGTTCTCTCTTAACTTTAATGTCAATTAATTTTAATTATGTGAGGTGTGTTTTTTTTATTTTCTATTTGGTGTTACTGTGTTTGCTATTAATTGAGAAAAAAATCCAATGAGAACTCATAGATACGGGGTTCCCATTGCTATTAATTGAGAATACTGTACCTGATTGGTTGAGAGTCACACGTGACTGCACCTTTTGCGTTGGAAGCGCGAGGAAAGGAGCGCGCTTTGCAGCGCGGGAAGAGAAGGGCCTCCTCACCGGTATCGCAGGCTCCTCATGGACCACCAGGTAATTTTGTAGAAATGTTTCAGGTCGGAGGCAATTACCCACAGAAAGCCTCCGACCGCAATTTCAGGACCAGTGTCTTCTACTGGGAAGGCCAATACAATATATTTGTTCACTCTGTAAATAAAACTATTTGGGTATAATGACTTCAAAAGAATAGCCTTTAGCCATGTGATATTTTTCCAAAATGGTCACAAAAATAAGGGAATGTATCGTGGTGAAGTTGCAATATATAAAATGCTGTGTTAAGGCCCATATAGATTTACCTTTTTGTCCTTCAAGGGATTCAAAGGTGTATAAGATGTCGCCGTTCAACTAAAGCAATCCGATTTCCCTGTGAATTTTGTGGCCGACGGTTCCTGGATCCCTCGGAATGGATAGGCCATGTTCAGAGACACTCTGTAAGTTCGACTGTTTTGTGCAATAAGTGCCAATAACAACTAGTACAGTGATCTGATCTCAAATTTGATCCAATATATTGTTGAGTATTTGAATAGTGCACTGGGTTATGGAGAGGAGAGGCGGAACAGAGTTGAATGGAATGATGCAGGGGTTGGTGCTCAGACACCTATTGTTTCAATTCTATATTAGTTACTTGGGGCCCAAGTTTCCGCCCTCTAAGAACGGCACACCTCCATAAGGTGCGCCGATTTTCTGGAATAAAAAGGGCGGCAAAAACTTACCTTGTGATACTTCGAGCTCTTCATGACGTCTTCATGTTCAGCATGGCGCAGCACAAGGGGTCAGGGGCGGAGCCAGGTCCCAGCGCTGAAAACAATGCCGGGACCTCTGCATATGCGTGCTAGAGTGTGCGTGCATGTGCAGTAGCTGCTCGCCCCCAAGGCTGCATGGGAGGGGCCCGAGGGGGGAGGGCCCAGTCCGTAGTCTTCGGCGGCCCAACTTCTACGTCCTCTGGGGGGGGGGCCCCGCCCGAAGTCTTTGGCGCGACCAGGCATCTTCGTCGTCTGGGCCTGTTCAACCTCTTCCCCCTCTCTCCTCCCCTTCTCCCTCTCTCCTCCCCTTCTCCCTCTCTCCTCCCCCTCTCCCCCTTTCCCTCTCTCCTCCCCCTCTCCTCCCTCTCTCCTCCCCCTCTCCTCCCTCTCTCCTCCCTCTCTCCTCCCCCTCTCCTCCCTCTCTCCTCCCCCTCTCCCTCTCTCCTCCCCCCCTCCCTCTCTCCTCCCCCTCTCCCTCTCTCCTCCCCCTCTCCCTCTCTCCTCCCCCTCCCCCTCTCTCCTCCCCCTCCCCCTCTCTCCTCCCCCTCTCTCCTCCCCCTCTCTCCTCCCCCTCTCTCCTCCCCCTCTCTCCTCCCCCTCTCTCCTCCCCCTCTCTCCTCCCCCTCTCTCCTCCCCCTCTCTCCTCCCCCTCTCTCCTCCCCCTCTCTCCTCCCCCTCTCTCCTCCCCCTCTCTCCTCCCCCTCTCTCCTCCCCCTCTCTCCTCCCCCTCTCTCCTCCCCCTCTCTCCTCCCCCTCTCTCCTCCCCCTCTCTCCTCCCCCTCTCTCCTCCCCCTCTCTCCTCCCCCTCTCTCCTCCCCCTCTCTCCTCCCCCTCTCTCCTCCCCCTCTCTCCTCTCTCCTCCCCCTCTCTCCTCCCCCTCTCTCTTCCCCCTCTCTCTTCCCCCCCCCTCCTCTCCTCTTCCCCCCCCTCTCCTCTCCTCTTCCCCCCCCTCTCCTCTCCTCTTCCCCCCCCTCTCCTCTCCTCTTCCCCCCCCCTCTCCTCTCCTCTTCCCCCCCCCTCTCCTCTCCTCTTCCCCCCCTCTCCTCTCCTCTTCCCCCCCCTCTCCTCTCCTCTTCTCCCGTCCCCCCTTCTCCCCTCTCTCCCTCCCGTCCCCCACCTCCTCTTCTCACCCTCTCTCCCCCCACTCCTCACCCCCTTCCCCCCCTCTCTCCTCCCACCCCTCGCTGTCAGAAACAGAGACACACTGACAGAGAGACACTGTGGCGGGGGGGGGGGGGGGGGTGCCCCAGCACGCTATTGGAGGGCTCCCGGTGCTGCAGTTGGTGAGTAGAAACATAATTATTTATTTATTAATTATTACTTTTTTTTGATTTATTGGTTGATGTATTGATTTATTTATCATTTATTATTGATGGCTCTTTATTTGTAAGAGTGAAGTGTTTAATGTTTGTAAAGCCCCCTTCCCCCTCCCCCCATCTCTCGTTCCTACGCCTGATTTATAAGTGCAGGCAAGGTTTTTTTGAGCGTACAAAAGTCTACACTCATTCCATTCTAAGTTAGTTTGGAGTAAGTTTTCGCTGCCTAAACTTGCAAAACAGGCGTAAGTGGCTGAACACTCCCCCTTTTGGTAAAAAAAATCTGTTCTAAAATGAAACTATTCTAACTCACTAGAACTGGAGCAAACTTAAATGCCGAGAATTGCAATTTCTAAAATGCTCCATTCTAAACTAGTTGCTCCAAAAAAAATAGCAGTAACTGAGGCCGAAACTTGAGCCCTTGAATATTGCAACCAAATTTAAAACTTGTCAAGTTTCCTGTTGACACTAAAATAGGGAGAGCAGTGGAGACAGAGGATGCCACAAAGGTATTTGGATCTGTTGTATAGTTAGAACATTTAATTTTAAATCAATGAATTTGAAGTATTGTACATTGACTTCAAAAATGTGTACAATGAATATAAAATCAACCAGGGTTCAACTTGTCAAGAGACTTGGAAAAGAACATGGGAGTGATAATAGACTCAACTCTCTCAATATCCGGACCATGTAGTAAAATATATTTTTTTTTAAATGCAAATAGAATATTGGGATGTAGTGCCAGGATTGAAGAGTACAGAACTTTAAATTCTTTACTGTCATTTGTAAGTATGGTGGGAATCAGGTGACTATGTCTGAAGCAGAAGGAGCTAATTACAGCAACATGTTAGCAAAACCTTCACATAGTTGTCCTGAGTTGCTACTACTGTAGTTCAAAATAAAAAAGACAAAGGGAGACAGCAGATACAGGTGGCTACAAGCAGACCTCTGGGAGCAGTGAATGGCCTTTCAGCACTGTGCTTGATAGCTGGTATTTGTTTAAGCTACAAGATGGTACTTGCTGTTCAATGTTTCAAAACGCTAGTCTGGGGCTTTCACAATGCACTGGTCAGATCACACTGAGTGAATTCTGGTCACGAATGCCACAACAATTTGTACAAGCAGTGGAGAGGGTGCAACAAGATTGATCCCAATTGTATAGAGATAAATTGTGAGGAGAGATTTGAGGATCTCAAGTTCTCCAGTTTAGAAACGAGGTGCATGTGGGATGACCTCATTGAGTTATAAGAAATGATGCACTAAAAAGTAAACTTCATACTAAGAGTTTTTAACGGAGGTAGACAGCCTTTTCTGATCCTTATGTTAGACAGATAGCATGGAATCTAGACAATGGCGAGTATATGCTGTTTCTAATAAAGAATGTTTTTGTCCAAATGTAAGCAGTCATCTGTTGACTAGAATTTGCCTTAGTTGTAGAATTGATATCAACAGTCAGTGCTGCTGTGTCTCCAACCCTGTGGTTTCTTATAATTGGGAAGACAACATTCCTATTATGACCCGATCTGTATCGTGGTGAAAATTTAATGTTTGTATATATGGGCTCTTTGTGCATATTTGGCTGGCTTCTGATTGGCTAGTCATAATTGCAGTTATTGTTGCATACACATGCTCCAGTTTTCGCAGTTTAAAAAAAAATTCATATCAAAATTGACGAAGACGATCTGAAGTTCACCTCAATACTATGTTTAAAATGTCATTTTGGCTGAAGCCCACAATACAAGGTGCTTGTGTAGTGGTGATCTCACATCTGATTGCATGCTTTTATTTTCTTACCCCATGTAGCTTATTAAGGCATTAAAGAACACAGCAGCAATCACAGCAAGTTCTCAACCAAAAGATATTTTTTAAGCATAGTAGAATGATATTGATGTAGAAAACATGCAAGCACATCGTTGTGCTGGACGGTGCTGTGATCAGGGCACACCTTCTCCTACCCCCCCGCCCCCCCGGGTCAATTTTCTTCTTTATTTCCACTGTCCCAGAAGAGGATAGATTACAATTTTAAACCATCAATCACTGTATTGGAAAAACTAAGACATTGTTGGACCCAAGTGTAGTAGATAACTTACCTTTGCCTGTTTCTTTTTCAAATGTAACCTCACGATGATAGTGAGCCTAGGTTCCGTAAGGCATTTCCTAAAGGTGCACCTAGAAAATATTAAACGGCAGCACGTTTTCTCTCTCTCTCTCTCTTCCATCCCCTACGTGCACGCGCAGAAAATGCTGGAAATAGTCTGCCCAGCAGGCCAGGTAGCATCTGTGGAGAGAGAAACGGTTAACATTTCCGGTCAATGACCTTTATCAACCTGGAACGTTAATTCTGTTTCTCTCTCCACTGATGCTGCATGACCTGCTGAGTATTTCCAGGTTACAGGTCTAATCTGCCTCTTTCCTATGTGCTGTCACACCAATTAGAACATCCTTCCAAAGATCAAGATATGGATTTGTGAAAAAATGAAGGTTATGAGTGGTAAACCTACACTACAGGAACTGAGAGCCAATGTTGTCCAAGGATGATAACCTTTAGCTTTGGTTAGTGTTTTTTGGTTGTAATCTCTTGATTTTAAATGGCATTTTGATTTAAATGAGTTTCTTGCTAAATGCTCCGTTTAAGAATTTCTGGGAGTTTGGCAAAAAGGCAATTTATTTTCTTACGGATGGCCATGTTAGTTTTGATGAAAAGTATTCCCTTGTTCCATAAATCCTAAGAATCCCAGTGTTGGATAAAGTTAAAATGTCTGCATTTAGAACGGCTGTTGGCCTGGATGTTGTTTTTGCGTTGAAATAAAATATTTTTGTTAAGTTTCAGTATTTCAATATTCACATCATTCTGCTGGTCTGAAAAGGTAAAAATCTTCCCTTTTGATTAACCATTATTGAAACTATTACATTTGCTTGAATGCTTGGAGCTTTATGTATACATATTCAGGTTTTGGATTTAAAAATTAGGATTGCTCAGGTCACTTCCTAAAGGTGAACTTAAAATGTAATCCATCCACATCACAACACATACATCCTGGTTAAGTGTTTGACCAGATCTCTCATGCTGCAAAACTCCCCCAGTGCAGCCCAAGGAGCATCCCCCAGTTCTACCAAAGTGAAGCCCCCATGTAATTTACCCCAACTCTCCTTACCCAGTACTGCTAAACACCAGGGGTAGAAATTGCCGCCCGCCCGAAACGGGACGCATGCATCCCGTTTCAGTGGTTTTTACCGCAGCTGAGATTGAGGTCGTTTCTTGAGCGTAATTCCGCTCTTTGTTGGTTTTTTATTTTACTTGGATCCGGAAGTCGCTCTTAAAGGCGGTGTCTACACGAGAGGGGCAGACACCTGGCGTAAGTTGGGGACGGTGCGGAGTGACCGTCACGATCATGTCGCTACGGCTCTCCCCTTCACTTCTGCGATTTAAAACTTCGGCCCACTGCGGCCGGGCCAGCATCCTGGCACCCAAGAGGGGGCACCAGGCTGCCTGTTGGTGGCCCAGCCGAACCCGGGGCAGTTGGCCGACAAGAAAAACATGGTGGCAGCCTTTAAGGGAAGCCGCACCGTCGTTGCAGAAGACCACAGCCTCACTGGGCCCACTGGGGGTAAAAAAAACAGGTTTTGGCACAGCCAGGCAGGCTGAAGATTTTTAGAAGGGAATGACATCGTTGGGGTAGATCGGCGGTGCGCACGGTGATGATGCACTTAAGACGGATAGGCAGTAGCGGAGTGGTGGGGGGAGGGGAATCGCACCCCCGGGAAACTTCGGAAAGGCAATTGGGCTATCGGCAGCCACTCCACTCCGCAGTGTTGCCGCCGATTTGCGGTGGCCTTGAGGAGAGGGACAATTTTAGCCCTCGGCTATCTAACTCCAACTGGTGCACTGGTACATTTTATATTCCTCCACCTCCTTTTGAGGGGTGCTCCCGGGGCAGTAGCGTGGCGCTTTGTTAAAGGAGTTATATAAATAAAAGTTGTTGAGGTCTCAGTCTGTTACCACCTTGTTTTTCTGCCAGCCCTATATTAACTTACAATGTAAGTTTACAATGTAAAATGTTGACTTGTTTATTTTTACATTTTAAACTTTTTGCCCCATTCGATGTTTCCCATCCCCTTTTGGGTCACATGCTGCCTCTTTCCCCTTTACCTGCCTGTCCACTTCGTGTTCCACTGTAAAGTCAGAGCCTGCTACTTTCAGATTACCAGCCCTAGCCTTCCCCTGTTTACAGTCTAAGGATAAGGGGTAAGCCATTTAGGACCGAGATGAGGAGAAACTTCTTCACCCAGAGAGTGGTGAACCTGTAGAATTCTCTACCACAGAAAGTAGTTGAGGCCAATTCACTAAATATATTCAAAAGGGAGTTAGATGAAGTCCTTACTACTAGGGGGATCAAGGGGTATGGTGAGAAAGCAGGAAGGGGGTACTGAAGTTGCATGTTCAGCCATGAACTCATTGAATGGCGGTGCAGGCTAGAAGGGCTGAATGGCCTACTCCTGCACCTATTTTCTATGTTTCTACTTCAGTCTCCTCCGTTCCATCATGTAAGGTTTCTTGATGGTCTCCTTAGTGTTCTGATTCCTCCGGCTTTTCTGCTGCTAGAAGGTCCTCCCCCACGCCCATCTGGACCATTCTACTCTTGGTTCACTCACTGGTAAACTGACCCTTAACTACAAACATTTTTTACTTGTGCTCTGTTTGTAAATGCTTTGCGATCTAACTCCCTCTAATCTGTCTGCTCAGCTGCTTGAAAGCAGCTCAACTCCTGACTATTTTGTGCTTCTGACCCCAGCTCTGCCTACCCGCCCACTCATAAAGGCTTCTACTCCCTACTCTGCCGCGCTCCAGTCAAGGCACAAGTCAGGAGTGTGATGGAATATTCTCCACTTGCCTGGATGACTGCAGCTCCAACAACACTCAAGAAGCTCAACACCATCCAGGACGAAGCGGCCCACTTGTTTGGCCATCCGTCACCTTAAATGTCATTTATTCAACTATCATTGTAACGCATGTATAAGCTGACCTTGAGAACATTGACCACAAGGAGGTGAACTTGTGGGAGACACTCCTAACCTGGACTTTCAGGTATAAAAGAGGAAGCTCCACCCACCTTCATCACTTGAGGTCTTGGTAATAAAGGTAACTGGTCACATAAGAGTGACCTTCTCAAGTATGGGCCTCATGTGCATTTATACTGTATAGTAAGGACATATAATTGGCGTTGAGAAACTGGGATTTAAACCATGCGAGCATAGCCACTAGCAGCACAGAAGAGAGGTACTGTGTTGGTGATGATTGGGATGACGTTATTGAGAGACTACAGCAAAGTTTTGACACTAAGTTGGGACAGGATTTGGCCGACAAACGCAGGGCTCATCTCCTGACGGTTTGTGGATCCAGAATGTACTTCCCTGAAGAAGGACCTTCTAGCGCCAGAGAAGCTGGCGGATGACGTTCGAAGAGATCAGTAAGTTGATCGGGGAACACCTTAAACCGGCGAGCAGCATGCACATGGCGAGACACCATTTTTACACGCACCGGCGGCGAGCAGGGCAAAGCGTTCCTGACTTCGTGACAGATCTCTGACGACTGGCGAGCCTATGTAAGTTCCCAGATGCGTGCAGAGCGGAGATACTGCGAGACTTTTTTATTGAGGGCATCGGGCACGCTGTGGTTTTCAGGAAACTGATTGAGACCAAAGACTTGACCTTGGAAGCGGCGGCTCTGATAGCCCAGACATTTATTTCCGGGGAGGAAGCGATCAGAATGATGTATGTCAAAAATCTTGGCTCAAATGCAGCAAACGACCTGGGAGTCAACATTGTTAATGCGGCACACAGTTCTCTAGGCAGACAAGGGCAATCGGACATGCCCCAGCATGTAGTCAACCCAAAGGGGGAATTCAACAGAGACAATAGCTAGCTGAACGGCGATTCATGCCATCGCAATGGACAATGCGGCCAGTAATGGGGCCATCAACACCTGTTAATGGTGCACTTAAGGACAGTTACAGAGACAGTCAGAGACGATCGATTGGTAATGGACCTTTTGTTTCCAACAACGGGGCCTCCAGCTCATGCTGGAGGTGTGGAGGCAAACACCCAGCCAGAGCTTGCAGGTATCAGCAATATACCTACAGAAACTACAACGTCAGCGGTCACTTGGCGTATATGTGCAGGAAGCCTGCAGCCAGGTTGATGTACGAGGAGGTCGGGCCCGATGTAAGCCCTACGAGGCCAAATGAATACTGGGGGAAATCGCTGGAAGCTGAAGTTCAGCGAGTTCATGTGGAGCACATATACAGTTCATATGCCAGGACACCACCAATAATGATGAAAGTGCTCCTCAATGGCATCCCAGTATTAATGGAGCTAGACACGAGGGCCAGCCAGTCCCTGATGAGTATCAAACAGTTCGAAAGGTTGTGGGTGTCCAAGGCCAGGAGGCCAAAATTATTGCCGATTGACGCACAGTTACGGACATATACAAAGGAGATCATTCCGGTGCTAGCAGCGCCACGGTAGTCGTGACCCACAAAGATTCGGAGAACAGGTTGCCACTCTGGATTGTTCCGGGGGACGGTCCCACACTACTGGGGAGGAGTTGGCTTGCTGTCATGAACTGAAAATGGGACGATGTCGATGTCAATGCAATTTCTTCTGTGGAGCGAATATCATGCTCACAGGTCGTGGACAAATATGACTCATTATTTCAACCCGGCATCGGCACTTTCATGGGGGCCAAAGTAGTGATTCACATAAACCCGGACGCCAGGCCAGTACACCACAAGGCCAGAGCGGTACCGTACGTGATGCGATAAAAGATAGAAGGCGAATTGGACCGCCTGCTGAGGGAAGGCATCATCTCGCCAGTCGAATTCAGTGACTGGGCGAGCCCGATCGTGCCGGTGCTCAAGTCGGATGGGTCGGTCAGGATATGTGGCGATTATAAGGCCACTATCAATCGGGTGTCACTCCAAGACCAGTACCCGCTACCAAGAGCGGAGGACCTCTTTGCGACGCTATCCGGTGGCAAACTTTTTTCAAAAATGGACCTGACCTCAGCTTACATGACCCAGGAGCTGGCGAGTGAGTCGAAGAAGCTGACCACCATCACGACACACAAGGGGTTATTTGAGTATAACAGATGTCTGTTTGGGAATTCGTTCGGCCGCCGCGATCTTTCAGCGAAATATGGAAAGCCTCCTCAAGTCGATTCCAAGGAGGGTGGTTTTTCAAAACGACATCCTCATCACGGGTCGTGATACTGAAGAACAGCTCCACAACCTGGAGGAGGTGCTACGCAGACTGGACCGGGTAGGGCTGTGACTGAAAAAGACGAAGTGCGTCTTCTTAGCTCCAGAGGTAGAATTCCTAGGGAGGATGGTAGCAGCAGACGGGATCAGACCCACTGCGTCCAAAACAGAAGCGATCCAGAGAGCATCCAGACCCCATAACACCACGGAGCTGCGTTTGTTCCTGGGGCTCCTGAACTATTTTGGTAACTTTCTTCCCAAATTGAGCACGCTTTTAGAGCCGCTACACGTGCTCCTACGCAAAGGTCGCGATTGGCTTTGGGGGGACAGCCAGGAAAGGGCTGTTGATAGCGCACGCAACTTGTTATGTTCCAACAAACTGTTAACGTTCTATGACCCGTGTAAGAAACTTGTTCTAACTTGCGATGCATCGTCCTATGGTTTCGGGTGTGTGTTACAGCATGTGAATGCCAATGGTCAGTTACAGCCGGAAGCTTATGCCTCCAGAAGTCCGTCCCAGGCAGAAAGGGGCTACGGGATGGTAGAAAAGGAAGCGCTAGCATGTGTATATGCAGAAAAAAAAATGCACCAGTACCTGTTTAGCAGGAAATTTGAGCTGGAGACAGATCACAAACCCCTAATGTCCCTTTTGGCTGACAACAAGGCCATAAATGCGAATGCATTGGCCCGCATACAGAGGTGGGCACTTACGTTAGCCGCCAATGACTACACAATTCGGCACACACCTGGCACTGAAAACTGCGCCGATGCTCTCAGCAGGCTCCCACTAGCCACCACTGGGCAACTGAGCATGGTGCTGAGATGGTCATGGCTGTTGAAGCTTTCGAAAGCGAAGGCTCATCTGTGACAGCCCGTCAGATTAAAGTCTGGACAAATAAAGACCCGCTACTGTCTTTAGTTAATAAATGTGTCCTGAATGGGGACTGGGCAGCCATGTACGGGGCATGCCCTGAGGAGTTTAAACTGTTTCATAGGCGCAAGGATGAACTCTCGATTCAGGCCGATTGCCAACTGTGGGGAAACCGAGTAGTCATGCCCCAGATGGGCAGAGAGGTGTTCATCAGAGAACTTCACAATGAGCACCCGTGCATTGTCATGATGAAGGCAATTGCCAGGTCACATGTTTGGTGGCCAGGGATAGATGCAGACCTGGAACTTTGTGTTTGCAGGTGCAACACGTGTGCTCAGCTGGGCAACGCACCCAGGGAAGCCCCCCTTAGCCCCTGGTCCTGGCCCGCCAAACCATTGTCACGCATCCATGTGGACTACGCAGGTCCTTTCATGGGAAAAATGTTTTTGGTTGTAGTAGACGCCGACTCCAAATGGATTGAGTGTGCCATTTTAAATTCAAGCACATCCTCTGCCATGATAGAAAGTCTACGGGCAATGTTCGCCGCCCATGGTCTACTGGATGTCTTGGTCAGTGACAATGGCCCGTGCTTCACAAGCACTGAATTCCAAGACTTCATGGCAGGCAATGGAATCAACCATGTCAGAACGGCACCGTTCAAGCCGGCCTCAAACGGCCAGGCGGAATGAGCAGTGCAGATAATCAAACAGGGTATGCTCAGAATCCAAGGGGGCTCCCAACAAAGCCGCTTATCACGCCTCCTGTTGGCCAATAGATCCCGACCACATGCTCACAGGGATTCTACCCGCAGAGCTGCTAATGAAAAGGACGTTCAAAACCAGGTTATCCCTTATACACCCTACTATGAAAGAAAATGTTGAGAGCAGGCGTCAGTCACAATGTGACTACCATGACAGGAATGCGAGGGCGCGATGTATTGATGTCAGTGACCCTGTTTTTGTCCTTAATTACGCTGCAGGGCCCAAATGGCTTGCAGGCACTGTGATTGCCAAAGAGGGGAATAGGGTTTTGGTAGTTAAACTCACCAATGGACAAATCTGCCGCAAACACATGGATCAGACTAAAAGGAGGTTCAGCAACCCCATAGAAGAAGCAGAGGAAGAACACTACGTAGAGTTTACTCCACCACAGTTGACCGAACACCGGAACCAAATGGAGGAGAGCCCAGTCACTGTCGGCAGTCCGGACAGGCCTGAGGCATCGCAAACAGCAGACACTCAGGCCAGCGCCCAACAACCGGAGCCCCAACTCAGGCGCTCTAGCGTAAACCACCAGAGAGACTTAACCTGTGATCCCAATAAGACTTTGGGGGGGGGGGGGCGGGGCGGGGAGGTGATGTCATGTATTGAATTATCATTGTAATCCATGTATAAGCTGACCTAAGTTGTACACCTTGAGAACATTGACCACAAGGGGGTGAACTTGTGGGAAACACTCCCAACCTAGACTTTCAGGTATAAAAGGGGAAGCTCCATCCACCTTCATCACTTGAGGTCTTGGTAATAAAGGTAACCGGTCACAGAGTGACCCCCTCTCAAGTATGGGCCTCGTGTGCATTTATACTGTATAGTAAGGACATATCATTAAACATTCACTCCCTTCATCACTGACGAACCGTGGCTGCAGTCTGTACCATCTACAAGATGCACTGCAGCAACTCGCCAAGACTTCTTCGGCAGCACCTCCCAAATCCGCGACCTCTACTACCTCGAAGGGCAGCAGGCACATGGGAGCACCACCACCTCCACGTTTCCCTCCAAGTCGCACACCATCCTGACTTGGAAATATATTGTTGTTTCTTCATCGTTGCTGGGTCAAAATCCTGGAATTCCCTCAACAGCACTGTGGGAGGACCTTCACTACACGGACTGCAGCGGTTCTAGAAGGTAGCTCACCACCAGCTTCTCAAGGGCAATTAGGGATGTGCAATAAATGCTGGCAAGGTCAGCAATGCCTACATCCCAGGAACTAACTTTTTTTTATATCTCTACATTCTGAGTTGCCTTGCAGTTTGCCTTCATTAGATTTTATTTAAAAATATTTTATGAACACAGGCCCGCTCTCTGCTTGCTCTACCATGTCCCTGGCAACTTCATCTTTCTCCGTTCTGCCTGCTTAATGGCAGTGCTTCCCGGTTCTGCTTCTGCCGCATTCTTTCTCTGACTTGCTGATGGTATGATTGTAAGGGAGGACATGTTTGGGTGAGACAGAATAGGCATGAGGGTGGTAAAGGAGCTCCATACTTTCCCAGCACACTGCTGTCTCTCTCTTCGGCAGTTCCTCGGAATTGAGGATGACTTGCTTCCAAGCTTAAAAATGAGTTATGTGAGCTGCACTATGCGGGACTGACAGTCTCTGTCACAGGTAGGGCAGACGGTAGTTGAAGGAATGGGTGGGTGGGGTGCTTGGGATGCTGTGTGCTCCTTCCGATGTTTACGTTTGGTTTTGGCTTGCTCTCGGCGTACAGACTCTGTGTTCGGTGCCTTCCCGGATGTTTTTCCTCTACTTTGTGCGGTCTTGGGTCAGGGATTCCCAGGTATCGGTGGGGATGTTACATTTTTTCAAGGAGGCTTTGAGGGTGTCCTTGAAACGTTTCCTCTGCCCACCTGGGGCTCGCTTGCCGTGTTGGAGCTCCGATCGAGCGCTTGTTTTGGGAGTCTCGTATCGGGCATGCGACGACGTGGCCTGCCCAGCGGAGCTGATCGAGTGTGGTCAGTGCTTCGATGCTGGGGATGTTGACCTGAGCGAGAACACTGACGTTGCGCCTATCCTGCCAATGGATTTGCAGGATCTTGCGGAGGCAGCATTAGTGGTACTTCTGCAATGTTTTGAGATGCCTGCTGTACATAGTCCATGTCTCTGAGGCATATAGGAGGATGGGAATCACTACTGCCCTGTAGACCATGAGCTTGGTGCTGGGTTTAAGGTCATGGTCTTCAAACACTCTCTTCCTCAGGCGACCAAAGGCTGCATTGGCACACTGTCGGCGGTGTTGGACTTCGTCATCGACGTCAGCCCTTGTTGACAGTAGGCTCCTAAGGGATGGAAAATGGTCCATGTTGTCCAAGACCTCGTTGTGGATTTTGATAATCGGGCAGCAGTACTGCGTGGCGGGAGCAGGTTGGTAGAGCACCTTTGTCTTACGGCTGTTTAGTGTAAGACCCATGCTCTCGTACACTTCGATGAAGGTGTTGACGATGGCTTGGAGTTCAGTCTCCGAGTGTGCGCAGATACAGGAGTCGTCTGCGTATTGTAATTCAATGACAGAGGATAGGACGACCTTGGATCTGGCCTGGAGGTGGCGGAGGTTGAACAGTTGCCCGTTTTTTCTGTAGATTAGCTCCACTCCAGCAGGGAGCCTACTGAGGGTGAGATGGAGCATTGCAGCAAGGAAGATCGAGAAGAGCATTGTTGCAATGACACAGCCTTGCTTGACTCCAGTCTGAACATGAATTGGATCTGGGGTGGATCTGTTGGTCAGGATCATGGCTTGCATGTCATCGTGAAGCAGACGAAGGATGGTGACAAACTTTTGGAGGCATCCAAATTTGAGGAGGACGCTCCATAATCCTTCATGGTTGACAGTGTCGGAGGCCTTTGTGAGGTCAAAGAAGGCATTTCTTTTGGATTTGCCGTGTGGTGAAGATCATGTCCGTTGTGCTCCTTAGTGGGCGGAATATGCATTGCGATTCTGGGAGGTGTTCTTCTGCCACTGGGAGAAGGCAATTGAGGTGGATTCTTGCGATGACTTTCCCTGTGGCAGACAGCAGGGAAAATCCTCTGCAGTTACCACAATCGGACTTGTCAGCTTTCTTGACAATGGTCACGATTACCGCATCTCTGAGGTCCCTTGGCATGCTCTCTTTCCAGACAAGAGAAATGAGATTGTGCATTCATGCCAAAAGTGTTTCTCAGCCATGTTTTAGTGCTATGACCGGGATTCCATCTGCTCCTGAGGCCTTGTTTTTCAGTTGTCTGATGGCCTTTTCTACCTCATGCCGGGCTGTGCTGAAATGGTGGCGGGTAGCATGCTGCAGGATGGAGTTGAGGACACTCTTGTCAAAGACAAGAGTCTCAGTTGAGGATGTCTTCGAAGTTCTCCTTCCAGCGAGCGCTGATGGCCTCTCTGACCTTGATCAGTACCTCTCCGTTCTTGGCCAGCAGTTGGGTAGGGCCTTGGGTGCTTGGGCCGTAGGTGGTCTTGACTGCGCTGAAGAATCCACGCATGTCCTGGTTGTCGGCTAGTTGCTGGATCTCCTGCGCTTTCTCCAACCACCATCCGTTCTTTAGGTCGCAAGCTTTTTGTTGGACCTCGGCCTTCAGACGTCTGTAGAGCTGTTTTCCTGCTCTCGAGTTGTGCTGTTGTTTCCAGTCCAAGAATGCCTTGTGCTTGCGGCTTATTAGCTCCTGGATCTCTTGGTCGCTCTCGTCGAACCAGTCTTGGTGTTTCCTGGTCGAGTGACCAAGCGTCCTTTCACAAATGCTAATTATGGAGGTCTTGAGGGCAGACCCAGTGCTGTGGATATTCTGCATCTCTGGGTCACTGGGAATCGCCAGGTTGGCAGTGAGGCGCTGGTTGAATAGTGCTCCAGCGTTGATTTTCCTGCGACATTGTTTCTGTTGCCATCGCTGTTTTTTGGGCTACGTTAATGGTGATGACAGATCGGATTAGGTGGTGGTCCGTCCAGCAGTCGTCGGCTCCTGTTATGGCGCAAGTGATGCAGATAATGTGATCTGCATAGGAAAAGGGATATACAAAGTTACAGACAGCAGATAAGAGTGTGCAGGATGATGGAATACTAGGGGAAGGAGAATAGATAAGGTCAACCAGGGGTTCAGTAGAACAAATGAGGAGGCTGAGCGGCATTAGGGGAGTGAACATGATGTGGCATCTGCCAATCCATCCTCGCGAAACAAAGTACAAGAATTTGAATAGAATATTTGATAGGGTTGTTGGAGGAATAAGACATACAGAAGACAACAGTAAAGAAAAACCCAATGGTTCATTGGCTCCTTCAATGGGGTACAGGAAGCAATGGCAACAATGGCTGGTAGGAAAGTGCGAGGGATTTGCAAAGTTGAAGGTGTAAGAAATGTTATAGGAGGGATAGTCATGGATCCGCACTAGATATTCTGTTAATTTCAACATCACTGGTCACTGGGAAAGTGTGAGGTTATACACTTTGGCAGGAAAAATAAAAAGGAAATTATTATTTAAATGGAGAGAGATTACAAAATGCTGCAGTACCTTGTGCGTGAAACACAAAAAGTTAGTATGCAGGTATAGCAAGTAATCAGGAAGGCAAATGGATGTTGGTCTTTATTGCAAGGGGGATGGAGTATTAAAGCAGGGAATCATGCTACAACTGTACAGGATATTGGTGAGACTACACCTAGAATACTGCGCACAGTTTTGGTCTCCTTATTTAAGGAAGGATATACTTTCATTGGAGGCAGTTCAGAGATTGATTAGGTTGATTCTTGAGATGAAGAGATTGACTTATGAAGAAAGGTTGGGCCTATACTCATTGCAGTTTAGACGAATGAGCGGTGATCTTATTGAAACATATAAGATACTGAGGGGGTTCGACAAGGTAGATGCAGAGAAGATGTTTCCACTCGTGGGGGAATCTAGACCTAGGGGGCATAGTTTAAGAATAAGGGGTCGCCCATTTAGAACTGAGACGAGGAGGAATTTCTTCTGAGGGTCGTAAATCTGTGGAATTCTCTACCCCAGAGAGCTGTGGAGACTGGGGCATTGAATATATTTAAGGTGGAGTTAGACAGATTTTTGAACGATAAGGGAGTGAAGGATTATGGGGAGCAGGCAGGGCAGTGTAGCTGAGTCCATGATCAGATCAGCCATGATATTAAATGGTGGAGCAGGCGCAAGGGGTCAAGTGGCCTCCTCCTGCTCTTGTGTTCTGTAAGCAGATCTGGAGGGTACCTTTAGTGTTCAGTATCTAGTTAAAACAATAGTGTGACCAAGGGATCACAGCATTGAACCCTGTATGTGCTGGATACTGTGATGATGCACGTCCCACCATGTGCATTTTCTTGTGTTTATGGAAGGGGAGTGAAAAGCACTCTAGTGAGACAAAAATGATTTTAATGCAACAAACTGGTTTATATTACCTGAACTTCATGAATAAGTAGAATACTTTTTCACAGCAAGATTCATCAATTTCCTACCACACCTCATACCATAATAATATAAAATATGCAACTCTGCCACCAAGAGTCAAAACCCACTTTCAAGCTTGCTGTTCCTAAGCTTGCTCATTATGTCCTGTCTTGTATGTTAATTACATTCATACTTTGTAGTGGAGCCTCTCTAACCAAATCGTACGGATTCTCCTCAGAGATAGAGAAACAAATACAGGTACAGCGTCGAAAATCCAGAGTTCTGAAATTCAGAATGTTCCAAAATCCAGACACTGGGCTGATCCGTGGCGTGGTGGTCCGGAAAATGTTCCGAAATTCGCACTCGGCCTTGGCCCAACCTCCCCTAGTCCCAGCCCGAACTCCTCCGGCCCCAGCCCGACCTCCCACCCCGGCCTCGGCCCGATTTGCGTGCCCCCCTTACCTCAGCCGCCCGACCACCCCCCCCTCCACCTACCTCAGCCCAGGCAAAAACATTCCGAAATCCAGAAACACCCAGAGTCTGGAGCGGCCTCCATCCCAAAGTTTCTGGATTTTCTTCGCTGTATCTGTACTGCCCTCTGACCCCTCCCTTACCTGTGCACCAAAGTTTGGCCCACCACATTGCTACCCACTTGTGGCACCTTCGTCTGTTCAGCTAAGCTGCCTTGGGCCAGGTGCTTGAATGAAAACTATTCTGTCATAAGGGTGAGAAATATTTAAGACCAGACCAAATAAACTTTATTTTTGCTGTAGTCTCTTTGCCTTTTTCTTTCTTTTCACGTTGGAAGTGGTGTTGAATGGCGTAGAAAGAAGCTGTCAGGAACAGAAATCCTTATTTTCTACTGGTGAGTTTGAGGACAAAATTAACATACCGTGTAAAAGTACATATTCCGATGGCTGTTGCATCTGAGGTTCCATCTAGAAACTATTCTAATTAACATTCTAAATTCCAAGTCAAAAAATGTACTACTGGAGAGTTAACCCTTTGTGAACTGAATTTAACCTTAATTGCAATATCATAATATGATTTAAAACAAAATGCATTCCAGGTCAAAAGCAAAATACTGCAGATACAGGAAATCTTAAATAAAAAAAACATGCTGGAAATACTCAGCAGGTCAGGCAGCATCTGTGGAGAGAGAAACAGAGTTAGCGTTTCAGGTCGCTGACCTTTCGTGTAGGTTAAGGTCCTTAAAAATATTATAGGGGCATTATGTGGTGATGGTAAATAGCTGCAAAGGACTATAGGCTGCATTGTCCTCAAACCCACCAGTAGAAAATAAGGATTTCTGGTCCTGACAGCTCCTTTCCATGCCATTCAACACCACTTCCAACGTGAAAGGAAAGAAGAAAAAGGCAAAGAGACTACAGCAAAAATAACATTGGACAGATAGCCATTAAAATAAGAGTTAAGAGAGAGTCGCCCGAGATCCTCTGACTTATCAAATAACAATTCTGCTGGAGACACACTAATATAAATAAAGTCATGTCTGTCACACACGTAGATTTTGATGTCCCATGTATTAATTTTTTAAAATATTAAATCAATAAAAATCATGGTTCGTAGTAATAATTAACCTTTAATTGATCTTAGACTGTGCCTTTTTCTGGCAATTACATCCTGTGGACATGCTCGATTACATTTAGCGACACCTTAGTAGCAGAATAATACATTGCCCATTACTTGGTATAACAAAGCAATGCCACAGGAGATCTGCTAATATGTTAACATTGACAGGAAAAGTGGTAAAAGTAAAACAAATCGTGATATTTTATACAATAAAGTATTTGAGAAGGTATTTCTTTTCAAGCTTTTTCATTAATTTATCATCGCCTCTGAGTGCAGTTTACAAAAGTTATCTTGTAAAATCTTTTTAATGGTAAATAACAATCTTTTTTGTGCTGTCTGTTACAATATGTAATACATTTCTATCTGTGTTGTCATATATGTAATTCATTCCTATTGTATGTTATCCTATTGGATAAAAATTTGCAGGGCTATGGGGAAAGGGCGGGGGAGTGGGACTAGCTGAAGTGCTCTTGCAGAGAGCCGGCACAGGCTCGACGGGCCGAATGGCCTCCTGCTGTGTTGTAACCATGCTATGATTCTATGGAGGAGAAATTCATTATTGCCCCATTTGGGGGCGGTAACTTTTGAAAGCCGGGAAACTTAGCACCAGGCGCAGTTTTATGTGGGACCAGAACAAAGAGCTCCCAGTTTTCAAAAAATTGGCTTTAGCGTCCAGATAGGAAATGGAGCGCTTAAAGGACGCAGGCCTCAGCAGAGCAGCACACTGGGCCGTGCAGCGCTGCCGCATACAGAGCGCCCTTTCCTCCCTTAAAGGGAAAGGCCATCGCTGCAGGCTGTGCATTTTACAACAGACCTACCTGGACCACCAAGGCCGTGGCGATCCCGCGCGATCAGCCCGGCACTCGAGCAGAATGCCAGGCTGATCGATTGCGGAAGGAACCCGCAAAGAAAACGGCAACAACAAAGGTAATTTTGTTCTTTTACTTGCCTCGTCCACCCGCCTTTAATCACTTCACTGATGATTGGGAGGAGGCTGATTAAGCAGTAATTGGCTGGGTTGAATTTATCCTGTTTTTTGTGAATTGGTCGTACCTGGACAATCTTCCACATTGTCAGATAGAATCCAGTGTCATAGCTGTACTGGAACAGCTTGGCTAGTGGAGCAGCTAGCTCTGGAGCATAGGTCTTCAGCCAGGATGTTGTCAGGGCCCCTAGCCTTTGCTGTCTCCTTCTTCTTCTTTCATATGGCAGTAGCAAAATAAATCAAACGTCAATATCCAAGTTGGATATGTAGGCCAAAGCTTCCGGTGTAACAGCGTGGATATCTTGTAGGCTACCTGTGAATTCCCTCTGAGGGCAGTGCTCAATGGCGTGCTCCAGGGTCTGATTAGGAGCTAAACAGTCGCATGATGGGGGTGCTTCAATCTTTGGAGAAAGTGGCAGCCTTTGCTGTGACAAGTGCACTCAGTCATTTCTTGCTATCACATTAAATGAAACAAATTGGCTGGACACTGGTATCTATGATGGTGAGGATCAACAGAGGACGCTGAGTAGTAGCATACATTTGACAAAAGATGCTTACCAACACATCAGCCATATCACTTGTACTTGCTGGGCTCCACCATGCTTTGAGGATGGGAATGTTCATGGTACCTACTCCTCTGTTCGTTGCCTAGTTTTCCATCACCATTCTAAACTGGGTGTGGGAAGGTAAAGAGCTCTTTGTTCTGGTCCCTTGGTTGTGGTCCCACATACTTCTGTCCATAGGCTGCTGCTTTTAGTGTTTAACATGTAGGTAACGCCATGCAGCAACTGATTAGATTCATGCCTCAATCCAAGTTATGCTGGTGTTGCTCCTGGCATGCCCTTCAACCTCCTCAACCGTATTCTCCCTGTGGCTGAGGAGCTCCTCCCGGAGTCGCAGTGCGGATTTCGTCCCTTACGGGGCACAACGGGCATGATTTTTGCAGCGCGACAGTTACAGGAAAAATGCAGAGAACAGCCTGATACATAGCCTCCTTCGACCTCACAAAGGCCTTTGACACTGTCAACTGCGAGGGTCTATGAAGCATCCTCCTCCGTTTCGGATGGCCGCAAAAGTTCGTCACCATCTTCCGCCTGCTCCACGACGACATGCAGGCCGTGATCCTTACCAACAGATCCATTACAGACCCAATCCACATCCGGACTGCGGTCAAACAGGGTTGCGTCATTGTCCCAACCCTCTTCTCAATCTTCCTTGCTGCCATGCTCCACCTCACAGTCAATAACCTCCCCGCCGGAGTGGAACTGAACTACAGAACCAGTGGGAACCTGTTCAACCTTCGTCGTCTCCACGCCAGGTCCAAGACCACCCCAACCTCTGTCGTCGAGCTACAGTATGCAGATGACGCCTGCATCTGTGCATATTCAGAGGATGACCTCCAGGACATAGTCGATGTACTTACTGAGGTGTACGAAAGCATAGGCCTTACGCTAAACATCCGTAAGATAAAGTATTCTGATCCTAACACAGATGAGACTGCACACAGTGAGGTTAAAGTAACAGTGACCTCAGTCTTTAATAAGACACTCCAGAGTCAGGAACAAGCCTTAGGGGCCGGCTTATATACAGTGCTCCCAAGGGATGCTGGGATCCCTTGGGACTTCAAGGGATGAGCTCCCTGGTGGCGGGACATGGGAGTGCACGCTTTAAAAATACACATCACTCACCCACCAAAGTCAAAGTGAAAACTATTTACAATGTGAGGCGTTCGGGAGCCTTTCTTTCCCTGGTGGACCGCCTCGGTACAAATGTCTGTTCTGGTGTGTTGGTTGTGCCCTCGCTGGGCTGGCGTCTTGTTGGCCCTGCAGGGCTGCTAGGTGAGCCCAGCCTTGCTGGGCTGTTGGGCTTGATGGGTTCGATTTCCTGGTCCGGCGTGGTGTCGTTGATCCTTTGGGTGTGTGTTGTGGGCTCGAAAAAGGTGGTGTCTGCTGTGGGTTGTTCAGGGCAGTCTGTGAACTGCAGCCTCGTTTGGTCCAGGTGCTTTCTGCAAATTTGTCCATTGTCTAGTTTGACTACAAACATCCTATTTCCTTCTTTAGCTATCACCGTGCCCACGATCCACTTGGGACCATGCCCATAGTTTAGCACATACACAGGGTGATTCAGATCAATTTCCCATGACAGAGTGGCGTGACCATCGTTTACATTTTGTTGCTGCCGCCTGCTCTCTACCTGATCATGCAGGTTGGGGTGAACCAGCGAGAGTCTGGTATTAAATGTCCTTTTCATGAGTAGCTCAGCCGGGGGCACTCCTGTGAGCGAGTGGGGTCTCGTACGGTAGCTGAGCAGTACTCGGGACAGGCAGGTTCGGAGTGAGCCTTCTGTGACTCGTTTCAGGCTCTGTTTGATGGTTTGTACTGCCCGCTCTGCCTGCCCATTGGAGGCTGATTTAAACGGGGCCGAGGTGACATGTTTGATCCCGTTGCGGGTCATGAATTCTTTAAATTCGGCACTGGTGAAACATGGCCCATTGTCACTGACCAGTATGTCAGGCAGGCCGTGGTTGGCAAACATGGCCCTCAGTCTTTCAATGGTGGTGGTGGCGGTGCTTCCCGACATTATTTCACATTCAATCCATTTTGAAAAAGCATCCACCACCACCAGGAACATTTTACCGAGAAACGGGCCTGCAAAGTCGACATGGATCCTCGACCATGGTCTGGAGGGCCAGGACCACAAACTTAGTGGTGTCTCTCTGGGCGCGTTGCTCAACTGAGCACATACGCAGCATTGCCGTACACAGGACTCTAAGTCAGAGTCGATACCGGGCCACCACACGTGGGATCTGGCTATCGCTTTCATCATTACTATACCCGGGTGTGTGCTGTGGCGATCCGAGATGAACGTCCCCCTGCCCTTTTTTGGTAGCACTGCGCGGTTACCCCACAACAGGCAGTCCTTTCACCGCTGGAACGGCTTGATTGGCTCTTGCATTTCAATGGGGATTCTGGCCCAGCTCCCATGCAGTACAGTTTTTTACGAGGCACAGCAGAGGATCTTAACTGGTCCAAGTCCTAATCTGGCAGGCCATGACAGGTGATTTATCATTTTCAAACGCTTCCATGACCATCAACAAGTTTGCAGGCTGTGCCATTTCCACCCCCGCGGTGGGCAATGATAGCCGACTGAGAGCATCTGCACAGGTCTCGGTGCCTGGCCTGTGGTGGATGTCTAGTTATACGCTGATAGCGCGAGTGCCCACCTTTGTATGCGGGCTGAGGCATTAGTATTTATCCCCTTGTTTTCAGCGAACAGGGATGTGAGGGGCTTGTGATCGGTTTCCAGCTCAAATTTGAGTCCAAAATGATACTGATGCATTTTCTTTACCCCGAACACAGACACTAATGCCTCTTTCTCAATCATGCTTTAGGCCCTCTCGGCCTTAGACAAGCTCCGGGAGGCATATGCGATAGGTTGCAACATCCCCGCAACGTTAGCTTGTTGTAATACACACCTGACTCCGTACAACGATGCATCACATGCTAGCACAAGACTTTTACACGGGTTTTCCAATACAACCAGCTTGTTGGAGCATAAAATGTTTCTGGTTTTCTCAAAAGCAATTACTTGTTTTTTTTCTTCCCCATACCCAGTTCTCACCTTTGCGCAATAACACATGTAGGGGCTCTAAGAGGTTACTTAACCCCGGTAGGAAGTTACCAAAATAGTTGAGGAGTCCCAGGAACGACCGCAGCTCCGTGACGTTCTGTGGCCTGGGCGCGTTCCTGATAGCCTCTGTCTTGGTGTCTGTGGGCCGAATGCTGTCCGCCGCAATCTTTCTCCCCAAAAACTACACTTCTGTTGCCATGAAGACGCATTTCGACCTCTTCAGCTGCAGCCCTACGCGATCCAGTCGCTGGAGGACCTCCTCCAGGTTTTGTCGGTGCTCGGTGGTGTCCCGACCCGTGACCAATACGTCGTCCTGAAAACCACCGTGTGTGGTACCGACTTGAGTAGGCGCTCCGTGTTTCTCTGGAAGATTGCTGCAGCCGACCGAATTCCAAACGAGCATCTATTGTAGATGAACAGTCCCTTGTGAGTGTTGATGCAGGTGAGGCCCTTCGAAGATCCCTCCAGCTCCTGCGTCATGTAGGCCGAAGTCAGGTCAAGCTTGGTGAACGTCTTGCCTCCTGCCAGTGTCGCAAATGGTCGTCTGCCTTAGGTAGCGGGTATTGGTCCTGTCGTGAAAAACGAATAACAGTTACTTTATAATCGCCGCAAATCCTGACCGTGCCATCACTTTTGAGTACTGGAAAAATCGGGCTGGCCCACTCGCTGAATTCCACTGGGGAGATGATGCCCTCGCGTGGCAGCCTGTCCAGCTCAATTTCCACTCTCTCCCTCATCATGTGAAGTACCACTCGCGCCTTGTGGTGAATGGGTCGTGCCTCTGCTACCAAGTGGATCCGCACCTTCGCCTTTGAAAAGTTTCCAATGCCTGGCTCAAAAAGGGAAGGAAATTTGTTAAGAACCTGGGGAACATGAGGCCTCATCGACATGTGATAGCGCTCGGATGTCATCCCAGTTCCAGCAGATTTTGCCCAGCCAGTTCCTTCCAAGCAGTGTGGGGCCATCGCCCGGGACAATCCAGAGTGGTAGTTCATGCACCGTGCCCTCGTGGGTGACCTTGACCATGGCGCTGCCCAGGATAGTGATAAGCTCTTTGGTGTACTTTCTCAGTTTCGTGTGGATGGGGCTCAGGGCTGGTCTGACTGCCTTGTTGCACCACAGCCTCTCAAACATCTTTTTACTCATGATGGATTGGCTAGCGATAGTGTTCAGTTCCATGGCTACGGGTAAGCCATTCAATTTTACGTTTAGCATTATAGGTGGACATTTCGTCGAAAATGTGTGCACCCCATGTACTTCAGCATCTGCCTCCTCTCTCTCGGCTCGAAATTGCTTTGATCCACCATGGACCGATCTTCCTCTGCCACGTGGTGGTTAGCAGGTTTTGCAGAGCTTGTAGCTCGTTTGCAAGCTCGTTAGAAGTGCCCCATTGTTGCAAACATACCTTTTGAAGCAGCATGAATAGACTGAATGGAAGCCTCCACAACGCCAACAAGGTGTGAATTGCTTTGCATTCATCCTTTGTTGGGGACTCTGAGTCATCTGGGTCACCTGAGGCCTGCTGGCAGTTGCAGACTCATGGTTTCTGCACTGTACATTTCTGCTCGCAAACACAGTTCCAGTTAATTTATGAACATTGCTAGCACTTGTGTGCTGAGAGATTTGTTTGGTGTTATCACTGGTGGACATAAACGCCTGTGCTATCGCAATGGCCTTACTGAGGGTCGGTGTCTCTACAGTCAAAAGTTTTCACAGGGTGGTCTCGTGGCCAATGCCCAGTACAAAAAAGTCTGAGCATTTGCTCCAGGTAGCCATCAAATTCACATTGTCCTGCAAGTCGCCTTAGCTCGGCGACGTAGCTCACTACTTCCTGACCTTCAGATCGCTGGCACGTGTGGAACCGATACCTCGCCATCAGCATGCTCTCCCTCGGGTTAAGATGTTCCTGAACCAGTGTACACAGCTCCTCATACGTTTCACCGGAGCCAGAAGATTCTTCATGAGGCTGTAGATAAGTGCCCCGCAGACTATGAGGAGGACCGCTCTCCTTTTTGCAGCGCTTCCTTCTCCGTTCAGCTCGTTGGCTATAAAGTACTTGTCTAGCCGTTCAACATCAGCTTCCCTGTCCTCACCCTCCAAGAACTTCTCCAGGATGCCCACAGTTTGCTGCATCTTTGCGTTGATTTGTATTCTAGTCGCCAGTTATTGTGTTCCTAACACAGATGATGCTGCACACAGGGAGGTTAAAGTAACAGTGACCTCAGTCTTTAATGAGGCATTCCAAAGTCAGGAACAGGCCTTAGGGGCAGGCTTATATACAGTGCTCCCAATGGATGCTGGGACCCCTTGGGACTTCAGGGGATGAGCTCCCTGGTGGCAGAACATGGGAGTGCATGCTTTACAGATACACAACACAAAGGTCCTCCACCAGCCTGTCCTCGCTGCCAGCACTGCCCCCCAGTCATCAAGATCCACGGTGCGGCCTTGGACAACGTGGACCATTTCTCATACCTCGGGAGCCTCTTATCAACAGAAGCAGATATTGACGACGAGATTCAACACCGCCACCAGTGCAGCCTTCAGCCGCCTGAGGGAAAGAGTGTTTGAAGACCAGGCCCTCAAATCTGCCACCAAGCTCATGGTCTACAGGGCTGTAGTAATACCCCCCTCCTGTATGGCTCAGAGACATGGACCACGTACAGTAGACACCTCAAGTTGCTGGAGAAATACCACCAATGATGTCTCTGCAAGAGCCTACAAATCCCCTGGGAGGACAGACGCACCAACATTAGCATCCTCGACCAGGCCACATTGTCTGCATGCCAGACACGGGACTCCCAACACAAGTGCTCTACTCGGAACTCCTTCACGGCAAACGAGCCAAAGGTGGGCAGAGGAAAAGTTACAAGTACACCCTCAAATCCTCCCTGATAAAGTGCAACATCCCCACTGACACCTGGGAGTCCCTGGCCAAAAACCACCCTAAGTGGAGGAAGCGCATCCAGGAGGGCGCTGAGCACCTCGAGAGCATGCAGAAATCAAGCGCAGGAAGCGGAAAGAGCCTGCGCCAAATCTGTCCCACCCACCCCTTCCCTCAACGACTATCTGTCCCACCTGTGACAGAGACTGTGGTTCTCGTATTGGACTGTTCAGCCACCTAAGGACTCATTTTAAGAGTGGAAGCAAATCTTCCGCGAATCTGAGGGACTGCCTATGATTGCCCTTCAACAACTGCCATTGACCCAGGGTTGGTCTCCTTGCTTGATGATAATCAAGGAGTTAGGAGTTTGTCAAACCATGAAGTTAGATTCTGGTGGCATATATTTCTGCTGCTGAAATCCCAATGTCTCAGGGATGCCCATTTTAGGGCTGCTAGATCTGTCCTTAGACTTGCATAGAAATACTTACAAACATACAAACAGGTGAAGACCATCTGGTCCATCGAGCCTGTCCCACACAATTGCGATCATCATCATAGGTAGTCCCTCGAAACGAGGATGACTTGCTTCCACACCAAAAAGGGATGAGTTCACAGGTGTTTCAATGAAGGTCCTAATATTCCAGATCCCGAACTACATTCTGAAGGGTGGAAGATGCCTGTGCGTGGATTTTTTAACGTGTGGTGTGTGTTACACACTAGCCACCACAAGGGCTTGACAGAGCTAGGTTTTGGTCCAGTAGCAAGGGTTATCCAAGACGACTGGAGACTTGCTCTGCTACACGGACCTAGTGCACACACACATCGCACTGTGGGCTGGCCCGTGCTGCTCCTGGCACCGAACTCATGCCTCTCCTGGGCCCCGATCACATCCCTCCACAGTCTCTCGCTGTGTCTGCCCACGTTCCAATCACCGACCTGGACCTTGCTGACGTCATTCTTCGCTGCCGTGGCCCTCCTGCACCAGCTGGCGCTACTCCCTGAAATGGTCTCCACGATGCTCCCAGGCCACCGCACCTCCACTCCTTTTATGGCCTCGACCTGCCACTGGTGTTCTGAACAGTCCAATACGGGATGACTGAACAGTCCAACATGGGAATTACAGTCTCTGTCACAGATGGGTCAGACAGTCGTTGAAAGGGTGGGTGGGACTGGTTTGCCGCACGCACTTCCGCTGCCTGCGCTTGTTTTCTGCATGCTCTCGGCAATGCGACTCGCTCTCCCGGATGCATTTCCTCCACTTAGGGCGGTCTTTGGTCAGGGACTCCCAGGTGTCGGTGGGGATGTTGTATGTTATCAAGGAGGCTTTGAGGGTGTCCTTGAAATGTTTTCTCTGCCCACCTTGGCTTGCCATGTAGGAGTTCTGAGTAGAGCGTTTGCTTTGGGAGTCTTATGTCAGGCATGTGAAAAATGTGGCCCGCCCAACAGAGCTGGTCGAGTGTGGTCAGTGCTTCGATGCTGGGGATGTTGGCCTGATGGAGGACACTAACGTTGGTGCTTCTGTCCTCCCAGAGGATTTGCAGGATCTTGAGGAGACATCGTTGGTGGTATTTCTCCAGCGATTTGAGGTGTCTACTGTACATGGTTCACGTCTCTGAGCCATACAGGAGGGCGAGTATCACTACCGGTAGACCATGAGCTTGGTGGCAGATTTGAGGGCCTGATCTTCGAACACTTTTCCTCAGGCAGCTGAAGGCTGCGCTGGCGCACTCGAGGCGGTGTTGAACCTCGTCGTTAATGTCTGCCCTTGCTGATAATAGACTCCTGAGGTTTGCGATACACTCCACCCTACCTGAAACCATGTGATCTCCTGGCAGAGACCAAAAAAACAGGCCAATTTGGGAAAAAAGATCTGGGAATTTCCTCTCCGACTCATCTAGGTGATCGAAACTAGTCCAGGAGATCCTAATTTCTATAAGAGGTGATCTCCGACCCAGCCAGAATCAAATCCAACTCTCGCCTGAAGGGTGTATGAATGTTGAGCATTTGCCCTGCCCACATGCATAACACTACACTTATGTAAGTTATACATCATTTTCCAGTCTTGAGCCCAATCTCCCAACACATTAAGATCTGCCAGAAGCAGACGAGCATCATCTACAGTTCTAACACTTGCACAGTGCTTGGTATCATCTGCAAATTTGCAGAGTGTGGCCCCAACAATCCAGATCATTAATAAATATAATAAAGAGCAACAGTCCCAACACCAATCCCTGTGGGACACCACTGGTGATAGGTGTCCAAACAGATGCAAATCCATCTATAACTACTTATTGTCTACATCCTGCCAGCCAGTTCTGAATCCAGCTTGGTTGAGTACCTTCTGGTTAAATCTGATGCAGAGAGGGATGGCAACTCAAGGGCAAGGTACAGAGTTTTTGGCAGAAGCTGAATAAGAGGTGTGTTTTACCAACCATCATCGACAACTTGATGTCAGACACTGAAGTAGTCATGGAATCGAGGTTAATGCTGGATAGGTAATGCTGGGTGTTGTTGGGCAGCTGTCTTACTCTTTTTGCTTAGTTGCTTTAAATGTCGGAATTACACACACACTCCGTTGTAGAAATAGCAGGATTAGGTCGTTTATTTTAAACATTCATACTACACAAAACCAGTATGAAAGTTACTGAGAGATTCACTTCATAAAGACAGCATACGCTCTCTACTTGTGAGACAAACACCTTCCAATCTCGAGTGCCGACAAACTGATGTCTCTCCTCACTCTTATACAAAATCATAGTATCAATCACTCTTATACAAAATCATAGTATTAACATACAGACAATGTAGACTAAATGACCATTGTCCTGAAATCACGTCTAACTGCTTCATGAATTACAGTACACAAGCCAGGTGATCAGCAGGAGTTTATACAAAATCAAGTTTTCGATTCCATGTAGAGTATCAATGGTACCTACAAATAGTTACCATACAGATGATGTAGACTAAATTAACATAGAGATGATGTAGACTAAATGACCAGCTACCCATTGTCCTGAAATCGGGTCTCATTGCTGCAATCAACCCTTGCCATGAATAACTGTAAACACACAGGTGATCAGATTGACACATTTGAATGGCTGCATGTCGTCTAGCATCCTGTTTTTGTGAGACATCCTGCTTTGATCCAAACTTCAGTCAGAAAGCTGCTTCAATATTTAACCCAGCCAGCATGTGTCATCTCCAGACTGCACCAAAAGCGAAGCATTTCAGAAATATGGACTTTCGCTCCCAAGTGACAGGTGTCATCAGCATACATTTGGAAACTGACCCTTGAGGTTAATATCTCTTAGGGTCTTGCCTTAGATACCATCTCAGGTTCAGTGGGATCAGTTTCTCTTTTAAGGCAATCCCACATCCCTTACATGCCAAAGATGACTCAGACAGTCCAATATCTACTTATACAATAGTGTAATCCAGGTATTTGCTTAATGCTATCATGGGCTACCCCGAACATCTCCGCAGGTCAGGGCTTCAAAAAGAGCTGGAGCACCGAGCCGTAGGACATTGTGGGCTACCCTGACCTGCGAGAGAACATCTCCGCAGGTCGGGGCTTCAAAAAGAGCCGGAGCAGCCACTGCAGATTCCAGCGCGAGCTGACACAAGTGTGCGACCGCTTCGAGGTGGGCGAATGGGTAATGTCATCAGGACCCAGGTCGCCGTTTGGAGCGTGGGCAGGAAAAATCCAAATTCACTTTGTGTCAGAAGCACTTCATTAAAGGGGAGGGCCAAGCTCTGCCGACTCTGCGGGGGGGGAGGGGAAATAGGTCCCTACCTGGACCATCAGGGAGCGGGATGCCATGGCTGCAGCCCACACACAAGCGGAGTGCCGGGCTGCAAGATCGCAGCACGGACCCCGCGATCCATCAACGAAGCCATTAAGTTGGACATTTCTTTTTACAAATCCCCCCCTCCCCTTTAATTTTCAGCCCCCCCCCGAGCGCCATATGCGACCCCTGAAGCTGCTGTTGGTATCGCCCGTCGCAGTTTCAGGGGGCGCTACCGAATTTTTGCTGCGGAGTGAAAATGGGGCACTGCACACGATGATGATGTCGTCATCGCCGACGCAACAGAACAGGGCACGACCAGTTATCGCCACCACTAATCTCCTGCGGAATTTTGCGGGAGACGTTAACAGGAGAAAAGTCGCTTATGCCCCATTAGCGCTAACGGGAGGTGCAAATGCCCCGAATTTATCCCCAGACCCTCTACAATTATCCTTGCCTGGTTTACAAGCTATACTCTCCTCTATAATTACTCCTTGCCCCGTTGACCTGCTGAGTGTTTCTGGCAAGTTCTGTTTTTACTTCCGATTTCCAGCATCCGCAGTATTTTGACACAGGAGATTCGCTCGTCTTTTAAAAAGACAAAGACAGTGATGTTTCGACATCAACCCCCAGAGCTGGGTAGAGGGGCTCGATGAATGCTTGCTGCAGTAAGGTGTGTAGCAGGGTGAATTTCCTGTCGGACACACTGTAAAACGAGACCGTTCCAGCCTCAAAATCCATGTACACTCCCACTCTGGTGGGGTGTCCAGTGGTTAGATAGGTCACTTTGGCCTTGTAGAGAGCAGAAAGTTCATCCTCAACTGAGTAGAGACACAAAGACTGATTGTTCATTCCCAATTCACGTTCTTTGCCCTGGCCTTTGCGGACTATGCTCCTGTAGCTAACTCCAATTCCCCACCACGTGGCATATTCTGTGATCTTCACCTCCCAATATGAACGCCCGCCGGTCAGTCCCTCAGTACAGAGGACCTGCTCATAATACTCAAACCTCTCTGGATTGTCTAGGCACAAGAACTGCTGGCCAGATCCTGACACGGATGTGGGACTGCACACAAGATCGGATATGCTGTGTCTTCATTCAGAGTTGGTTTCTGTCCATCTGTGAATTAAAGAATAGAAGGAAACAAATCCGTAAATTTATACAGCACTTTTCACACCCTCAGCACTTCACAGCCAGTTAATTGGTTTTGAAGTGTATTCACTGTTGTTTTGTAGGCACACATAGCACCAGCTCAAATGGGACCTTGCCTGTCCATCTGAGGGAGAAGACAGGGCCTAGAACATAAGAAATAGGAGCAGGAGTAGGCCATACGGCCCCTCGAGTCTGCTCCGCCATTTAATACGATCATGGCTGATCCGACCATGGACTCAACTCCACTTCCCTGCCCGCTCCCCATAACCCCTTAATCCCTTATCGGTTAAGAAACTGTCTATCTCTGTCTTAAATTTATTCAATGTCCCAGCTTCCACAGCTCTCTGAGGCAGTGAATTCCACAGATTTCCAACCCTCTGAGAGAAGAAATTCCTCCTCATCTCAGTTTTAAATGGGCGGCCCCTTATTCCAAGATTATGCCCCCTAGTTCTAGTCTCCCCTATCAGTGGAAATATCCTCTCTGCATCCACCTTGTCAAGCCCCCTCATAATCTTATACATTTCGATACGATCACCTCTCATTCTTTTGAATTCCAATGAGTAGAGGCCCAATCTCCTCAACCTTTCCTCATAAGTCAACCCCCTCATTCCCAGTTTAACCTCTCAGCAGCTCTGCACTGTGGCACTTCCTCAGGATTTAACCAGAGTGTCAGCCTGGATTATGGGCTTAATTCTTACAGTGAGACATGAACCCACAACTTTGTGACTTAAAGACAAGAGTGAGCTGAGGCTGACATCTATGATCCAAGATCTGTAGGTGGTAAATGTGACTACTCTCCCAATTACTCATGCTTTCTGTGCACCATAGATCGACCCCCGGCCTGTGAGCACCATCGGAGCAGGCCGGGGAGCGGAAGGAGCAGCATGGCAGCATACCACTCCAGGGAGCAGCACGTGCTGGAGCAGGAGAGCAACAGCAGTGAAGAGGGATGTCACCAAGATCTGGGTCACTGATTGGAGTGTAGGCAGGTATAGGAGCGGCGAGGTCGGGAGGAAGGAGCGGCGAGAGAATATAGGGGGACGTGATCGGGGCCCAGGAGAGGCGCGAGTTCAGGGCCCAGGGGCAGCACGGACCAGCCCACACTGCGATATGTGTGCGCACTAGGTCCGTGCAGCAGAGCTGGTCTCCAGTTGTCTTGGTTAATCCTTGCCACTGGACCAAGACCTAGCTCTGTCAAGCCCGTGTGGTGGCTGGTGTGCAACGGTCACCCCACATTAAAAAAATCCACGCACAGGCATCCTTCAGGATGTAGTTTGGGATCTGGAATATTAGGTTCTTCATTAAAGCAAGTCATCCTCGATTCGAGGGACTGTTAATGATGATGAGATCAACAGATGGAAATACATACAAGTTGCAAAACACAAACAAACCAATCTATCACCTATCCAATCTAATCTTGAAAATCTACATAGTTTTGGCCTCGCCCACTAACCACGAAAGTGAATTCCACACCATCACAGCTCTGTGAGGTTGAGGATTCAAGATGGCTCCTGGGCTGGCAGCTCCATAGGGAGCTCCTTTGCTGTGTAACTCTAGCCTTGGCCACCCTTTGCCTTTTCTCCCCCAATCTCCTCTATTCCACTGTTTAAGTCCCCCTGGCTCTAACAGTGGGTGCATTCTAGCCCTAACTACAAGTTCAAGCTGATAGTTTAAAGTTACCTGGGCCCACGGCCCATCCCCCAACCTTGGCTACTCTTTGTTTTACTCCGTGATCCCTGGATCTTTGCTCAAATTTGGCTTCCAAATTCCTAGATTCTCTGGACGCCAAGCCTATCCTTCTCCACTGGACTACACTGTAAGACTCAGCAGCTGTCTCTAAGCTGCGATTCAGTTGCTTAAGTTTCAAGGTAATGTTGTCTAGCTACAGCCGATCCCCCACAGCTGCTGTTCGCTGCTGGGTTTATGACTGTCCTATTGGTCTTACTGGGTTTTCATCTTTATTTTGCTACAGTGTGGCCCAGAAATTCATTCTTCTCGGCCATCAGCTTTCTCTGCTGCTTCTGTATCTTGAGGTGGTTTCCAACTTTGCCGCCGTTTTCCTGCCCTGTGATCGTTTCTGCACACCTTCTGTATGTTCATCCTAATGGAAATACCTCCAGCAGTGCGCCCTCTGGTACTCCACCCCTCAAATAGCTTCTTGACTCCCTCCACACCTCTCCCCGAATCTTTGTCGATGTTCTAAGCTAACTCCACCACAACTACGTTGATCTTTTTCCACCACGGGACCTCTGACTTTAACTTTGGACTCCCATCTATTGTCTCAAGGAAGAGGCATATAAATTGGCCAGAAAAAGCGGCAAACCTGAGGACTGGGAGAAATTTAGAATCCAGCAGAGGAAGACTAAGGGTTTAATTAGAAGGAGGGAAATAGAGTACAAGAGTAAGCTTGCAGGGAACATAAAAACTGACTGCAAAAGCTTCTATAGATATGTAAAGAGTAAAAGATTAGTGAAGACTAATGTAGGTCCCTTGCAGTCAGAATCAGGTGAATTCATAATGGGGAACAAGGAAATTGCAGACCAATTGAACAAATACTTTGGTTCTGTCTTCACTAAGGAAGACACGAATAACCTCCCGAAAATAATAGGGGATGGAGGGTTTAGCGAGAAGGAGGAACTGAAGGAAATCCTTATTTGTCAGTAAATTGTGTTACGGAAATTGATGGGATTGAAGGCTGATAAATCCCTAGGGCCTGATAGTCTGCATCCCAGAGTATTTAAGGAAGTGGCCCTAGAAATAGTGGATGCATTGGTGGTCAGACTCTGGATCAGTTCCTATGGATTGGATGGTAGCTAATGTAACCCCACTTTTTAAAAAAGGAGAGAGAAAACAGGGAATTATAGACCGGTTAGCCGGACATCGGTGGTGGGGAAAATGTTGGAATCAATTATTAAAGATGTAATAGCAGCACATTTGGAAAGCAGTGACAGAATCGGTCCAAGTCAGCATGGATTTATGAAAGGGAAATCATGCTTGATAAATCTTCTAGAATTTTGTGAGGATGTAACTAGTAGAGTGGACAAGGGAGAACCAGTGGATGTGGTATATTTGGACTTTCAAAAGGCTTTTGACAAGGTCCCACACAAGAGATTAGTACGCAAAATTAAAGCACATGGTATTGAGGGTAATGTATTGATGTGGATAGAGAATTGGTTGGCAGACAGGAAGTAAAGTATAGGAATAAACGGGTCCTTTTCAGAATGGCAGGCAGTGACTAGTGGGGTACCGCAAGGTTCAGTGCTGGGACCCCAGCTATTTACAATATACACTAATGATTTAGACAAAGGAATTTAATGTAATATCTCCAAGTTTACAGATGACACTAAGCTGGATGGCAGTGTGAGCTGTGAGGAGGATGCTAAGAGGCTGCAGGGTGACTTGGACAGGTTAGGTGAGTGGGCAAATGCATGGCAGATGCAGTATAATGTGGATAAATGTGAGGTTATCCACTTTGGTGGCAAAAACGCAAAGACAGAATATTATCTGAATGGTGACAGATTAGGAAAAGGGGAGGTGCAATGAGACCTGGGTGTCATGGTACATCAGTCATTGAAAGTTGGCATGCAGGTACAGCAGGCGGTGAAGAAGGCAATTGCCCTTTCAAATTCCCAACTCTCCAGCCTTTGGCCCTCCATTCACTGTGAAATTTCTGCAGCTCCTGATCTGTTCAATCATACTCTCACCACCACCTTTGATACCCCTGTCCCCAATAATAACTATTATTGTCTCCCACCTTGATCGTTCCTCCTGGTATAGCACACATCTCTGCTCCCTTAAGTTCAAGGGACGCAAACTCGATGGTTTATGGTGGACTGGTTTAGCCATTCATCACCAGATCTGGCTGGACCACATAAAGCGCTACTCGGCCCTAACTACTTACTATTCCTGGATTATCCTGGAATGCAAAGATAACCCTCGGCTTCACTTCCCCATTACAAACCATTTTCTTAAACCCCTCTTCCCTGCCTCCTCCACCCTTACCTCCAACAATGTGCAAGGAGCTCAGGGAAGACTTTGTCTCCGAGATTGAGACCATCCGTTCAGCTGCCTATGCCGCTTCCCTCCCTTCCCCTAGCCCACCGGGCCAAACTTCCTCTAAGGTTCCCCCCTGCCGTGGCCCTGATCTCCCAACTTTCTCCAGTTTCCGATCTCCCGTCATGCCCTCTCCAAGCTCATCCTGTCCATGAGGCCCACCTCCTGCTCCCTCGACCTATTCACACCAAACCGCTGACCACCCAACTTCCCTTACTGGCCCCATGTTAGCGATATTGTTAACAGTTCCTTCTCCTCTTCAAATTTTCTGTCATCACCTCTCTCCTCAAAAGATCCACCCTTGACCCCTTCATCCTTGCAAACTAACTCCTCCATCTCTAACCATGGTAATCTATCCCTCTCCATTCTTCTTGACCTGCCTGCAGCCTTTGACGTGGTTGACCAACCCATCCTCCTTCAACACTCCTTCTCTGCCGTCATGCTGGGTGAACATAAGAGCATAAGAAATAGGAGCAGGAGTAGGCCACCTGGCCCCTCGAGCCAGCTCCGCCATTTGATATGATCATGGCTGATCTGGTCATGGACTCAGCTCCACTTCCCTGCCGCTCCCCATAACCCTTTATTCACTTATCGCTCAAAATGTTTTTATCTCCGCCTTAAATATATTCAATGACCCAGCCTCCACAGTTCCCTGGGGCAGAGAATTCCACAGATTTACAACCCTCTGAGAGGGTGGGACTGCCCTCACTTGGTTCCATTCCTAACTATCCAGTCGTAGTAATGGCTTCTCTTTCTGCTTATGCACCATTACCTCTGGTGTCCCTCAAGGATCTATCCTTGGCCCCCTCTTATTTCTCATCTACATGCTGCCCCCCGGCGATATGGCATGTTGGCCTTCATAGCGAGAGGATTTGAGTATAGGAGCAGGGAGGTCCTACTGCAGTTGTACAGGGCCTTGGTGAGGCCACACCTTGAATATTGTGTTCAGTTTTGGTCTCCTAATCTGAGGAAGGACATTCTTGCTATTGAGAGAGTGCAGCAAAGGTTCACTAGACTGATTCCCGGGATGGCAGGACTGTCATATGAGGAGAGACTGGATTGACTAGGCTTATATTCACTGGAATTTAGAAGAACGAGAGGGGATCTCATAGAAACATATAAAATTCTGAAGGGATTGGACAGGTTAGATGCAGAAAGAATGTTCCCGATGTTGGGGAAGTCCACAGTCTAAGGATAAGGGGTAAGCTATTTAGGACCGAGATGAGGAGAAACTTCTTCACTCAGAGAATTGTGAACCTGTGGAATTCTCTACCACAGAAAGTTGTTGAGGCCATTCATTAGATATATTCAAAAGGGAGTTGGATGTGGCCCTTATGACTAAAGGGATCAAGGGGTATGGAGAGAAAGCAGGAATGGGGTACAGAAGTTGCATGATCAGCCATGATCATATTGAATGGTGGTGCAGGCTCGAAGGGCCGAATGGCCTACTCCTGCACCTATTTTCTATGTTTCTATACTACTAGGGAAGGAATGACTGCATGAGGTAAGATTGATATTTTTGTTTTTTTGTGATTTATCTTTATTTCGGATGAGTAATGTATGGAGAATGTTTTTTGTTCTAATTATTTTTTTTGCAGGGACGTCTCTCTTAGGTCGCTATGAAGCTGTTTTTTTAGCATGGGATATTCAGTGCACCCGGCCTAGCGCCCTAAGAGAAGTGTGGAACACTTCCCTTAGTGCTCCACTCCCCTCTCAGGGCGCAAAAACTGAATTTTGCTGTGCCCGGCGCTAAACGTTTTCTGTCGCTAAGTTTAGCGCCCGCCCGACATTGGGCTAGAGGGATTCTTAGGCGCTAATGTCTTTTGTCCCCGCCACAAACTCCATTCCCTAGACACTGACTCCATCACAATCCCTGACCACTGTCTCATGCTAAACCAGACTGTTCACACCCTTGGTGTCATATTTGACCCGGAGATGAGCTTCAACCACATATCCATCACCAAGACCAATTATTTACACCTCCATAACATCACCTGTCTCCGCACTTGCCTCAGCTCAGATGATGCTGGAACCCTCATCCATGCCTTTGTTACCTCTTCACTTGTCTATTCCAACGCTCTCCTGGTTAGCCTCCCATCTTTCACCCTACATAAACTTGGGGCCCATCCAAAACTCTTCTACTGATATTATAACTCGCACTGAGTCCCGGTCCGGCATCACCTCGATTTTAAAATTCTAATTCTTGTCTTCTAATTCCCTCCCTGGCCTCACCCCTCCCTAGCTCTGTAACCTCCTCCAGCCCTACAACCCTCTGAGATATCTGCACTCACCCAGTTCTGGCCTCTTGCACCTCCCCGATTTTAATCGTGCCACCATTGGTGGCTGTGCCTTCAGCTGCTGAGACCCCAAGCTCTGCAATCCCTTTAATCTCTCAGCCTTCTTACCTCTCAGTCCTCCTTTAAGACGCTCCTTAAACCTGCCTCTGACCAAGCTTTTGATCATGTGTCCGAATATCTCTTTACGTGGTTTAGTGTCAATTTCTGACTGATTGCGATACCGTGTAGCACCTTGGAACGTTTTACTGTGGCAAAGACAGTGTGTAAATGCAAGTTGTGCACATGTGTGAAGACCTTTCTCCAGTCCTCTGTGCTACATCTCTTACATTCAATCGTGTATCTATGGCCCCTCGTGCTTGACTCTCTCAACCTCTGGAACAAGTTTGCTTCAATCTCCGCAGGCCCATCATTTCATCATTTTAAACATCTGTATTAATCTGCATTGTCCTATCGAACAGAGACCCAATATTTCAAGCCTTTCATTGTATTTCTTCACACCAGGCAGTACCTAGTGAATCTACATTGTAGCCAATTAAAAAGCCTTAATATCCTTCCTGTAGCGTGGAACCTAATATAGCATACCGTGCCCAAACTGAGGGTCTTACAAAGGCTTTATATATGCTCATCATTACCTCTTGGCTTTTATATTCTACACCTCGTGATAAAACCCAGAATTCCATTAGCTTTTTTCACAGCCTTATGAACCTAAAGCCTTTAATGTCCCATGAATCTGTGCCCATAATTCCCTCTGCTCTCCCACAGCACCAAATCTATTTCCATTTAGAATATAATTACTTGGCGTTTTTTTTTAATCAAAATGCATCAACAGAACAGTCCACCTACACTCTTCCTGTTCAACATCCAGGCAACGGATTGAGAATTGCAGAAACGTATAGTGAGTGAGATTAGGCAAAGTTGGCAAGAAGAAATTTTAAATAAAATATTGGCCAGGGCAGCAGGAGAACTTGTGACGCTCTTCCTTGAACCGTGCCACGGGACCCTCCTCATCCACTTGAGAGGATGAACAGGGTTCCGGCCTAACGCCCACAAGAGAACACAAGAAATAGGAGCAGGATTTGGCCATTTGACCCTTCGAGCCTGCTCCACCATTTAATAAGATCATGGCTGATCTGAGAAACGACAGTGTAGCACCCTGCCCCTCCACCACCAGGACCACTCGCTCAAGTCTCTCTGGAATGGGGCCCAGACCCACAACATTCCATACAGAGGTAAGAATACCATTGCTGGGGGCGGAGGAGAGAGGCTAAAACATAGCCCGATGTCATGTATTCAACCAGCATTGTAACCCATATATAATCTGACCCAAGTTGTACACTGTGAACAATGACCACTACGTGGTGAACTTGTGGGAGACACTCCTAACCTGGACCTTCAGATATAAAGGGGGAAGCTCCATCCACTTCCATCACTTGGGTGCCAAGGAATAAAGGACAAGTCACAGACTGACCTTCTCTCAAGCATGGGCCTCGTGCGCATTTATACTGTGTAGTAAGGACATATCAATGGCGACGAGAAACTGGGATTTAAACCACGTGAGCATGGCCACTAGCAGATCAGACGAGAGGTACTGTGTTAAGGAATGGTTGGGACAGAGATTCAACATTGTTAAAGCAACACACAGTTCTCCAGGCAGACAAGGGCAGTCGGGCATGCCCCAACATGCAGTCGAACCCAGAGAGGGAGTTCGACAGAGACAATGGCAAGTTGAACGGCGATTCACGCCATTGCAAGGGACAGTAATGGCGCACTCAAGGACAATCACAGGGGCAGTCAGGGACGATCGATTGGCAAAGGGACCTTTTGTTTCCAACAGCAGCTCATGTTGGAGGCGTGGAGGCACACACTCAGCCGGAGTTTGCAGAGATGAGCAAAATATCTGCAGAATTGCAGAAATGAACGCTGGGGGAAATCGCTGGAAGCTGAAGTTCAGCGAGTTCATGTGGAGCACGTATATAGTTCATACACCAGGACGCCACCGATAATGATGAAAGTGCTCCTCAGTGGCATCCCAATATCAATGGAGCTAGACACAGGGGCCAGCCAGTCCCTGATGGGTATCAAACAGTTCGAAAAGTTGTGGCCGTCCAAGGCCAGGAGGCCAAAATTATCGCCGATTGATGCACAGCTACGGACATATAAAAGAAGATCATTCCAGTGCTAGGCAGTGCCACGGTAGTCGTGACCCACAACGATTCGGAGAACAGGTTGCCACTCTGGGTTGTCCCGGGGGACGGTCCCGCATTACTGGGGAGGAGTTGGCTTGCTGTCATGAACTGGAAATGGGGCGATGTCAATGCAATTTCCTCTGTAGAGCGAGTATAATGCTCACAGGTCCTGGACAAATTTGACTCATTATTTCAACCCGGCATTGGCACTTTCATGGGGGCCAAGGTAATGATTCACATAAACCCGGACGCCAGGCCAGTACACCATAAGGCCAGAGCGGTGCCGTACATGATGCAGGAAAAGATAGAAGGTGAATTGGAACACCTGCTGAGGGAAGGCATCATCTCGCCAGTCGAATTCAGTGACTGGGCGAGCCCGATTGTGCCGGTGCTCAAGGCGGATGGGTCGGTCAGGATATGTGATGATTACAAGGCCACCATCAATCGGGTGTCACTCCAGGACCAGTACCCGCTACCGAGAGCGGAGGACCTCTTTGCGACGCTATCCGGTGGCAAACTTTTTTCAAAATTGGACCTGACCTCAGCTTACATGACCCAGGAGCTGGCGAGTGAGTCAAAGAAGCTGACTACCATCACGACACACAAGGGGTTGTTTGAGTACAACAGATGTCCATTCGGGATTCGCTCGGCCGCCGTGAACTTCCAACGAAATATGGAAAGCCTCCTCAAGTCGATTCCAGGGACGGTGGTTTTTCAGGACAACATCCTCATCACGGGTTACGAGACTGAAGAACACCTCCACAACCAGTTCTTGCAGACGTGCCCCACCTCCCTTCACGCATGGCACCGCACGCCGTCCGATGTCTAGAAGACGCGGTAGGCAGTCCCCTCGTGCACCACATTAAAATGACCTTCCGTCGTCTCCTCCCGCGCCAGCCGGACAAAAAGCTGGCGGCGGAAGGAGAACACGTGGCGCAGGCTGTTCTCCCTGAGGCCGAGCGGTATGGGGTTGATCCCCGTCCTTACCTCCCCCAGTTGGTGTAGGTGAGGGAGGAGGAGCTCAGCGGGAACAAAGGGCGGGACATTTGAAATGATGACCCTCTGCGCGGTGGCCTCGAGAGGGTCCACCGGCAGAAACGTCCCGCCCACCGTGAGCCCCTTTTCAAGGGCCAGGGACACCGCCCACTCCGACCCCAGAAAGAACACAGCCTTCCCAGACATCTTTGAGGCTGCGACAATGGCCGAGGGGCCGACTACCCCAGCCATCGCCCGCACGCACTCCTCGATGCTCATTGTGGGGTGAGTGTCGCTCTTGACCCCGTGTTTCTTGGTGATAAGTCTGAAAGGTGGCAGGGCAGCAGGTGGCGCAGGAGGTGCCGTGGATGTGGTCACCACCTGCGCATATGTCCTTGCTGGCCCTGCCACCGGCGTGGATGGGGTCGCCATCACGGGGTCCCTTTAAGGGCTACACCCATCCCAAAGTCACAGGCCTTAATGGCCTTAATTGCCCTCGTTTCAATGTATGAGCAGAGGAGCTCTTAACGAGGCACACCTTTCCCCTAGTTGGCAATTGGGGAGGGGCCTTGCTCCCTCTGCTCAGTTGTTTTAGTTGTTTTTTTTTAATTAAAAAATTAGGAGGAAGGGCTCTCAGAGAGAGAGGGGAGAGACAGAGAGAGAGAGATAGAGCGAGGGGGTGTGGGAAAGAGGGAGGCTGCGAGGGCGTGTGGGAAAGAGGGAGGCTGCGAGGGCAGGTCTCCCCTCACAGCGATGGGTGGGTGCACTCCCCAGATGGCAAAAACAAAAACAAAAACACAGTCTTTGGGGTGGTCTTCGGGTGGGGGGAGAAGATGTCTTCACCTGGGGCAGCTGGAGCCACACAGGCACACACTCCCAACGATGTTAACCAGGGTAATCAATAGTTATCAGCCTGGTAGCTCCAGCTATCCCAGGCTAGGCAATGGGGGAGGGGTGTTTCAATGGTGTGTGGGGCCTAGTTGTAAGCAAGGCCCCCACACACTTCCACACACACACACCCCCCGCGATGTTCCGGCCCTCAAAGTCTTCTTTCTTCCCCCCACCGATACAACAATGTCTTTCGGGGAAATGCACCAACACCCACCTGTAGAATGTTGTAGAATCTCCCTCCTTCCACACAGGTTGTTGTTTTCTCCCCCTCTCTCCAACTCTCTGTAGTTGTGGTAAATAATAAATGTTTCTGCGCTCCTCCTCTCCCTCCGGATGTTGAATGGGTAGCAAACCAGCCCTTTCCTCCTCTTCCTGGGCTGGTCTCAGGGCTCACTCCGGGCCTTCCTCGGCAGGAGTAAAGCAGGTAGCTCCTTCTCTCTCAGCAGCAGAGCTCCAACTGAATAGGCCACGCCCCCACTGCTCCATAATTGGTCCTTGTGCATGAAACTCTTTTTGGAGTTTATCTGAAAAACATAAAACATTAATCCGTGCCACCCGACCTGGATGACACACCAGACATTTACAAGGCCCTTTTTTTCTTTTTTGTGTTTTTTTTTGTGGTTTTTTTTGGGCACTAAAATCACATTTTTTTTTTCCAGTGCCCCCTATAAAAGGGGAGGGGGACACTAAAAGCACCGGCAATTAAAACAAATTAAACTTTAAAACGTAAAATCAAATTAAAATTTGGTTGCCGGGCGTGATGATGCACTCCAGTCCCTCCGGTGCCCACCTCTCGCGGAAGGCCGCGAGCGTACCGGTGGACACCGCGTGTTCCATCTCCAAGGACACCCTGGACCGGATGTAAGAGCGGAAGAGAGGCAGGCAGTCAGGTTGAACGGCCCCCTCGACCGCCCGCTGCCTGGACTCCTTGTGCATGAATCCCAAAAAAAAGTTAGTTTGCAGGTACAGCAGGTAATCAGGAAGGCGAATGGAATGTTGGCCTTCATTGCGAGAGGGATTGAGTACAAAAGCAGGGAGGTCCTGCTGCAACTGTACAGGGTATTGGTGAGGCCGCACCTGGAGTACTGCGTGCAGTTTTGGTCACCTTACTTAAGGAAGGATATACTAGCTATGGAGCGGGTACAGAGACGATTCACTAGGCTGATTCCGGAGATGATGATAGATTGAGTAGACTGGGTCTTTACTCCTTGGAGTTCAGAAGGATGAGGGGTGATCTTATAGAAACATTTAAAATAATGAAAGGGATAGACAAGATAGAGGCAGAGAGGTTGTTTCCACTGGTCGGGGAGACTAGAACAAGGGGGCACAGCCTCAAAATACGGGGGAGCCAATTTAAAACCGAGTTGAGAAGGAATTTCTTCTCCCAGAGGGTTGTGAATCTGTGGAATTCTCTGCCCAGGGAAGCAGTTGAGGCTAGCTCATTGAATGTGTTCAAATCACAGATAGATAGATTTTTAACCAATAAGGTAATTAAGGGTTATGGGGAGCGGGCGGGTAAGTGGAGCTGAGTCCATGGCCGGAGCTGAGTCCATGGCCAGATCAGCCATGATCTTGTTGAGTGGCGGAGCAGGCTCGAGGGGCTAGATGGCCTACTCCTGTTCCTAATTCTTAGGTTCTTATGAGGGCGTTTCTATTGAGCTATGAGCATTATTTAAGGTGTAATCTCTGTATTATCACATTACACAGTTAATCTGTATGAAAACGAAAGAAAGAACATTTGTATAGTGCCTTTCACATCCTTGGGACAACCAAGTCCTTTAGAAGCAGTGAATTACTTTTGAAGTGCAGTCACTGTTGTTACTCATGCAACTGTGGCAGACAATTTTCACACAACGAGTCCCACAATCAGCAAATGAATGAATGTTCAGATAATCTGTTCCTCCTGGTCTTTTGAAAGAGGAAGAATGGCCAAGACACTAGGAGAACTCCATGCTCTTCTTGAAGTCGTGCCATGGGATCTTTTATGTCCACCAGTCAAACGGCCTTTTTTCCCCATCGCCAATATTTTTATAAATAATAAACAAAAATGTTAAAAAAAAAACCAGTGCTGCTGTGATAACTAGTAACAAGGTAGATACAAGTACAGCCTAATCATGTCTAAGCCTGAGTCCAGATGTTAATCTACAGCACTATTATTCACTTTTTTTGTCTAGGATCACAGCTCCAACCAGTGTCTGGTGGGGTATGATATCTGACCTTTGAGAAGATCGAAATGGATGAGAATGGTCTATGCAGTCCTATTTGAACATATAAAAGCAGAACAGGGTCAAATGGTGTCTTGACAAACCAAATCAATAGAGGAATAGAATAAAAAAGTGAAGATCTCAGTTAAACCACAAGAGGTAGGTACCCTGTAATACAAGTCTGGATCAATGTGGTCTCCTGGGCTAGTTTTGATCACCTAAAAAGTAGGAGAGGAATTTTCCAGATTTTTTTTCCTTAATTCGTCCAGGTATTTAATTTCCCAGGAAATTACATGGCTCCAGGGTGGGTAGGGAATGGCAGGATAGACAGTTGTTTTTTTTCTGTCTGATACTTTTGTATATTCATATGACAATTCTAAAATAGGAGGCATAGTAAATGATTCTGAGGACCAAAGGAAGCTGTCGGGGATATTAAAAACAACAACATGTATTTACATAGCGCCTTTGTCCCAAGGCACTTTACAGGAACATTATCAAAGAAAACTTGACACTGAGCCACGTAAAGAGCTATTAGGAAAGATCACTAAAAGCTTCATCAAAGATGTAGGTTTTAAGGAACATCTTAAAGGAGGAAAGAAAGGTGGAGATTTTAGGAAGGTAATTCCAGAGCTTTGGATTTCGGCAGCTGAAGGTACCGCTGTCAATGGTTGAGGAATGAAAATCGGGGAGTGCAAGAGGACAGAATGCAGGCAACCAATTTTTGGATTTTCGGAGGATGCAAGGTGGGAGACCAGCCAGGGGTGCATTGGAATAGTTAGAGTCCAGAGATAGCAAAAGCATGATTGAGGATTTCAGCAGCAGCAGATCTATGGCGGGGTGGAGACTGGTGACATTATGGACTGCAAATAGACAGTCTCGGTGATGGAGAGGATGTCGGGTCAGAAGCTCAGGTTAGGTCAAATAAGACCCCACGATTGTGAACAGTCGGGTTCATAGAATCATAGATGTTCCATCCTCAATTTCGAGGAACTGCCTATGATGAAGACTTGCTTGCACTCTAAAAGTGACTTCTCAGGTGTCTTGACAGTCCAATACGGAATTACAGTCTCTGTCACAGGTGGGGCAGACAGTGGTTGAACAAAAGGGTGGGTGGGTAGTCTGGTTTTCCATAAACTCCTTCCACTGTCTGCGTTTGTTTTCTGCATGCTTTCGGCGACGGGACTCGAGGTGCTCAGCACCCTCCCGGATGCTCTTCCTCCACTTAGGGTGGTCTTGGGCCAGGAATTCCCTGGTGACGGTGGGGGTGTTGCACTTTATCAAGGTGGCTTTGAAGGGGTCTTTGAAATGTTTCCTCTGCCTACCTGGGGCTCGCTTGCCGTGTAGGAGTTCCGAGTAGAGCGCTTATTTTGGGAGTCTCGTGTCGGGCATGCGGACAATGTGACCCGCCCAATGGAGCTGGTCAAGTGTGTTCAGTGCTTCGATGCTGGGGATGTTGGCCTGATCGAGAACATTGACGGTGCTTCTATCCTCCCAGTGGATTTGCAGGATCTTGCGGAGGCAGCGCTGGTGGTACTTCTCCAGCGCTTTGAGGTGTCTATTATATATGGTCCACATCTCTGAGCCATTTGAAGGGCGGATATCACTACTGCCCTGTAGACCATAAGCTTGGTGCCAGATTTGAGGTCCTGGTCCTCAAACACTCTCTTTCTCAGGCGACCGAAGGTTGAGCTGGCTCACTGGAGACGGTGTTGGACCTCGTCGTCGATGTCTGCCCTTGCTGATAGTAGACTCCTGAGGTATGGAAAATGGTCCACGTTGTCCCAGGCCGCGCCGTGGATTTTGATGACTGGGAGGCAGTGCTGTGAGGCGAGGTCAGGTTGGCGGAGGGCCTTTGTCTTACGGATGTTTAGTGTAAGGCCCATGCTCTCGTACGCCTCGGTGAAGGTGTTGATGATGGCTTGGAGTTCGGCCTCTGTGTGCACAGACGCATTGATGTTTATGGCACAGGTGGATGTCATCGTGTCTGCCGAGCTGTGTTTCAGCCTCAGACAATGGCCAGGCAATGGAGTCGTGGCTAGGGAATGAAGTTGTGATGGGGACTGAAGACAATGGCTTCAGTCTTCCTAATATTTCATTGGAAGAAATTTCTGCTCACTCAATACTGGATGTTGGACAAGCAGCGCAAGAAATCCAAGGCAGTGGGAGGGTCGAGAGAGGTGATGGTGAAGTAGAGCTCGCTGTTATCAGCATACATGTAGAATCTGATACTGTGTTTATGGATGATGTCAACAAGGGGCAGGAAAAAGATGAGATATAGGAGGGGGCTAAGTGGCAGATGCTGCCAATGTAGCAGTAAAGAAGGAAGTAGTAGCAATATTGAATGATAAACATAGATAAAGAGGAGCATATTGATTAAGGTAATGTGGTTGATGTGTCTAAGGACTTTCAAAAGGCGTTTGACAAAGCTGCACATAATAGACTGGTAAACAAAATTACAGCCCATGGGTTTAAAAGGAACAGTGGTGGCATTGGTACAAAATTGACTAACGGACAGAATGCAGAGAGTAGTGGTAAATGGATGATTGTTTTTCAGACTAGAGGGAAGTGTACAGCGATGTTTCCCAGGGGTCAGTATTAGGACCACTGCTCTTTTTGATATTTCTTGACTCAAAGGGTTGTGAATCTTTGGAATTCTCTATCCCAGATGGCTGTGGATGCTCAGTTGTTGAGTATATTCAAGACATAAATCAATAGAGTTTTCGATACTAAGGGAACCAAGGAATATGGGGATAGTGCAGAAAGGTGAAATTGAGGTAGATGATCAGCCATGATCTTACTGAATGGTGGAGCAGGTTTGAGAACCGAATGGCCAACACTTGCTCCTATTTCTTATATTCTTATATTAATGACCTGACCTGGGCATCATTTCAAAGTTTGCAGATGTCACACAATTCAGAAATGTAGTAAACAATGAGGAGACTTCAGGAGGATGCAGACAGATTGATGAAATGGGCAGACACATGGAAGATGAAATTTAACACCGAAGTATGAAGTCATGGATTTTGTTCGGAAGAATAAGGTGCACATACACAAATCTTTGAAGGTGGCAGGACAAGTTGAGAAGACGTTTTTTTAAAAAGCATATAGGATCCTTTGTTTTATTAATCAATGCATAGAATACAAAAGCACAGGCATGATGGGTTCCTTCTGTGCTGTATGATTCTATGAACTCAAGGTAACCATGAGAGAACGTGAAGTGAAGCCATTGCAGGTGATTTTCTGATGGACAGGATAGGAATGGAACCAGATAAAGGCAGTCCCACCCAGCTGGGCAATGGAGGAGAGGCATTAGAGGAGCATAGTGTTGTCAACTGTGTCAAAGTCTGCAGACAGGACGAGAAGGATGAGGAGTGATGATTTACCATCATCACAGTCACATAGGATGTAATTTGTGACTTTGATAGGATTGTTTCAGTGCGGTGGCAAGGATGAGGAGTGATAGTATATAAGTGCTGTGGCAGGGGCGGAAACCTGATAGGAGGTTCAAACATGGAATTGCGGGAAAGTTGGGCACAGATTTGGGAGGCGACAACGCATTCAAAAGACTGGAGAGGAAAGGGAGCTTGGAGATGGGGCGGTAGTTTGCAAGGACAGATGAGTCAAGGAAAGGGATGATGTCAACTTTTCGAGATCTCCGTGTTCCTCCAATTTTGACATCTTGTATATCCCCCGCTTTTCATCACTCCACCATTGACAGCTGTCTCGGCCCTGACTTCTGGAATTTGCTTCCTAAGTCCCTCTGCCTCTTTACACCTCTCTCCTCCTTCAGGATGCTCCTTAAATGTTTCTGACCAAGCCTTTGGTCACCTGACCTAATATCTCCTTATGTGGCTTGGTGTCAAATTTTATGTGATAACTTGCCCGTGAAGCACCTTGGGACGGTTTTACTACATTAAAGGTGCTATATAAATGCATGTTGTTGCGAGGTTAAGAAGACGGTTTGTCGTGGAGAAGAGAAGCCTAGGGTTAATCTGCATTCCTCGATGATCCTGGATAAGTCAGCAATTTGGAGTATTTGGTGGAATGAGCAATAGCATGACAGATGGAATTCCATGTTCATAACTGTGACTGGTATATTTTTTTTAAATTATTGTGCTTTAAATGGGGAAATCTGGGTAATGTGAACTAGCAAAATTATTTGAGGATTCAGGTTTACAAGGTGTTCAAAAAACATCACCATATGTGGATAAGGCTTTAAAAAACAATGGATTACAGGGGTTTTATGGCAAGAGGTATAGGGAAAAAAGTTTTGATGTAAAACCGTAGTAATACCACAGTTGGAGTGCTGAGTACAGTTTCGGCTCTGCGACATAGGAAGGATGTTGAGACAATAGAGAGTAAAGCACACAATCACCAGGGTGATGCCTGATACGGGAAATATAAAGACTTGAATAAACTGAGATTGTTTTTGTGAAAACAGAGAGATTATGACGTGATTTGATAAGAGATGTTTAAAATTATGAACAGATGGAACAGAATGGATAGAAGCAAACTGTTTCCAGTGATCAAGGGGTCTAGAAGGATGGGACAGAGATACAAGATTAAATGTAAAAGATTTGGCACAGAGAGCAGGTGAAACGTTTTTACACAGAGGATTATGAGGCTGTGGATGTACCACCAGAGTTGGTGATAGAAGCAGAGAACATGTCAACATTTAAGAATAGGATAGATAAGTGGTTGAACGAAAGAGGAATAAAGGGATAAAGGTACATGGGATTAGGACTGCTGCTCATGTGTCGAATATCACCACAAACTAGTTGGGCCGAACATCCTGTTTCCTTGTGGTAATTTCTATATACCTAGAATGCATTTACTTTATTAAAAAAATCTTAAATTTGTTACCAATAGATGACAAACAAATTACTAGTTGCATGAGATACACCTGGTTATCTCCTCTCTTCTTCCTCTTTATGTTCAAACTTGGATGGCAAAGCAGTACTGAGTAATTTTATTTATATTCATTTCTATCCCTGTTTTAAAAGTTATTTTTACCCCTCTTTTAGGTTGCCCATGCATGTAATATTGCCTAGCTGAGATGGTGGGAAAGTGACCTGCTCCCAAGCCTCTTCTATGCTGCTCTGTAACTACTGCTAGGAAGTGCAGGTAGTGACATGCTGCTTTTTTTGTTTTTGGCTTGATTTTGTATTTTTTTTCCCCCTCCTTTCTCCCTCTTCTCTTTCCCCACCCCCCCCCGCCCCACTTCAAAGCACATCTTTGCTCAGCACCTTCCATTGGCAGCCTGCAATCTGAAATTACCATCTGGGAATTCACCGTTGTGAACTTGGGCCTGATCACTTTTATCACAAATAGTTTACAGGGAGGGTTCCAATTAAGCAAAATGATGCCAGTAAAATTGATAGCAGTAAAATTCCCTAGAGAAGCCATTTTCAAATAGGAGCAGTAACCACAGGCAGTGCTAAGGTTAGAACTGTAAATTGGAGTCCAACCTGGGACCATCCCCTTTCAGGGAAGATCTGGCTAGACTGGAAAAGTCTCAAACCAAATTTTGCACGAACTAGAATATGTGAAATGTGCACGTGCACTTACAATTTCTGAGTAGTTATTATGTGAGAAGTTTACATATACAAAGTTATCCATTGCTTAATCCACACCACAGTATCAACAACATGCATTTCTTCCAGCGCATATCAGTAACAAATTCCTGCAAAATTTTAATTCAAAATTCTAAAACATAATTCCAGAAATATGTAGACCCAGAGTCATTTCTTAATTTGTAACATTCTTGGAATTGCAGTATTAAAGTTATACACGATGAAAGGTGTAAACAGCTATGGAACTGGCACACTTACTAACAAAAGCCAAAACGCTACCTATAACAGCAAGATTATGTCAGAATACATTTGGGTAGATGAGGCAACAGTCTTTTTTTTACAAGTGCTGCTACTCAATTCACTGTACCTACAGTGCCATAATACCATTCAACTATATTGGCTGGCGGAAACAAACTACTTGCCTCCGTGGAGATGTCAACAAAATCATTGGTGGCGAGCATATATTACCTTGGCACTCACCTCTACAGCTGGTTGACTGTGGTACTCTGTTCAATTAAAATATAACATCTCATATATAAAAAAAGGTAAAAATCCCATCTGGAGTCTGTGGCATGTCCAGTAGCTGGAGTTGTGGTCAGGTGATGATGAAGTTGACAGCTGACACAGACTAACTATGCAGTGCTTACCAATCTTGCTGGCAGGAGCAATGGACATGCTGCGAATTGGCACTCATTTCTTCTTCGCATATAATAGTAGCAATTCATTTTTTGATCAAGTAAAAGCAATGTATCTATACTTTAGCCAAATTCTGTATTGTGCTCATGAGGAAAGCATCTTATTACATAATTTGACTTATTCTATTTATCGTAGGTTTCAGTTTGTTAGCACTATTATAAAGATGAATCATTTTAATGTTCTCCATTAAGGAATGTGAGTTGCCTCTATCCTTTCTTTGTCCCAGCTTTGTAGGGGGTGGTGTTTTGGTCAGGTTTCTCTGACTCCTTGGTGTTTTCGAGGCACCCCACACCCTGGATTCTAGACTGAGGACTGATTTGGGGGTTGTGAGAAACTGAGGCAGAGTCAGTTGGGTAGGATGCAAAACTGGTTTTATTGTGTTCAAACAGAGTAAAAGGGCACGTTTTTAATAATCACAGTAATCAGGTACAAATAGGGAGAAATGACAACTCTAATGTTCGATATTTGGGAAGAACACATAACACATATAGCATATTAAAAGAACACAGTCCTCCCGCCTCCCAAAATACTTATGCACTAAACTTGGAAGGGGAAAACACACAAAGAACATCAACAGAGGTAGGAACAGTAAGAAAAACCCAACCTCCCAGACCCACTATCTAGCTATGTTCGAACTCTGAGCTTTCAGGGACCATGCTCACCAATTCCCTTTTGACAGTTCCAACTCCGGGGTTCGCCTTAGTTGTCCTGGTCCTGTTCCAAACTCTGGGGTTCGCCTTAGTTGTCCGGGTTCTGTAGTCTTTACCCTAGACCTCGTTGGAGACTTCAACTTGCGTTACTTCTTCAGTTGGGCTGAGCCTGCTGATGCGGTAAGGTGCGTATTGGACCTGTGGGGTGAGTATTCACTTTTCCTTGGTCAGGGTGGTCTTAAAAGTTCTGTTAGGTAATGTTTTACCCCTTGCTAGCGTAGGACCAGCTTGTAGAGTGGAAAAATCTTCGGTTTTTCTTCGGTTTTGTTGGGTTGGTTCCGGTTGACCGTTTGATTGGTCGCGATAGTCCGAAACTTTCCGAAAGTCGTTTTGAAAGCCTATTTGCTGTCGTGGTGCTGTCCTTCTGGGTTTTAGAGATTCCTTTCGCCGATGTTTTGGGGTCCCACTTTTCGAGGCTGGTGTTAAACTTATGCAACGAGACTGCTACCTTAGTGGTGTCTCTAGAAGCACCCCTAACTGCCAGAACAGGCCTTCAATTATACTAAAACAGGCTTCCCTATCTTCACGCCAAATCAGTTCTTGGGCTTTGTTTAAACTGTTCTATCCATTGATTTTCAAATGTCTCCTTTGTCAGTGTTTTTGGTGGGCTAGTCAGCTGTAACTCGATTAGGGTGTGATAATGTGCTATCATTGGTTTTGCATTGTTTTAGGATTGCCCAGTTTCCTGGCCATCGAGTTGGACCCATGATTTCCATCGTGGTTGATTGGGTAATTGGCTTCTTGCATATTTTGGATGAGTTCTGTAGTTTAGATAATGGCTGGTAATTTAATTATCTCTTCAGGGCTGAATTGGTGCTGCATAGTTCCCCCAGACAGTCTGGGATCCTTAATACATGAATTTGCTTCACAGAGGTTAGCCCCACCTCCTGTATTCGGTAACTCTTTTTCGCAGCCAAAATGTTGTAGAATCTTAAAATTGATATGCTCCTTCCCAAAGATGTTTAGGGGATCTCAGGCTTCTGTAATTTAGGTCCATTTTGAATTCTCTTTTCAAAAAATCCAAACACTGGTGAGGGGGTGGGGGTGGTTCTATGAGGTTGACCCCCTTTTGCCTTTTTCCTTTTAAAACTTAGATCTTAACTCAAATCCAAAGCTCATTTTTAACAGTCCAAGAGGAGCTTTTCTTTAATTTTCAGGGAGAGGGACTCATGGGAATTTTTGGGAACCCTTCAGCTTCATAACCAACCAACAAATCTCAGTCCCCAAAATGAATTTTCACTTGCAAGTCATGGAGCTAGTGTGTATATTTCAGTTTTGTGATTCTATGCAAACGAGTTGAATGTAACACTGTTAACTTTAATGTTGAGTGAAATAAAATCAGTACTTATTGTTCCAAGTACTGGTTTTATTCCATATATTCTCCAGCCCAAAGAGGTTCAGTGAACAACAGATAGAGACTTGTGTTATAGAGGCTGATCTGAGAGCAAGAAAAAGTCCAAAGCAAAACTACTACTTTAGAGGAGAAGCGATATGACCAGGATGTTTAAAACTGAGCCAAAACACGTAATCTGAACTTTTCAAAGGGAGATGGGGGAGGGGAGAGAGAAAGGGGGAGGAGGAAGGCGGGGGGGCGTGGTGGGGGAGAGAAAAGGGACGAAAAAGATAATAGGATGAGGCTGAAAGGACAGGACAGTGATCATCCTCAAGCAGAATTTTTGCAAAATTGAGAAAAATCCACAGCGGAAATACAGTTTTGTAGAGTGCTGTACAGATACTACGCAGTAACTTTAGTGCACATGGATCCAGATAAATGTAAACATTTATATTGTGTATTTTGTTCAATATTTTGTAAGGTTTTAGATTTTCTATGCTAGATTTATGTGGAAATCTATTCCTGTGTTAGATTTATTTCTGTTAATCTGAATAGATGTAATTTCTAGGATTTGCCACTTTATTTTCTAACATTGTGTATTTTTGGTGTTGGATACTAATTTGCAGATTTGTCCCAACAGCTTTCAAAAATGCAGTGGCTACTTAAGTTTAATATACATGGGGCTGGATTTTCGGAGCGGTAATGGCGGCAGGGCAATAAAGTTTGCACCTCAGTCAGCAAAATTCATCAGCTGGGCCTGGAGTTTGGAGCAGAGCGCTAAGGGAGGCGTTGCACACCTCTTTTAGGGCACTAGGCCGGCTGAACAAGTGAAAATCCCAAGCTAAACAGTCAGCCTCAGAGCGCACGAAGAGATGGCTGGGGGGCGGGGCCTGGAAAAAAACCACAAAATACATTCTTAATACATACTCCAAGCTATCACAATATAAATCGCAAAAAAAAACAATTTCACTTACTTGAAATTGATGTTACTTACCTGACTGCAGCCGCCACAGGCGTTCCGAGCAGAACGCGCCATGGAGCGCCACGAGTCGTACGGTAGCAAAAAAATCGAGCTGGTGCCGCAACCAGAGGCGTTGCACACCAGCTCGCCACTTCCGGGCGGTAATGCTCCACGCCCCCTCCAAACTGGCGCGGAATGTCCTGGCAGGGTGCTGTAAGCTGGCCGCCCGCCTGGAAATGCTTACTGCCACCCCTCTGGGGCGTTAACAGGGGTGGCAGAAGACCCAAAATCTAGCCCATGTTTCCTAAATCATTCTACGTTTCATGCTGTGCTCATGCATTATTATTTGATCACTCTAAAGTTCAAGTATAAAGTGCAACTCGGCTACAGTTATGTAAATGATATATGACTGCGTCATGGCCAATAGTGACCAAAATCAACTGCCTGAACAAGAGTATTTATTTAATTGAACAGAATTTGGGACATCATTTATAACACAATTACAATTAGTGCTCTTTCTACTGGTCTTCGCTGCCTCTTCATTTTTAAACTTTATTTTTTAACATTTTGCACAAGAGTTGCACTGATATAAAACCTAGTAGGAATTATGTAGAAGTGCTATGGGTAACAAAATAGGATTACTGCTGAGGAACAGTAACCACATGGGCACAATAACTAACTATGTAATTAAAATCTGATAAATCGAAGACCTATCGAGATCGTAAAGATTATTTGTTATATGTTCAAAATGGTAGTAGTATTGTGAGTGTCACACTATGTGACCCATTAACTAAGATACCCCCATAATGTCACTTGATAGATTGAAGTGATGTCTCTACCCTCTCAAGGTATTAAGAACTGGCACATATTATGAGCATTAGTTGAAAGTGGAAGTGTGATAGCTAACCATACCAGCCTGCTTATCAAAGCACTTGACAAGCTGTTTAATATGGTCAGTTACTATTTATAAATTTGTTTAGACAGGATAGTTTGTCGCCATTTTTCTCTCACAATTTGAAATATAGTGGCACCAATGTGGAAAACGGAAGCACATAGCTGTCAATACTAGCCCCACATTTAAAAGGCCCCAATGAGAATCAAATAATAGCATGGATTTATTTCTGTAATTTCACTTCTTCGCTGATTGGTCTTCACAGAATGAATGAATGAATGAATTATTACATTCCGACTGCAAAACTCACCCTATTTCAATGATTTAATGGCCGATCTCTTTTCCCCTGCCCACCCTCCACCCCTAATCTTGATGAGAAGCCCTCTCCTGCTGGAAGTTAATTTGCTCCTCCTAAAATAACCCATTACCACCAATGTTCACTTTAATTTTTTTTGGGTGCGCGGCCCATTCAAAATACAGCGATTGTGCGTTTTTTCCCATTTTGAAGCCTGCAACTGGCCTGCACAGAACTTCCAATGCAGCTTAACGAGAACATTGATTATCACCCTCCATGCTGAGCAGATTTTTGAGCTTCTCCTCCACTGAAGAGAGTTCCTAACACACATTCAACACCGCCCCCCCCACACCCCGCCACACTGATAATGATTCAATGAGATCATGGCTGATATGTCAGCTAATCTAATGTAAAAATAAAAAATGAAAGACTTGTATTTATATAGTGCCTTTCACAACCACCAGACCTTTCAAAGTGCTTTACAGTCAGTGAAGTACTATTTGAAGTGTAGTCACTGTTGTAATGTAGGAAGTGCGGCAGCCAACTTGCGCACAGCAAGCTCCCACAAACAGCAATGTGATAATGATCAGATAATCTGTTTTAGTGATGTTGATTGGGGGATAAATATTGGGCCAGGACATCGGGGGTAATTCCCCTGCAGTTCTTCGGAATAGTGCCATAGACATTCACCCATCCACCACTTTAGTCACCTCTTCAAAGAAATTAAATCAGGTTCGTCAGGTATGACCTAACCTTTACAAATTCATACTAAAAGAAATTTAAGTACTGCCTTTCATGTTGGGACATCCCAAAGTGCTTCACAGCTAATGAAGTAATTTTGACACAAAGTCACTGTTGTAATGTAAATGTTCTTCCTCCTGCTTCCTCGTCTCCTCCCCTCCCTCTTTCCTCCATTCCTCTTCCAGCTCCTCTACTCAATCCCCCCATCTCCAATTATTGACTATAAACTAATTTGACCTTAAAACTACCTTTTGGTACTGACTCTCCGTGTGCAATGCCATGGTTTGGAAGGCACAGCAGAGAGGGAAAATAGAGAAAAGAGCGAGAAGCAAAGACAGGTGGTGGAGAAGGGCAGTGGAGATAATAATTGGAGCCCCAACCATGCAAACCTAATCAAGGACAATAAGTTGCAGTTATATAGTGTCTTTAACGTGGAAAAACATCCCACAGAGCTTCACAGATCCCGAGCCAGAGAAGTAGGTGTTAGGAGAGATGTCCAAAAGCATGGTCAAATGGGGTAAGTTTTAGGGATAGGCTCAAGGAAAGAGAGGGGAGATGGAGAGGTTTAAGAAGGGAATTCCAGAGAGTGGGACTTAAGTTGATGAACAAACAACCACCTGTGGTGGGGCGAAGGGAGGAGAATGCACCAAAAGCCGCAGTCAGAAGAATGCATAAGTCCGGAATCTCAGGAAAGGAGAGTTTTGGGAGTGTTGTAGAGCTGAAGGAAATAAGAAAGAGCAAGGTCACAGAGAGATTTAAACACAATGATGAGAATTTTAAATTTGAGGCATAATCGGGCAAAGAGATTCCATAAACTAAATTGGAGTAAACTAAAAGGCAAACAGGGAAGGATATGGCTCCTTCAATTAGGATTTTTCTTTCTCTAATCCTGTCTTTTAGCTTCTAGTTTTTTTCTTTATAGTATCTTATTTAATGACTTTGGTTTCATTTTAAAAAGTAGTATCCACTTCATAACTTTGGAAGCAAAAACACTCAGGCATCACATTTAAATTACTGCAAGCTGTGTGATTGGATTAAATAAAAATATTGAAATTTTTTTTTTAAATCCGGTTTTAAAAATACAGTGCTAGGCTTGTAAATGTTATTAAGCCATAAGAAGTGTGAATACTGAGGATGAACATTCCTTTCTGTTTCTTCACATCAATGGAATAATATAATCCAGATTTTTGTTATTTTTTTTCTCTCTTGTTTTATAACAGGATATGGTATCTGTGCAATATCATCTTATACCATCTCCAAATAAGCAAAAGAATGGAAACAAAGAGAAAGATGTGGATAAAGAGAAGGATGTGAAGATGAATTTGCTGATGCTGTAAGAGACCTGAAGATACAGTGAATGGCCAAGTATGTATTTGTTCATTCCAAGATGTGGGTAGGCCAGTGAAGCCGACTGAGAGATTAAACCTCCATAAATTTTAATGCCAAGAGAGCATTCACTATTCTTAACATTTATACTCCATTTAAAATTCAAGCCATTAAAATAAGTCATTTTTCATGGTGAAAGCTGTTTTGAAGAAATAATATTAGTCTCTTAAATCATTTCAGGTGTTTTGAAATTATGAAATGCATGTTTTTAACAATTTGTATGATTTATGAATATTGTTCCAAAATATATCTGTTTCCCTAATGTCCGTTGTAATTTGATTTTCCAATTTATTCTTTATATCCTGGACCTTAGTTGATTTTACTTTCACATATATTTCTAAATTTGTTCCTTTCCTAATTTCCATACATCTTTTAAAAACATTTTATTATTTTTAACCTTTTTATTGAACAGCTCATCTACATATTTAATATGGACCCATGAATATATTTCTCCTTTTCTCACCTCTCTCTGCCTCCCTGGGTTTCTGTGCCTCACACCATCTTCAATTGGATGAGTAGTAGGAAAGTTGTCAACCCTCTCTCGGGCCTTTGCCAGTGGGATTCTAGCAGTAGATGCACATAAGTGGCCTAGTTTTGATTTTTCCCTCCGATTTACTCTTCCTATTTGTGGAGAAAATGTCTGGGCTTTATTCTGTGTCTCCACATGAAGGCATAGTTGAAATCCTGCCCAACTATCGTGTTGCCCAACCCTGCACCAGTATATTCTGAAAGGCATTTCATTTTGTAAAGTGTCTTTCCCTGCAGGAAGATCTGCCAATCTAGTAACTAGTAATCTGCTTTTAAAGTTATGGGAGATATCAGCCAATGCTTGTTTTCATTGCTCATCAATTTTCTTTCTTTCACTGGAACATCATATATACTATGTGTTTATCCAAATGCTTGTATATTTCCTTGGCTTGCTTATCTTTTTTATGCTGTTGGAATAAACGGGACCTTTTCAGAATGGCAGGCAGTGACGAGTGGGGTACCGTAAGGTTCAGTGCTGGGACCCCAGCTATTTACAATATACATTAATGATTTAGATGAAGGAATTGAATGTAATATCTCCAAGTTTGCAGATGACACTATGCTGGGTGGCAGTGTGAGCTGTGAGGAGGATGCTAAGAGACTGCAGGGTGACTTGGAAAGGTTAGATGAGTGGGCAAATGAATGGCAGATGCAGTATAATGTAGATAAATGTGAGGTTATCCACAAACAGGAAGGCAGAATATTATCTGAATGCTGACAAATTAGGAAAAGGGGAGGTGCAACAAGACCCCTGGGTGTCATGGTACATCAATCATTGAAGGTTGGCATGCAGGTACATCAGGTGGTGAAGAAGGCAAATGGCATGTTGGCCTTCATCGCGAGAGGATTTGAGTTTCAGAGCAGGGAGGCCTTACTGCAGTTGTACAGGGCTTGGTGAGGCCACACCTTGAATATTGTGTACAGTTTCAGTCTCCTAATCTGCGGAAGGACGTTCTTGCTATTGAGGGAGTACAGCGAAAGTTCACCAGACTGATTCCCGGGATGGCAGGACTGACATATGAAGAAAGGCTGGATCGACTCGACTTATATTCACTGGAATTTAGAAGAATGAGAGGGGATCTCATAGAAACATATAAAATTCTGAAGGGATTGGACAGGTTAGATGCAGGAAGAGTGTTCCCGATGTTGGGGAAGTTCAGAACCAGGGGTCACAGTCTAAGGATAAGGGGTAAGCCATTTCAGACCGAGATGAGGAGAAACTTCTTCACTCAGAGAATTGTGAATCTGTGAAATTCTCTCCCATAGAAAGTTGTTGAGGCAAGTTTGTTAGATATATTCAAAAGGGAGTTAGATGTGGCTAAAGGGATGAAGGGGTATGGAGAGAAAGCAGGAACCGGGTACTGAAGTTGCATGATCATATTGAATGGTGGTGAAGGGCCGAATGGTCTACCTGCACCTATTTTCTATGTTTTTATGCTGGTTCCAATTAATTATCTTCATATTTAGACCTATGATATCTGATGGTAAAGCAAGATGGGGAAACCCATGGGACGTTAGGAAAAATGTAAAGGACTGTCCTCATTGACTGAATTTTGCTAAATTGCTGTGGAGAGTCCTGTTATATTTTTTTATATTTATGTTAATGGCTTTAAAAGGTAGATAATGTGGCACTCATTCAGGAAACAGTACATCCAGTTTAATGTTCTCTTATAAAACACTTTTATAACCAGCTTGCCTGCACTCCTTGTGAAATAAACATTTCCAATGGAACTGCTGACCCTGTAACTCACGTGTTTACATGATTAGATCTCGGAGTCTGAAACTAGAAATCCTTTGAGGTTCTCCTGTTTGATTTTCCTGGTAACTAATATTGGATATAACAGTCAAGATGAAGAAAAATGTCAACATATTTTACACTCAGTATTTTATAATACCTGCCAAAAAGTTAACATCTACTGGCAGAAAAATGATGATGCTAAAATTGAAAAAAAAGGTTTAAATAGATGGATATAATTTTAATACAAGAGGCCAATTATTAGAAATAAATAGATTACAAAGTACAACCGTAAAATGGGTAAAACCTATAATAGTTAATGTATAAACACATTTTTTGCAGAAGAAAATAGCACACTGGTTTTCTTATTTATATACAGTAGTTGTGTATGTTGTCAACTCATGATTTGCAGGAGGCACATTCATGGCCTAGTTGTGCATGTTTGTACATGTCAAGACCGATATAATGTGGTGGGATGCCCTCTTCATATTCCCTGGTTGTAATGTTAACCATCCATTGAATTGTTTAACGTGGCTAGATTTAACACTACTGCTTCCAACCCAAAAGAGATGCATCTGATTCTCAAATGACTTGCTCAGACTAGTCAAATATCATCAGTGTCCATAGTTTCAAGTGCCATGAGACATCTTTTAAAACTGTTCCATTAAGAGTATTTGTCTTGAGTTCAGTTGCTTTTAATTTGTGTTTTATTATATTAATAATCAGAACTGCACAATACAATTATGACTGCTTAAACAAAGTAGAGAATTCAGGTCTATTTTCAATGTTGAGGCAACAAGCACAAAGGACTTTTTCCTCCTTTAAATCATGCATGTTAATTCCATGACAGCCCTTCCCCCTCAGGTGTATCATAGTCTCCATCAGTTCCTTGATCATGAGGAAATGTCTGTGAATAACTTGATGTCACAATCTGTTTTCCTTCCTTGTAGAGAATCATTCTATATCTACTCAGTGCCACTTCCAGTGCATGTCTAACGAAGCTATTGTGTGAAGATTGTAATTCTTCAATGAACTGCACTGATAGTTTCTAGAAGTCTATTAATTTATGTAGTCTTGTTACTGCAATAAGATTGCATGGAATAATCTTCGAAATTTGTCTTCAGTAAATCCATATCAGAAGCATTTTCTTTTTCTGCAGGTTGGACATGAATGCATTCTATGAAGAATTGAAAGAGTCTTATCCACCCCATCTTCCTCTGTATGTTGCACGACTGCATCAATTGGACATTAAAAAGGTAAGATTCCTCTGAAAGTTTATCAATGTACATGTAGGATCATAGAATGGTTACAGCAAAGTGGGAGGCCATTCGGCCCATTGAGCCCATGCCGGCTCACTGCAAGAGCACTTCAGCTAGTTCCATTCCCCTGTCCTTTCCCTGTAGCCCTGCAATTCTTTTCCTTCAGGTACTTATCCAATTCCCTTTTGAGAACGACGATTGAATCTGCCTTCAGCACCCTTTCAGGCAGTGCATTCCAGAACTTGAACACTCGCTATGTAAACATTTTTTTCCTCATGTCGCTTTTGGTTCTTTTGCCAATCTCCTTAAATCTGTGTCCTTTGGTTCTCGACCTTTCTGCCAATGCGAACAGTTTCCCTCTACTCTCTCTAGACCCATCATGATTTTGAACACCTCTATCAAATCTCCTCTCAACCGTCTCTGCTCTAAGGAGAACAACCCCAGCTTCTCTAGTCTATCCACGTAACTGAAGTTCCTCATCCCTGGAAGCATTCTCGTAAATCTTTTCTGCACCCTCTCTAAGGCCTTCACATCCTGTCTAAAGTGCTGTGCCCAGAATTAAACACAATACTCCAGTTGAGGCTGGACTAGTGTTTTATAAAGGTTCTTCATGACCTCCTTGTTTTTGTATTCTATGCCTCTATTTATGAAACCCAGGATCCCATATGCTTTTTTATCTGCTTTCTTAGCCTGCCCTGCCACCTTCAATGATTTGTGCACCTATACCCCTCGGTTTCTCTGTTCATGCACCCCCTTTAGGCTTGTACCCTTCAGTTTATGTTGCCTCTCATCTGCAGCTGCAGAAATGTCTGTCTGTTCCCCTAACTATCGAATCCCCTATCACTGTTGCTTTCCCGATCTTCATTCTCACCCATCACCCGCCGTACAGCTGAGCTACCGGTGGTGCTATGGACTTGGCTCTGGCTGTACTGTGCAGAGGAACCATCGCCCTCACTATTGGTTAGAGAGTGGGATGCATGAGGGGGACTCCTGCCTAGTCCCCCTTTTCTGTCCGCCGGTCATCCATTCCCTCTCTGCCTGCACATTCTTGCGCTGTGGGGTTACCATCTCCTGAAACATGCTATTCACGTAGCTCTCAGCCTCACTCAGGATGCACTGCAGTGATGCCAACTACTGCTCTCCAGCAGACGACACTTCCTGCACACGTGGTTAAGCGTCCTGGAGTTCCCACATGGCACAGGATGTGCATTCCACAGGACTGAGGTACCCTGCCATGCCTCTATTTATTCGAAGTTAACTAACTTGCAGAAATAAACTTAAGACTAAGGCCTAGAAATTCGTTTGCGCCTCCCGTTAGCGCCCCAGGGGCGCAAACTACTTTTCGCCCGGGCGCGGCACCGCTAACGACACCCGCTAAATTCCGCGGGAGTACCTCATAGCGTCCCACTCCACTGCACCTGCGATGACGACAACATCAGTGCGTAACATCCCGGACCTTAAATTAGCTATCGATCCCTGAAGCTGCGCTAGGCGATGCCAGCGACCGCATCAGGGGTTGTGTACAGGATGGCCAGCCACTCGCGTTAACTTAAAGGGGAGGTGTGAGCCATTTAAAAAAAAAAAAATTCTGCCAGTTTTGCCGAGCGCTGATCAGTTGGCGCTTTGAATACGGGGTCCGTGCCGCAATCGGCATGGCACCCCCACTCATTGGTGGTCCAGGTAGGACCTCCTGCAGTGCGTAGCGCTGTGCCCCGCTCACGACCCATCCGCCCCACTATCGCTCCAGAAAGGAAGTGGAGTCTGTTATTTTGCGCTCCACTTCCTTTTGGGGGCGGTAACCCGGGTTTAGTGAGCAGGGCGGGACTTCCGTGCCGAGCGCAAATGTCTCGCCTCCCGGTTGTTACCGCGCCCTGGTTCCCCCCAAGAATCTTAAAAGTCGGGCTTACCTTTATCTCCAGCCGCTTGTCTCGCTCTCTTAGTTAAAGTATTCGAATGATTATTTATAGTTATATTAATTAGTTTGTCTAATTAAGTTAGAGAGATGTGCTACTACTCATGCACTAGTCACCTAACTGCTGATCTGTGATGTCACTCCTTGATTTTGCTGTGCTTTTGGAATTTTCCGTATTTGTATTGCTGCTTCCGGTGCTGCTAACTCCTTCTCAGTCCTTTGTCTCGGCCTCCTCCGCTCTTTATCTTCTGCTGTCGCCTCTGCTGCTGACTCCTTCCAGGTCCACTATCTCGGTCTCCCGCACTATTTATGTTCTCAATTTACATACAATATTGTACAAAATTTAGCTTTCCTCAATGTTAGTGAGTAAAGGCACTCTCTAATGTCACTCTAAGCCATATAACCTATGCTTAGTCTCCTCTGGAGTCACCTGAGGATCTATCCTTAACCACCTTTTTTTTCCTAATCTACTCACTACTTCATGATGACATTTAAAAATTTCACTCATGTAACACACAAGGAGCGCATTATCTGAAGGCACAGGGTAAAAAATTGTCAACTTCTGCAGCCTTCAAAGTAGGGCAAGGACTACGTTGTCAAGGTAACTGCGGCTCTTCACTTTTATGTGTCTGGCTCCTTTCAAGCTGCTGCTGGAGATAGAAGTAACATCCCGCAGTTTGCAGTGCACAGCTGCATAATGGAGGTGACTGAGGCTCTCTATACACAGAAAGACAGCTTCATCTCATTCCCTCTGGCCAGAGACGAACACGAGGGTTTGCTCAGCTTGCAAGGTTCCCCATGGCGCAGGGTGCCATTGACTGGATGCACATTGCCTTGCATGCGCTTAATGTCAACTTGGCCATTGACATGAACCGAAAGGGATTCCAGTCCCTCAATGTGCAGCTAGTGTGTGACCATTCAGGTAATGCCTGAAATCCTGGCAGTAGTCACGATTCCTTCATTCTGCAGCAGTCCGCTATGCCACCTGCACAGCAGGCCTACAATAAAAGACACGCAATCACAAGGAACATTATGGAGCACACAATCGGCATCTTCAAGCAATGCTTCCGCTGCCTGGATGGCTCTGGAGAAGCCCTGCAGTACTCACCTGAGCGGTATCAAGATTTGTGATAGTACGCTGCACAACCTCACCATTATGAGAACAGCCTTTCGCACCACCTATCAGACTAGAAGCTGAAGAGGAGGAGGAAGTGCAACAGAAAGTGGAGGAACAGGAAGAGGAAGGAAGAATATAACATAGACCGCCCCTTTCTGTCTGGGCTCTACGCGATCAATTAATTAATGAGCGATACCAGTAATCTCAGCCAGCCTATTCGCCCTATCCTTTCCTCTATCACTGACCATCAAATTGTTCTCTTTCCAACACCACACAAAGCAAAACCACCAAAAAATGCACATTCCAATTCAGTTTTATAAATTTATACATGACACAATACATACAAAAATAAACTAATCACCCTTGTGCATTCTCTTTGTGCCTGTCTCTGCCTCTCCTAGTGCTCCTACAAGCTGCTTCCCCAGTGGCTGCAACATGGGTGGTGGAAGGCTGCTGACCTCCAATTGAAGAGACTGCAGATGGCCTTGGAGGGCGACCTCAAGCAGCTCTGGGCCGAGAAGACTCAGCTTCGAACTGCATCATCTCACCCAGGGCTGCAGCAGTCTGAGCTTACTTGCTGACAGGCTACATCAAGGGCACTGGTGGAGTGGCAGGGGTGAGAGCAGAAATACTGTCATCCTGAGAGAGGGCAGCAGGTTCCTGCTCCATGGAGCCACTGCCACTCTCCCGGGCGGCGCCTCAGCAATGCTACTGATTGATGGACTGCTGTGGTGCCCTGGAAGCCCCTTTGAACACTGGTATCCAGAGCCATGATGCCAGCAGTCTGAGTTTGTAGAGCAGTAGTCTGAGCTTCCATTGGAGCACTCCGACCTTTGATGCAAGCTATATGTGCCACAATGGAAGCTGTGGCATCGTTGGTTGCAAAGGTGTGCTGATGGAGATAACCACCTATTTCATGTTTGAAAAGATAGGCTCCAAGCTCTGTGCAAAGCCCTGTGCCAGGTTGATGCAGGACTGCTCCATGCTTTTTGACATTTAGCGCAGGCAGTGCATTTAGCATTTGGTTATGTACAACCATCTGATTGATGTCCTCATCTGACTTCTTCTGTCATCATCATAGGCAGTCCCTCGGAGTCGTGGATGGCTTGAACTTCTGCAGCAGATCGAGTGTGTGACCTTGCCCCCCACCTGTGCTATACTTTCCCCCCCTCCCCTCCCCTCCCCTCCACCCGCCCCAGCCCTTGCTCCTGCATAATTGTGTCTAGCGTCTCGCCACATGCAGATCCCTCCTCAATCTTAGCCTCTAAAAGGCGCACGGTATCGGTGTCTGAGCTGATGGCTGCGAATGTAAGATCGAATGAAGTATATATATTGTGATATACAAGGTATCACAGTTGTGTGGGGCAGGCTCGAAGGACCAGAGGATCTTTACCTGTCTCATTAATCGTATGTGAGTGTATCTCTTTCTACACAGCCTGAGAAGGCTCCAGTTCTTGGGTATCTGAAATGAAAAAGGGACAAAGGTTGTGTTGTGGTGAGGGGAGAAGACAAAGTAAGAACTATGTGCTTACACCATCTGCAGCTTGTAAGCCAGAAGACTTTGAGATGAGGGGGAAGGAGGATTAGATATGCTGATATCCTCATAATAGATTGCTTCAGCCCCGCTCAGTGATGCCTCTTCCACGATGGCCAGCACTGTTTCCTCCAGGTGGGTTAAAACATGCAGATACATCCTCCCAGTTCTTCAATGTCAGGAGTGTTGTTCCAAGAACATAGATGCAGTGCATGAAGATCCTTTCCTGCAAGAAAAAAGGTGTGTGTCAGTGAGTGTCCTCCAATATGTTTGGGTGCTATGGCTGTCATGGTTGAATAGCTGCCAGTGTCTGTGAGTTGTGGGTACAAGGCTTGCTACAATGCTAAGTGTGTGAGGGTGAGGTTAAGAACTAAAGGGTTGAATACTGATTGATGGAGATTGCTTGTAGTTGGGTGATGGGGGTGTAGAGAATTAAGCAGTGGGTGAGGCTAATTGTGCAGTTGGTAGGATGCGGCATTTGAAGATGAACTCACTCACCTTGACAACTCAATTCAGACCTTTAAACTTCTTCCTGCACTGTATCCATGTTCTTGGAGCAACACTCCCGACATTGACCTCCATCGCTATTTGATCCCACTGCCTCCTGAACATGTCTGGAGGGTCTCCTTCCCCTCTCTCACCCCCTACCCTGCGGATATAGTTTGTATCTCCTTTCCATATCTGGCACCAAGATATCCAGGGAATCGACCGAAAACCTTAGTGTTCGCTCTTTCGAATGTTCAGCCATTCCTCAAAGTATCACAGTCCAGAATGACTTTCGAAAAAAACTTCCACCACTTCTTGCAGCTACAATGCACCTCCCCTTTAAGAGGTGCAGGCTGCCATAACGTAGCCCTAGCCATTCGCGATATCGGGCCCCCTATTGATGCGTGCAGTCAATGAACAGGCACATTCCGCAATCCCCACATCTGTTTACGGTGGGGGGAGGGAGGGATGAGTGTTGGGGGAGGGGGGGCTAAGTGTGGGGGAGGTGTGTGCGGTGGGGGAGGAGGAGAGAGAGGTGAGGTGGGGGAGGAGGAGAGAGAGGTGAGGTGGAGGAGGAGGAGAGAGAGGTGAGGTGGAGGAGGAGAGAGAGAGAGGTGAGGTGGAGGAGGAGGAGGAGATGGAGGTGAGGTGGAAGAGGAGGAGATGGAGGTGAGGTGGAAGAGGAGGAGATGGAGGTGAGGTGGAAGAGGAGGAGATGGAGGTGAGGTGGGAGAGGGGAGGAGAAGGGATGGGGTGAGGTGGGAGAAGGGAGGAGATGGGGTGGGGTGAGGTGGGAGAGGGGAGGAGGAGGTGGGATGGGTGAGGTGGGAGAGGGGAGGAGGAGGGGTGAGGTGGGTGAGGAGGAGGTGTGGGGTGGGTGAGGTGGGAGAGGGGGGAGGAGGGGTAGGGTGGATGAGGTGGGGTGGGGGAGGAGGGGTGCGGTGGGTGAGTTGCGAGGAGGGGTGGGGTGGGGAAAGGGAGAAGGGGAGGGGTGGGGTGGGTGAAGGGGGGTGGGGGGTGGCGGCGGGGGGGAGAGAGAGAGAGGAGTTAGCTCGCCGTTATTACACACCGCAAATTCCGGACATCACATTCTTCATGTGACCCAATCATTGAGACAATTTAAAATCAGCGATATGATAATGCTGCTCATTGAAACCCTTTGCTACAAATTCCATATAACACATAAATCCCTTAATCCTTCCTATACTCAAGAACTCATTTCGCAGAAAAAAGAAACTCACACATGCTGTATTCAAGAATAATGTTAACAAAAATGTTGTCCAAACATATGTATCCAAAAGGGATAGAATGAGGCCAAATAACATGGCTGTGGCTAGTGAAGAAGGCTTCCATTCAAATACTAAAGACTCTTCAATAAGCAGTATTAAATTACCTGCCTACGAAACATGTTCCTCATTCTTTCAATGTCGTTCAACTTCCATATATGACTAAATAGGTCATATCCCAAATGAGGAAATCCACAAAGATACTGGAATAAATTAGCATCTTCATAGTATGGGCAGTGTGAAATCAAATTGGGTGCGTTCAATCTCTTCAACTAGATTACAACTCATGGTGAATGTGAAAATTTACCACATCTTTTTAAAGTGTCTGGTGACATATTGATATTAGTCATGTGCTTTCCCTACCCCGACCATATTATGCTGAGAGCTTATTTGTTTCTCTGACTACCCACAAGATTTCATTCTGTCGTCAGTATTACAATGCAGGCCTTCTTACAATGTATTTATGTTCAGAGTAGACTAGTTTCTATCGGTGAAAAACAATCCACATTAGCCAAAGCATCCAATTTAAAGTGTGCAGTGAACAGTAGTAGTGTTTCAGGCATCCCTTGTGCCCAGAGTTGCTCAGACAGCAATAGTGGAAATGTGTCATATGATGTCACATTTGCATGGCATGATAATAAAGCGACCTACACTATTGCAACAATTTCTCATGGATGGAAAAAGGGGCAGGGACTTGGTGTAACTAAGTTCCGCTCCAAATTCCATCCCTGCTTGCCCACCTTTTGTGTTTCCATGGCCATAGAATTTCAGACCTGCAGTACTTAATTTGCACCAATACTTTAATTTACTTCTGAAACCAATACAATAAAGTTTTCAATTCTATAGATTTGTAATAGAGTTGTATTTTAGATTCATTCTTGGATAATGGGCACTGTTGCAAGGCCAACATCTATGTCCCATCCCTAGATGCCCCAGAGAAGGTGGTAGTTAGCCGCCTTCTTGAACTGCTGTTTGTTTTGCTTGTTTGACATATCTTATATGGAACACTCCTTGACCTCCACAGAGATCCATCTCATTACAGTTGAGCTGTAACTCTTCTCCCTTTTCTCTTCCTTCTTAATAGTAAGAGGCTTCTGCAGAAGAACAGTGGATCTTGGAGGACGATCTCTGAGGATGTAGCATCAAACACTTCACTCCTCCCAAGCTACTCTATCTACTCTGTCCAGACTCCTCATGATTTTGAACACCTCCATCAAATCTCCTTTCACTATTTTCTGGCCTAAGGAGAACAGCCCCAGCTTCTCAAAGATATAAGGATTTAGCCTGATTCTTAGATGTATTCTCGACCTGACAACTGTCATACGTGCTCTTTTTCTACTTCATCTTATTGTCTATCTCTTTCATCATCCAGGGAACTCTGACTTTAGTTGCTCTATCTTTCCCCCTAATGGGAATGTACCTGAACTATTCCCTCTTTAAAGACCTGTTGGCCTGAATGACCTGTTTCTGTGCTGCAAGTAGTATCTACCAAATTTTGCTCTGGTCAGCATAGATACAATGGGTCTAACGGTCAGTACCCTTCCGTGTTGTAAAATTCAATGATTTTATAATTATGATGTGTTCAGAGTCACTTGAGGTGAAAGACCTGGACAGAGATGGCTGATACGATCAGTGCCACCAGCATCACCCCAGGACTTGGATTCAAAGATTCTAAATATAGAAAGTTCAGAGAAGTGAAAAAGAAAGTAAGGGGGTGAAGAGAGGGTATGAGAATAGAATGGCAGCCAACATAAAAGGTCATCCAAAAGTCTTCTGTAGGCATATAAATAGTAAACGGTCAGTAAGATGGGGGGTGGGGTCAATTAGGGACCAAAAAGGAGACCTTTGCATGGGGGCAGAGGTATGGCTGAGGTGCAAAATGAGTATCTGTCTTCATCAAGGAAGAAGATGCTACTATAGACATAATGGAGGAGGAGGTAGAGGAGATACTGGATGGGATAAAAATTTATAAAATGGTATTAGAAAGGCTCTCTGTACTTAAAGTAGATAAGTCACCAGGAACAGATGGGATGCATCCTCGGACACTGAGGGACGTGAAGGAAGAAATTGCGGAGGTGTTGGAATAATCTTCCAATCCTCCTTAGAAATGGGGGTGGTGCTGGAGGACTGGAGAATTGCAAATGTTACACCCTTGTTCAAAAAAGATGTCAAGACAAACCCAGCAATTACAAGCGAGTCAGTTTAACCTTGGTAGTGGGGAAGCTTTTAAAACAATAATCAGAGACAAAATTAACAGTCACTTGGACAAGCGTGGATTAATTAAGGAAAGCCAGCACGGATTTGTTAATGCCAAATCACGTTTAACCAATTTAATCAAGTTTTTTGATGAGGTAATAGAGGGGGTTGATGAGGGCAATTCGGTTGAGTGGTGCACACGGATTTCCAAAAGGACAAAGTGCCACATAATAGGCTTGCCAGCAAAGTTGAAGCCCATGGAATAAAAATAACAGTGGCAGGAAGGAATACAAAATTGGCAAAGTGACAGGAAAGAGAGAGTAGTGGTGAACGGTTGTTTTTCAGACTGGAGGAAGGTACACATTGCTGTTCCCCAGGGGTCGGTTCTACGAGCACTACTTTTCTTGATATAAATGACTTGGATGTGGGTGTACAGGGCATCATCTCAAAATTTGTAGATGACACAAAAGTTCAAAGCATAGTGAACAGTGAGGAGGATAGTGATAGATTTCAAGAGGACATAAACAGGCAGATTAAATTTAACACAAAAATGTGAAGTAATATATTTTGGTAGAATGAGGAGGAAATATAAACTAAAGAGTACAATCCTAAAAGGGGTGCTTGAACAGAGAGACCTAGGGGTATAGGTACTCAAATCGTTGAAGGTGGCAGGGCAGGTTGAGAAAGCAGTTAAAAATGCTTACGAGATCCTGGGGTTCATGAAGAGGTATAAAGTACAAAAATGTGGAAATTATGATGAATCTGTACAAAACACTGGTTTGGCCTAATTCTGGGCACCGCATTTTAGGATGCATGTGAAGGCTTTCGAGTGGGTGCAGAAAAGATTTGACGAGAATGATTCCAGGGATGAGGGACTTCAGTTACGTGGATAATCTGGAGAAGCTGGGGTTGTTCTCCTTAGACCAGAAAAGAGTGAAAGGAGATTTGATAGAGGTGTTCAAAATCATGAGGAGTCTGGACAGAGTAGATAAAGAGAAACTGTTCCCCATGGCAGAAAGGCCGAAAATCAAAGGACACAGATTTAAAGTGACTGGCAAAAGAACCAAATGCTACATAAGAAAAAGCTTTTTAACGCAGCGAGTAGTTAAGATCTAGAGTGCACTGCCTGAAGGGTGGTGGAGGCAGACTCAATCACGGCTTTCAACTATGGCTTGTGGAACGAGTTCCACATTCCAACCACTCTCTGGATAAAGAAGTTTCTCCTGAGTTCCCTATTGGATTTATTAGTGACAATCTTATATTTATGGTCTCTAAAATCCATGCCCACCTTTCCTGGAACTTCATGTTTGATTCCCTTCAATCTGGTTTCCGCCCCTGCCACAGTATTGAAACGGCTCTCATCAAAGTTACAAATCCTTTGTGATTATGACAAAGGTAAACTATTCCTCTTTGTCCTTCTCGACCTATCAGCAGCCTTTGACACAGTTGACTACTCCATCCTCCTCCAACGCCTCTTCACCATCATCCAGCTGGGTGGGACTGCACTTGCCTGGTTCCATTCTTATCTATGTAATCGTAGCCAGAAAATCACCTGCAATTGCTTCTCTTCCCACTCCCGCATCGTTACCTATGGTGTCCCCCAAGGATTTATCCTTGGCCCCCTTCTATTTCTCATCTCTATGTTGCCGGTTGGCGACATCATCCGAAAACACGGCATCAGTTTCCACATGTACTATGACACTCAGCTCTACTTGAAGGCACCTCAATCAGTGGCATTTTAGCTATTAGAGAAGATTGGATAAGCTGTTTTCTTTGGTACAGAGGAGGCTGAGGGGAGACTTGATTGATGTGTCTAAAATTATGAGGGGTCTAGATAGAATAGATAGGAGGAACCTATTTCCCCTAGCAGAGAGGTCAATAACCAAGGGGCATAGATTTAAAGTAATTGTTAGAAGGATTAGAGAAGAGCTGAGGAGAACATTTTTCACCCAGAGGGTGGTGAGGGTCTGGAATTCACTGCCTGAAAGGGTGGTAGAGGCAGAAACACTCTTCACATTTAAAATGTACTTGGGTATGCACTTAAAGTGCTGTAAACTGCAAGGCTACAGACCAAGAGCTGGAAAGTGGGATTAGGCTGGATTGATCTTTTTCGGCCAGCAGACACAATGGGTCAAATGGCCTCCTCCTGTGCCGTAACTTTCTATGATTCTATACCTCAACACATTTCTATCGATCCCTCCATGGTCTCTAAATTGTCAGACAGCTTGTCCGACATCCAGTACGAGATGAGCAGAAATTTTCTCCAATTAAATATTGGGAAGACCGAAGCCATTTTCTTTGGTCCCCGCCACAATCTGCGTTCCCTAGTCACCGACTCCACCCCTCTCCCTAGCATCTGTATGAGGCTGAACTAGACTGTTCGCAATCTAGGTGTCATATTTAACCCTGAAATGAGCTTCCGGCCACATATCCACAGCATAACCAAAACCACCTATTTCCATCTCTGTAACATTGCCCGTCTCCGCCCCTGCTTCAGCTCACCTGCTGCTGAAACCCTGAGCTATGTCTTTCTTACCTCTAGACTTGACGACTCCAACACACTCCTGGGCTGGTCTCCCACAATGTACCCTACGTAAGCTTGAGGTCATCTAAAGCTCGGCAGCCCGGGTCCTAACTCACACCAAGTCCCGCTCACCCATCACCCCTGTGCTCGCTGACCTACATTGGGTCCCGGTTAAGCAATGCCTCGATTTTAAAATTCTCATTCTGGTTTACAAATCCCTCCATGGCCATTGGTCCTCCGTATCTCTGCAATCTCCTCTGCCGGCTCCCCTCCCCACCACAACCCACCCCACCCTCTCTCTCCCTGCTCCTCCCACCCTCTCTCTCTCTCCCCCCTCCTCCCACCCTCTCTCTCTCTCCCCCCTCCTCCCACCCTCTCTCTCTCTCTCTCCCCCCTCCTCCCACCCTCTCTCTCTCTCTCTCTCTCCCCCCTCCTCCCTCTCTCTCTCTCCCCTCCTCCCACCCTCTCTCTCTCTCCCCCCTCCTCCTCCCACCCTCTCTCTCTCTCTCTCTCTCTCTCTCCCCTCCTCCCACCCTCTCTCTCTCCCCCCTCCTCCCACCCTCTCTCTCTCTCTCTCTCTCCTCCCTCCTCCCACCCTCTCTCTCTCTCTCCCCCCTCCTCCCACCCTCTCTCCCCCCTCCTCCCACCCTCTCTCCCCCCTCCTCCCACCCTCTCTCTCTCTCTCTCTCCCCCCTCCTCCCACCCTCTCTCTCTCTCTCCCCCCTCCTCCCACCCTCTCTCTCTCTCCCCCCTCCTCCCACCCTCTCTCTCTCTCTCCCCCCTCCTCCTACTCTCTCTCTCTCTCTCTCTCCCCCCTCCTCCCACCCTTTCTCTCTCTGCCCCCTCCTCCCACCCTCTCTCTCTCCCCCCCCCCTCCCACCCTCTCTCTCCTCCCACCCTCTCTCTCTGCCCCCCCTCCCACCCTCTCTCTCTCTCTCCCCCTCCCACCCTCTCTCTCTCCCCCTCCCACCCTCTCTCTCTCCCCCCCCTCCCACCCTCTCTCTCCCCCCCCTCCCACCCTCTCTCTCCCCCCCCTCCCACCCTCTCTCTCTCCCACCCTCTCCCTCTCTCCCCCCTCCCACCCTCTCTCTCCCCCCCTCCCACCCTCTCTCTCTCCCCCCCTCCCACCCTCTCTCTCTCTCCCCCCCTCCCACCCTCTCTCTCTCCCCCCCTCCCACCCTCTCTCTCTCCCCCCCTCCCACCCTCTCTCTCTCCCTCCCCTCCCACCCTCTCTCTCTCCCCCCCTCCCACCCTCTCTCTCTCCCCCCCCTCCCACCCTCTCTCTCTCCCCCCCCTCCCACCCTCTCTCTCTCCCCCCCCTCCCACCCTCTCTCTCTCCCCCCCTCCCACCCTCTCTCTCTCCCCCCCCTCCTCCCCACACCTCTCTCCCCCCCCTCCTCCCACCCTCTCTCTCCCCCCTCCTCCCATCGCTCGCTCTCGCTCTCTCTCTCTCTCGCTCTCGCTCTCGCTCCCTCTCCCTCTCTCTCGTCCCTAACTCTTCAACATACTCACACATGGCACATACTGCAGACACAGTCACTCTGTGACCGTCACCTTTATTACCGGGACCAAGGAGTGCTGGCCCTGCGAGGGACCTCCCCTTATATACCTGAATCTCCAGGTAAGGAGTGTCTCCCACAAGTACACCCCCTGTGGTCAAGGTGTGCATTTCTAGTAAGTATGTGCAGTGTACAGTGGTGACATGAGGGTTACAATTGTATAAGGGTTACAGTTGTATGCTGGTTACATACATGACATCACCACCCCCCTCAGGTCTTTTTGACTCAAAGGTTAAGTCTATCAGGCGGTCGACGCTCTCTCGTGGAGAGCCGCAGTTGAGGCTCTGGTGGCTGAGCTTTGGCATGCGTTTCTGTCAACTGAGGTGATTCCGGCCTGTCTGGGCTGGCCGAAGGGACTGTGCATGCTGGTGATTGTCCTTGTTGCTCATCCACTGGCAGTGGTGTGGTTGACATCTCATGCTCTTCTTCATGTTCATCGGTGTCTAGGCTGAACCTTTTCTTTACTTGGTCCAAGTGTTTGCGGCACATCTGCCCATTATTGAGCCTGACCACTATGACCCTGTTTCTCTCTTTACCAATTACGGTGCCCTCCAGCCACTTGGGTCCCAATGCATGGTTAAGTACAAATACCGGATCATCCATTTCTATACACCTCTCCCTTGAGTTACAATCGTGGCACTTGGTTTGGGACTGGCGATTGCCCTCAACAATGTCTGCCAGGGTTGGGTGGATGAGGGATAGCCACGTTTTGAGTGTACGTTTCATGAAGAGTTCCACTGGCGGAACTCCCGTGAGCGAGTGCGGCCGGGACCTATAGGCCAGCAGGAGGCGCGAAAGGTAGTACTGCAGAGAGGGTCCGTGGATGGGGAGCATGCCTTGCTTTATGACTTGGACCGCACATTCCGGCTGGCCGTTGGAAGCCGACTTGAACGGTGCCGTCTGGACATGTTTGATGCCATTACCCGACAAACTCCTGGAATTCATGGCTGGTGAAACACGGGCCATTTTCGCTGACCAGAATGTCCGGTAAGCTGTGGGTCGCGAAAACCGTGCGCAGGCTCCCCGCGGTGATGGATGTCGTGCACGAGTTTAATATGATGCACTCGATCCATTTCGAGTATGCATCGACAATTATCAAGAACATTGTTCCCATGAACGGGCCCGCATAGTCCACGTGAATGCGTGACTAAGGCTTGGTGGGCCAGGGCCACGGGCTGAGCGGGTCCTCCCTGGGGGCGTTGCCCAGCTGGGCACACGTCGTGCACCTGCGAACCCAGTGTTCCAGGTCTGATTCAATCCCCGGCCACCATACATGTGACCGGGCAATGGCCTTCATTAACACGATGCCAGGGTGCTCGCTGTGGAGTTCCCTGATGAATGCTTCCCTCCCCTTCTGGGGCATGACCACTCGGCTGCCCCATAGCAGGCAGTCGGCTTGGATGGAGAGCTCATCCATCCGTCTCTGAAATGATCTGACCTCCTCGGGGCATGCCCCGTGTATGGGCGCCCAATCCCCCTTCAGGACACATTTATTATCATGGATAGGAGGGGGTCCCTGTTGGTCCAGAGTTTGATCTGGCAGGCTGTGATAAGGGAGCCTGCGGTGTCAAAAGTCTCAATGGCAATGACCATCTCAGCGCTTTGCTCCGCCGCCCCCTCGGTGGTGGCCAGGGGAAGCCTGCTGAGCATGTCAGCGCAGTTTTCTGTGCCTGGCCAGTGCCGTATGATGTAGTCATACGCAGCCAGCATGAGAGCCCATCGCTGTATGCGAGCTGACGCATTTGCATTGACCGCCTTGCTGTCGGACAACAGAGAAGTTAATGGCTTATGGTCCGTTTCTAACTCGAACGGTCTGCTGAAAAGGTATTGGTGCATTTTTTTTCACACCATAAACGCAAGTGAGTGCTTCCTTTTCGACCATGCCGTACCCATGCTCTGCCTGGGAGAGCGACCTGGAGGCATAAGCCACCGGTTGGAGTTGGCCGTCTCCATTACCCTGCTGTAACACACACCCAACCCCGTATGATGATGCATCGCATGTTAAAACTATTTTTTTTACAGGGGTCATACAACATTAACAGTTTGTTCGAACAAAGCAGGCTCCACGCCCTGTTGAAAGCCCGTTCTTGACAGTCCCACCAAAACCATTCGCAACCCTTACGCAGGAGCACGTGTAACGGCTCCAACAATGTGCTTAAGTTTGGCAGGAAGTTCCCGAAATAGTTCAAAATTCCCAGGGGTGAGCGCAACTCCGATGTGTTACCGGACCAGGGCGCACGACGGATCGCCTCCGTTTTGGATTCTGTAGGCCGGATCCCATCTGCGGCAACCCTTTTGCCCAAAAACTCGACCTGAATGGCCAAAAACACACACTTGGCCTTCTTCAGCTGCAGGTCTACCCAGTCCAGTCGGCGTAGCACCTCCTTCAGGTTGTGGAAGTGTTCCTTGGTGTCTCGACCCGTTATAAGGATGTCATCCTGGAATACGATTGTGTCGGGAATGGGTTTCAGCAAGCTTTCCATGTTTCTCTGAAAGCTGGCAGCCGCCGAAAGGATGCCAAAAGGACACCTGTTGTAGATGAATAAACCCTTGTGCGCCGTGATGGTGGTCTGAACCTTGGATTCTTCAGCCAGTTCCTGAGTCATGTAGGCCGAAGTGAGGACCAATTTAGTGAACAGCTTGCCACCTGCCAAAGTGGCAAAAAGGTCCTCCACCCTCGGGAACGGGTATTGGTCCTGCAGGGAAACCCGGTTGATAGTGGCTTTGTAGTCACCACCGATCTTAACCGAGCCGTCCGCTTTAAGGACAGGAACAATGGGACTTGCCCAGTCGCTGAATTCAACGGGCAAAATTATGCCCTCTCTGAGCAGCCTGTCCAGTTCACTCTCTATTTTCTCACGCATCACGTACGGCACCGCTACTTTTGTGCCCTTCAACGTTCCGACACTGGGTTGAAACGGTGACCCAAATTTTTGTAGTACCTGTGAGCATGAGTTTCGCTCCACAGATGAAATGGTGTGCACATCCCCCCCCATTTCCAGTTCATCTCAGCTAGCCAGCTCCTTCCCAAAAGCGCGGGGCCATTTCCTGGAACAATCCAGAGTGGCAGCTGGTTCTGTGACCCATTGTGTGTTACCACCACGTTTGCACTGCCTAGCACTGGAATGATCTTTTGGGTGTACGTCCGAAGCTGCGTATTAATTCGTTCCAGTTTGGGCCTGCTAGCTCTGTGTGGCCAGAGTTTCTCAAATTGTTGTGCACTCATGAGGGACTGGCTTGTTCCCATGTCCAGCTCCATGCGCATCGGGATGCCATTCAATAAAACTTTCATCATCATGGGTGGCGTTTTGGTGTATGAGCTGTAGACGTCAACCACATGAACCCGCTGAACTTCAGCATCCATGGCTTTACCCCAGGCATTGTCCTGCACTGCAAGCCCCTCGCCTGATTCCTCTGTTTCATAGATTAGCCTCGCTACCGGCTGTTTGCAAACCCTAGCCAAATGTCCTCTGGCATTACAATTCCTTCAGACGAACTGCTGGAATTTGCAGCTTTTCGCATAATGTCTGCCCCCGCATCTCCAGCATTGGCTGAGATTGTTGTTCACAAAAGGACTGTTAGCAGGCATTCCTCTCTGATTGTTCCCTTTGTTTCTAAACACTCTGATGGTGGGTGTTAATGGTCCCCTAAATGGCGTGAATTGCCGCTCCCCTCTCCATTGTCCCTGTCGGGGGCCTACCTTACAGTCGGTTTCAGCTTGGGCAGTTACAAAATGCCTTTATCTGACTGCTGCAGTTTCAAAATGCCTTTGCCTGACTGCGAGATCTTGAACCGCATTTATCACGTTAATTCTTTGGTCCGTTGCCACGTTGGACCCAGGACTATTCGCGTAAATTAGCTTGGTCTCTTCTCCCCCAGCTATGAAAGTTTGAGCTAGCAATGCTGCCCCTTCTAGAGCTCTATGAGCTTCCTGAAGATCCCGGTATGGCTAATGCCCTGAATGAAAAAATCTCTTAACATCTCCCCCCTGCAGGCATCTGAGAACTTAGAGGCTGGCCAAGCGCTGCAAGTCTGCAACGAAGTCCGAGATGTTTTGCCCTTCCTGACATTGGTGTGTGCAGAACCGGTGCCGGGCCATGTGTATGCTGCTCGCCAGTTTTAAGTGTTCGCTGATCAGCTGGCTGAGCTCTTCAAAAGACTTGTCGGCCACTTTGTGGGGTGCGAGCAGGTCCTTCATCAGCGCATACATGTTTGTCCCACAGCTTGTTAGTAGATGCGCCCTCCGCTTGTCAGCCACATCCTCTCCCAGCCAGTCCTTCATGACAAAGGTCTGCTGGAGTCTCTCCACAAAATCGTCCCAGTCTTCACCCACAAAGTAACGTTCCTCTGAGCGACCGGTGGCCATCCTCTGGGTTCAGTGATTCCCATCGCCAGGTGTTGAGTCCTTAACTCTTAAACATAATCACACATGGCACATACAGCAGACACAGTCACTCTGTGACCTTCACCTTTATTACCGGGACCAAGGAGTACTGGCCCTACAAGGGACCTCCCCTTATATACCTGAATCTCCAGGTAAGGAGTGTCTCCCACAAGTACACCCACTGTGGTCAAGATGTGCATTTCTAGTAAGTATGTACAGTATGTAGTGGTTACATGAGGGTTACAATTGTATAAGAGTTACAGTAGTATGCTGGTTACATACATTCTCTCTCTTTTTTCTCTCTCCCTCTTTTTTTCTCTCTTTTTTTTCTCTCTCTCTTTTCTCTCTCTCTCTCTCTCTCTCTTCTCTATCTCTCTTTTCTTTCTCTCTCTCTCTCTCTCTCTCTCTCCCCCTCCCCTCATTAGTTAATAAAAAAAATTCTATCTTTGTCAATAAAAAAACATTTATTCAACAACTTTTGTGCCTTCTCTCTTAGTTACATTAGTTTTCAAACGTACAGTTTTTCATGCATGTTTGTTTGTTTATTCTGTCATTCTACCAGTACTTTTACTTTGCCAGTACTTTAAACTTTACTTAAACTAATTCAGATGATAGGCCAGTGCAGGAAAGACAACAAGGAAACCCCACGCAAATGAAACTTTTGATTAACCCTAACTGTAATTGAACATTTGAATATCCACAATTAATAGTTCATGCAAAGTGTTCATTAATGAGCTGCTGACGCAAAAGCTTAGCGGCCGTGGCTACTGGTGTTCGGGAAAGGTGTGGTGGTTCCGGTGCTAGATTGCCATGCTGATTAAGCTCCCCTATGTCCTCGCCCACGTCCTCTCCCGCCTCTTCATCCTCGCCGGCTGCCTCTTCTGTCTCATCTCCTTCTGGAGGTGGACCTGCAGCATAATCTGGCATTATTTGTCCTCTCTTTATAGCTAGGTTATGCAGCATGCAACACACCACAATAAACTCTGCTACCTGATCAGGGTGGTACTGCAGGCTGCCTCCAGAATGATCCAGACATCTGAAGCGCTGCTTTAGGACCCCAATTGTCTTTTCAACGATGTTGCGAATCGCTATGTGACTTTCATTATACCGTTTCTGTGCTTCAGTGACAGGATTACACAGAGGGGTCATCAGCCAACTGGCAAGGCCATATCCTTTATCCCCCAGCATCCAACCGTGACCTTCTGGCTGATTAACAAACAGGTTAGGAATAACACTTTCACGTAAGATGTGCGCATCATGGGTGCTGCCAGGAAATGTAGCATTCACTGTTAAAATTGTTTGGTTGTAGTCGACAACAAGCTGCACATTTAGTGAGTGGAACCCCTTTCTGTTATGAAACACCTCTGTGTTCTTTAAGGGTGCTTTCAGGGCAATGTGTGTGCAGTCTATTGCTCCCTGCACCTTGGGGAAGTCTGCTATTCTCGAGAAACCCAAAGCCCTCTCGGTCTGTGCCTCCCTGGTTGTTGGGAAGCTTATGAAGTGCATCCTGCGAGCGTGAAAGGTTTCAGTCACCTGTCGAATGCAGCAGTGTGTAGCGTGCTGATATAGCAGATGTCGCCAGCTGAAGCCTGAAAAGATCCCGATGCGTAAAAGATTAGGGCAGCAGTAACCTTCACCTCAACGGACAGTGTGGTTCTGATGGTGCTGCAAGGCTGCAGATCATCCTTGACGAGTTGAAATATCTCATCGATGACCTCCTTCCGGAATCGCAGCCTCCTAAGACAAGCATTTTCAGACAAGTTCAGGTAAGATTGCTTTTCCAAGTACCTTCGTTGGCTGTCCGGTCTCCTCCTCTGTCTTCGTCTCAGTCTACGCATTTCTCTGCCACCTCTTCGATTGATCCCGTCATGTATGTAACCTTTGTGTAACAACACTGCAATACTGTATATACGTAAGAAATGCACACCTTGCCCACAGGGAGTGAACTTGTGGGAGACACTCCTCACCTGGTCACCCAGGTATATAAAAAGGGAGGTCCCATGCAGGGTCATCACTTCTTGGTCCTGTGAATAAAGGTTCAGGTCATAGAGTGACCTTGTCCACAGAATGTTTCTCGTGTGGATTTGTGGTATTGTGGAAGGACTTTACATTGGCGACGAGAAGCGGGAATCATCGACCCACAAGAATGGCCACCGGCAGCACAGATGAACAGTACTGTGTTGGTGAGAACGGAGACGATTTCATTGAAAGGCTCCAGCAGAGTTTTGTCACAAAGGACTGGCTGGGAGACGCAGCGGCCGACAAGCGAAGGACTCATCTGCTGACCAGCTGTGGACCTAAGACTTACGCGTTCATGAAAGACCTGCTCGCACGCGAGAAGCCGGCGGACAAAACCTTCGAAGAGCTCAGCAAACTAATCGGTGAGCACCTCAAACCGGCGAGCAGCGTACACATGGCCCGACACAGATTCTATACACACCAACTCGGGAAGGACAGAGCATACCGGATTTCGTTACGGACCTCCGGTGCTTGGCCAGCCTGTAAGTTCACGAATGCCTGCAGTGGGGAGATGCTAAGGGATTTCTTTATTGAGGGCATCGGTCATGCTGGGATTTTCAGAAAGCTAATTGAGACCAAGGACTTGTCCTTGGAAGCGGCGACGTTGATCGCTCAGACTTTTATGGCGGGGAAGGAGGAAACCAAGATAATATACGCGCGCAATTCTACCTCCAATGGATCAGGGAGTCAGTATCATAAACGCGACACAGAGCCCCGCAGGCAGGCAAGGGCAGTTTGAGACACCCCAGGCAACAATAGACCCAAGAGTAAGTCTCCAACAGAGACAATGGCAGGCTGAATGGACATTTACGCCCCCGCCCCCCCCTCCAGTGGACAATGCGGCCTGGGATGGGGCCATTGACACCTACTAACAGGGTGCTCAAGAACAGTCAAAGGAACAATCAGTGAGGAATGCCTGGCAACAGCTCTTTTGTTCACAACAATGGGAATCTCAGTTCATGCTGGAGGTGTGGGGGAAGACATGCTGCCAGGACTTGCAGGTTTCAACAGTTCATCTGCCGAAATTGTAACCTCAGTGGCCATTTAGCCAGAATGTGCAGAAAGCCTGTAACCAGGCTAATATACGAGGCGGATGAACCAGATGAGGGGTCTGCAAGGTAGGATGACGCTTGGGATAAATCAATGGACAAGGAAGTTCAGCAGGTTCATGTGGCAAACATTCACAGCTCATATACCAAAACGCCACCTATGATGATGAAAGTCCGATTAAACAGCATCCCGGTACGCATGGAGCTGGACACGGGGCCAGCCAGTCACTCATGAGTGTTCAACAATTTGAAAAGCTGTGGCCACTCAAAGCCAGCAGACCCAAACTAGAACGCATTGAGACGCAATTACGGATGTACACCAAAGAAATCATTCGAGCTAGGCAGTGCAATGTTGGCGGTCACATACAATGGATCGGTGAACCGCCTGCTGCTCTGGATTGTCCCGGGCAATGGTCCCGCACTGTTGGGGAGGAGCTGGTTAGCTGAAATTAACTGGAAATGGGGGGATGTGCACGCCATGTCATCTGTGGAGCGAAGTCCATGCTCACAGGTCCTCCAGCAATTTGAGTCACTATTTCAGCCTGGCGTCGGGACATTCAAAGCGACCAAAGTGGTGATGCGCATCACCCCGGACGCCAGACCAGTGCACCACAAAGCCAGAGCTGTGCCATATGTGATGCGGGAGAAAATTGAGAGCGAGTTGGACCGGTTGCTGAGAGAGGGCATCATCTCGCCTGTTTAATTCAGCAACTGGGCAAGCCCCATCGTTCCCGCCCTAAAAGCAGATGGCTCAGTCAGGATCTGTGGCGACTACAAGGTCACTATCAACCGGGTGTTCCTATAAGACCAATACCCGCTCCCGGGAACCGAGGAATTTTTGTCACGCTGGCTGGCGGCCAACTGTTCACCAAGTTGGACCTCACCTTAACCTACATGACCCAAGAACTGGCCGACAAATCGAAACTACTGACCACCATCACCACGCACAAGGGCCTGTTTGTTTACAAGTGTCTGTTTGGCATTCGATCAGCGGCCGCGATTTTTGAAAGAAACATGGAAAGCCTGCTCAAATCCATCCCTGGAACAATCGTATTTCAGGACGACACCCTTATCACCGGTCGTGACACCGAGGAACACCTCCACAACCTGGAGGAGGTGCTACGCCGACTGGATCGGGTAGGCCTGCGACTCAAGAAGTCTAAGGTTGCGTTTTTGGCTCCCGAGGTCGAGTTTCTGGGCAGAAGGGTTGCTGCAGATGGGATTCGGCCTACCGAATCCAAAACTGAGGCGATTCAACGAGCGCGCAGGCCCTGCAACACATCGGAGTTGCGTTCATTTCTGGGACTCTTGAACTATTTCGGGAACTTTCTGCCGAACTTAAGCACATTGTTGGAGCCGCTACACGTGCTCCTGCGTAAGGGTTGTGATTGGTTTTGGGGTGACTGTCAGGAACGGGCTTTCAAAGTAGGCGGAACCTACTTTGCTCAAATAAGTTGTTGACCCTGTACGACCCCCATAAGAAATTGGTTCTGACATGTGATGCATCGTCCTATGGGGTTGGATGCGTGTTGCAGCAGGGTAACACTGAGGGCCCACTATAACCTGTAGCTTATGCCTCCAGGTCGCGCGCTCAAGCTGAACGGGGTTATAGGATGGTTGAGAAGGAAGCACTCGCATGTGTCTATGGGGTGAGAAAGATGCATCAGTACCTTTTTGACAGGAGGTTCGAATTAGAAACGGACCACAAGCCGTTAGCCTTGCTGTCTGACAGCAGGGATGTTATCAATGCCAACGCATCAGCTCGCATACAGCGATGGGTTCTCACACTTGCTGCATATGACTGCACCAGCCTGGCACGGAAAATTGCGCTGACGCGCTCAGCAGGCTTACACTGGCCACCACCACGGGGGCAGCGGAGCAAAGCGCTAAGATCGTCATGGCTGCCGATGCCTTTGACAGCGCAGGCTCCCCCATCACAGCCCGCCAGATCAAAATCTGGACCAACAGAGATCCCCTCCTATCCTTGATTAAGAAATGTTTCTTGACCGGTGATTGGGCACCCGCACACGGAGCCTGCCCTGAGGAGGTTGGGCCGCTTCACAGACGGATGGATGAGCTCTCCATCCAAGCCGACTGCCTATTATGGAGCAACCGGGTAGTCATGCCCCAGAGGGGCAGGGAAGCATTCGTCAGGGAACTCCACAGCGAGCACCCGGGCATCATGCTGATGAAGGCCATTGCCCGGTCACATGTGTGGTGGCCGGGAATTGATTCAGACCTAGAACACTGTATTCGCAGGTGCACGACATGTGCCCAGCTAGGTAATGCCCTCAGGGAGGCCCCGCTCAGCCCGTGGCCCTGGCCCACCAGGCCATGGTCACGTATTCACGTAGACTACGCGTGCCCGTTCATGAGAAAAATGATTCTCATTGTGGTTGATGCACTCGATTCATTTCGAGTACGCATCATTTTGAATTTGTGCACGATATCCACCATCGTGGAGAGTCTGCGTGCGGTCTTTGCGACCCACGGCTTGCCAGACTTCCTTGTTAGCGATAATGGCCCATGTTTCACAAGCTACAAATTCCGGGAGTTCATGCCGGGTACTAGCATTAACCATGTCAGGACAGCACCGTTCAAGCTGGCCTCCAATGGCCAGGCGGAACGTGAGGTCCAAATCATAAAGCAAGGCATGCTCCGGATTCAAGGACCCTCCCTTCAATGCCGCCTATCGCGCCTCCTGCTGGCCTATAGGTCTCCACCGCACTCGCTCACGGGGGTCCCACCTGCGGAGCTACTCATGAAACGAACACTCAAAACTCGGTTGTCCCTCATTCATCCAGTCCTGTCTGACATTGTTGAGGGCAAGCGCCAGTCCCAAAACGAGTACCATGACCGAAATTCAAGGGGGAGATGTATAGAAATTGATGACCCGGTATTTGTTCTCAATCACGCTTTGGGGCCCAAATGGCTCGAGGGTACTGTAATAGACAAAGAGGGGAATAGGGTCATAGTGGTTAAACTTAACAATGGGCAGATATGCCGCAAGCATCTGGACCAAGTGAAAAAAAGGTTCAGCATGGACACTTAGGAACCTGAGGAAGATCATGAGATGGTATTCACACCACCACCAGTGAACGAGCAACAAGAACATTCAGCAGCATGCACAGTCCCGGTGGTCAGCCCGGAACCACGCATACCAAGGCTCAACAACCAGAGCCTCAATTGCAGCGCTCCATGCGAGAGTGCAGACCACCCAAGAGACTTAACCTATCATCCCAATAAGATGTTGAGGAGAGGTGATGTCATGTATGTAACCTTTATGTAACAACACTGTATATACATAAGAAATGCACACCTTGACCACAGGGGATGAACTTGTGGGAGACACTTCTCACCTGGTCATCCAGGTATATAATAAAAGGAGGTCCCACACAGGGTCATCACTTCCTGGTCCTGTGAATAAAGGTTCAGGTCATGGAGTGACCTTGTCCACAGAATGTGCCTCGTGTGGATTTGTGGTATTGTGTAAGGACTTTACACATCCTTTCAGTAACCAATGTGTGAGCAATTGCAGTTAAAGGCAGGGAAAGCATGGGCCCCATCATTATCGATTAATTACTTTCACTAATTTTAATAATCTCTCTACTCTATACTCTCATCGCTGTACTCTGCATTCTCTGTACTCTCTACGCTGTATACCAGTCAGTTTGATAGGCCCCAACAATATCAGTAAATAACTTCACTATGTAAAAACTATTTACAAAATAATTTCAATTATATAAAAACTATTTACCAGAAATAACGTGATAATACCTATTTATATTCCCTGTCCCAATATTCTGAGTATAATTATCTTCAATTTAACTCTCTAAGGGCCCAAGTTTCGGGCCGCGCCGAGAACGGCGCAGCCCCGACCTGGACGCCCGTTTTTCGCGCTCGAAAGTGCACCGAAAAAATACTTGCATATTCTCCGGCTCCCTGCAGGTCTTCAGCAGCTTGCCGCGGTGTGCACAGAACAGTGGGGGGGGGGGGGGCAGAGCAAGAGATTCACGGCGATTCTACAAGTAGTGGGGGGCGGGGCTAATTTAAATAAGGCAACGTCGTGCCGGCAACCCTGCGCGTGCGCGTTGGAGCGCGCGCGCGCGCGCACGCGCAGTGGCATATAAACAATGGCACTCGGCCATTTTTAAAGGGACTAGAGGAAAAGTGAAGATTTGTCTCATGGACCCCTGACCGAACAGCCTCAGTCTTCACAGCTCGGAGGCTTCTGCTGCCGCCGCTGTGGCTTAACGCCAACCCTATCCCCTGGCCGAATGGCCTCCGTCCCCTTCGCAGCTCGAAAGCTGCTTGCTGTTTCTTCGGCTGCCGTCCAGACACTGATGGAAGTAAGGCCTGCCTGAAGCACCGCAGCTCGAAGCCTGATGCTGTTTCACACAGGTAGGAACATGGAATATTTCATCTTTGCTTTGTTTATAAATTTTTATTCAGGTTGGATCTTTATTTGTATAAGTATGACTGTTGAATGATTGTCGAATTTAATTACTTCTCTTCACCCCTCCCGCCCCGTTCCCTACGCCTAATTTGTAACCTACGCCTGATCTGTAAAGTGTATGCAAAGTTTTTCTGAGCGTACAAAAATCTTCACTTACTCCATTCTGTTCGTTTGGAGTAAGTTTTCACTGCCTAAACTTTCAAAAAAGGCATAAGTGGCCGGACACGCCCCCTTTTGAAAAAAAAATTCTGTTGCAAAGTGAAACTGTTCTAACTGACTAGAACTGGAGCAAACTAAATGCCGAGAATTGAAATTTCTAAGATACTCCATTCTAAACCAGTTGTTCCAAAAAAACAGGAGCAACTCAAGCCGAAACTTGGGGCCCTTAATAACTCTCAACTAATTCTCCACCCTTCTGAAACGCAGCTGAAACTTCAAGTGAAGGTCTCACTCTTTTATTTGAAATATTCACACTTAGATGAAATCTTGCTCTTTTGCTTTTTCTTCTGTATAGAATCATAGAATCATAGCAGTTTACAGCACGGAAGGGGGCCATTTCAGCCCATCATGTCTGTGCCGGCCAACAAGGGGCTCTCCAGCCTAATCCCCCTTTCCAGCTCTCGGTCCGTAGCCCTGCAGGTGACGGCACTTCAAGTGCACATCCAAGCACTTTTTAAATGTGGTGAGGGTTTCCGATGGGCCGTGATCTTATTGAATGTCGGAGCAGGGTCGAGACGCCAAGTGGCCGACTCCTGCTCCTATTCCTTCTATCCTCATACGGACATTGAGGGACGGGTGGAGACTAGGCAGTCCATGCCGTCCCACGATATTGTGCATCGCAACATAGGCACTCTCCACCCCACCCGAAATCCTGCCGATCTCCTGCCAGAGGGACAAAACCCTCAACAGGCAAGAGTGCGAGGGCGGGGCTGGCAGAGGGAGGCGAGGGATGCCCAGGTGAAGACATGGAGGGATGTGTAGAGGAGGATATCAATATTAACGTTGGTGCCCAGGGAGACAGTGTAGGCCAGTGAGGCCAGGAGTAATGGGCAAGGGGGAAGAAGATGCAGATGGCGGGGTTTTGGGCAAGTTGGAGCTGATGGAGGATGAACATTTAGAAAGAAATAAGGTTTGAGTATGGGGTGGGGATTGTGAACTTTTGGGCCTGGGTGGGTGAGGTGGGCATCTTTGCAAAAGACATCACCGCCCCTAGCAACAGGCTTCTTATTGGCGGAGCCAGCCACGTCACTCAGCGCGGCCCAGCCCCTCTCCTAACCCGCGCAGGTTATGCTAATTATGCTAATCATGTCCTCGCGCTCCCTCCCCCAACCGTTGAGAGCAGGGAGCGGGCGGGCGCACTCCATCCAGACTGATTGACAGGGCGGCAGCCAATAGCAAGGCGGGGGAATTGTGAAGTACAGTGCATTTCGGCCAATGGCGAGCGGGGCACGAGGGAGGAGGGAGGGGAAACAAGCGACGGCGTTATTCTCCCCGGAGCGCCGCTCAGTGCGGCAGTCAAATGGGGAGAGAGTGGCCACTGGTGTGATGGCGGGGTGATAGAGAGAGGTGAGAGTGAAGGGGATGTTCTCCGGTCCTCAGTGACCATGCCGCGCATTGAGCACCACGCTTATCAATCTGAAGGTACTCGATCAAATTCCTTGTCGAAATCATTCGGGCCTCTTGTCTATATTTTGGACCATCACTGTTCAAGACACCTTAAATTTTAAGCATTTAAATCAGTATTTGGCCAATGAGTGTTATTTGCTTTTCCAACCAAAGCTGCCACAACTGTCACAGTTTTTGGATTTTTATGCTAGGTATTTTCATGGGCTCAGTGTTAGCAGTCATTTCTGTAAGTGGACCTCACATTCCCTACAACCTGGAGTGTACCTTTTCCTGTCCACTATCTAGCTAAATGATTGCTTGACCCAGGATCATAAAAGGAACCCTTACTCCATACACTGGCAACAAGAATATAATACGTGTTTCTTTACAGAAGGTGGACTGAATAAACAATACCAAGAAAAGACAAGTTTAAAAACAAGTGGTACATCTGTCTAAGAGATGTGAACGGAATGTAGTTTCACACTGAAAATATGTATTTCCCTATACCTACAGACTCAAGAAAAGAATAAAAGGTGCAACATACTTTTCCTCTAAACATAGGCCCTAAAATAGAAAATTTATACTAGCTTAACCCTTCGAGGCTAAGCTGGCTCAGGATTTAAAGTACACACAGCCTTTGGATGATTTTTGTAAATGCCACACAAGCTCTGGGACTGGACCTGCCTCTACAGACCGACAGAAGTTTATACCACAAAAGGCCATTCGGTCCATGTCTGCCAGTTCTTGGCTAGGTAATTCCACAAACCCATTGTCCTACTTTCCCCTATAACAATGCATCATCCTCTACTTCAAATTTCTATAATCTGATTTTCACTTAAAAGACCCAACAGTCTCTGCCATTCACCAGGGCAAAACGTTCCATGCTCTGGCAACTTCCCACATGAAAAGATTTCTCCAAACCTCTATCCTCAGTCTCGGTGACAAATTTAAACTGATGAGCTCTGGTCAGTCACCCACCAATCAGAGAAAAGTCTTTCCAATATCACTAATTATTGGGTTACAGTAGAGTAGTTGTTATGCCACTAGACTAATATTCAAGAGGCCTGGACTAATATTTAATAAACTGCAAGTTTAATTCACAGCATGGCCATTTGACTATTTGAAGTCAGTTTAAAAATCTGGAAATAAAAAGTGGTTATCAGTAAGAGTGACCATGAATTTGTCAGATTGTCAACAAAACCCAACTGCCTCACTGATATCCTTCAGGGAAGGAAATCTGTCGTCTTATACAGTCTGGTCTTTATAGGACACATCATTGTGTTTGAATCAACTGGCCTTTGAAGTATCCTACCAAGCCACTTAGTTATATCCAACCCAGAAGGCGGCCCACCACCACTTTCTCAGGTCAGTTAGGGATCGGCAAAAATTGCTGGCCTTGTCAGCGATGCCCACATCCAAAGAAATAATTTTAAAAATCTCTCTTAAATCCACTCATAATTTTAAAAAACTCATTAAATCTCCTTAGCTTTCTCTTCTCTAGCAGATATAGTTTTAAGTATCTTAGGTTTGTCCTCATAACTATATTGGCTCAGATTTTTCAGTAAAACTAACAGTGAGGCTATCAGTTATATCAGAGGCCACCATTACTATGGAGTAAATCGGGCAGCAACTTCCAGCATCTGCACCTGCAGTTAAAATGCGGAAATCAGGAAGTTGCTGTCAGAGCTGCCCTGCTCCTCCACAAGCTTCCCTGTCGGTGTATCTCGCCAAGAGATTCAGCATTGAAATACATGGAATGTCATGAAGTTGCTGTACTTCGGCAATATATACACACTGAACTCGCCAGAAAGGTTATGGCTAGTCCATTCAAGTTTAAGTAAATATTTAACGACATGCAAGTCTTGATTATGACCAGACAACCTCTCTGACACTGAAAATGAACTTTTATAGGTGTGGTAACTAATTTCTTCAGATTTTAATTATCGGAGTGATTATTTGCACTAGTTTTTTTTGAGCATCCTACTGTGCCTGTGCGCCCTGGACTCCGCCTCCGACGCTTATGCGCCACCGCCCACTGGACACCACCCCATCCTCCCGCGCACGTGCAGACTCCTCGAACCCAACATTGGAAGTCAGGCACATATACTGGAGCTGTGCCGTGTGGAGCTGCGCCGCGTGTGTCTAGCTATGGATTATCTCCAGGACTTTTGTCCAGAATATCACTGCAATTATCAACACGAACATCTTCGCGACCTTCTGTGGTAGAAGGTGGGAGAGCGAGAGAGAGACTGAGAGGGGAGAGAGACTGGGGGAGAGAGAGGGGAGAGAGAGAGAGACTGGGGTTGGGGGACGGGGGGGGCGAAGAGAGAGAGAGACTGGGGCTAAGGAGAGGAGAGGAGCGAGAGAGAGAGAGAGAGACTGGGGTTGGGGGACGGGGGGGCGAAGAGAGAGAGAGACTGGGGCTAAGGAGAGGAGAGGAGCGAGAGAGAGAGAGAGACTGGGGATAAGGAGAGGAGAGAGAGAGACTGAGGTGAGGGAGAAGGGAAAGAGAGAGAGAGAGAGAGAGAGACTGAGGGGAGGGAGAAGAGGAGGGCGAAGGACTGGGTGCGGGGCGAGGGGGCCAAGGCGAGGGCGAGAGACCGGGGGACTCGGGGAAGAGGCATCACGTTTTTCCAACCCCACCCCTTTACAGCCACAACCATTTTCTCAGAAAGCTCGGTGCATGTGTCACTATTCACTTCACACCCAATCAACCTATTAACAATCTAACCCACACCCAATGTCCCATCTATGGGGCGGCGGGCGGGGGCAGGATGAGGTCAGGAGCTTGGGCTGGGATGGGTCAGGAGCTTGGGCTGGGATGGGGCAGGAGCTTGGGCTGCTCTATCTTGTCGAGAGATGACAGTCGGAATGGCTCAAATTACGCTGCAAAGCCACTGAGAACTTGGGCAGGGTGGTTCTAATTAGACATTCCAGAGAAACTGCTCGGTGTGTCTTAGCCTCCAAGGGGACCAATCAACAATCAGGTCATGTGATCATGGAGAGCCAATCAGAGCATGTTGTATTGCAAATATGCGCATCCTTTAATTATTGTTAGAGATTTGGAAAACAATTTTAATGGCGCAGAAATTCTGCTTTCTCCTTCCCGAGGGCATTCGACAGGATTTTAGAGAAAAAATGTGCACCTACCTGAAGCTGCTGCACCCGCTCGAGTTCCCGATCCGCGGGCCTCCTCTCCCTGCGCGCGCAAGTCTAAAACTCCTATTATTATGAATGAGAAACCCCCCAAAATACTAATAAAAAATAGAAAATGTACACTACATATTTAAGATTCATTTAAATTAAAATTATTGTCTCATAAAAAAAATAGTTTCCCAATTTTTAAAAACGTTTTTTTGATTATGCCTTAAAATAAACATACCGTAGTGAGGAGGGTTTTAAACAATAAAACCTGTTTTCATAACTTTATTTTAATATGTTTTTGTGTGTTTTAAAACACTTGCTCCAGTAAAAGTAGGCTATGCACCTGTTTTTTCAGGCGCAAGATTTGTGAGGACATTTGCTGGACAAGATATGCGTAAATATCGCAATCTTGCACGTACAAATGTCCTCGCTCCAGCTTGACGGATCGGAAAAGCCGGTTTACAGCACATGCGCATTGCGTGCTAAAAAAACGGCTTTTCCAATGCCTTCCCGGGCTCGTAGAAACTTTGTACGGGCCCAGGGATGTCTGAATTTCTACTCCAGTTTTTTTTTAAACTTTTTCTTTCTCTTAATCCCATCTTTCTTTCCCTGTCTTAATTTTGCTTTCTGTACATGAATTGACATTGAATTAAATATTCTAACTTACACTTACTGGTTTAGACTCTGCATGGCTAAGTATCTGACTGGTTGAAGACACATGCTGTTGCTTGTCCTCTTCAGATCCCATGTAGAGTGCGCCCCTCTGAAATTGTTCTCTAATTACCATAAGTCATCGCGCAAAAGCCCACTAAAAGTCTGTATAAGTCATCGCGCAGAAGCCCACTAAAAGTCTGTATAAGTCACCGCGCAAAAGCCCACTAAAAGTCTGTGGGCAGCTGTGAGAGTAACGGACAGCGAGTGTCATTTGTTCACCACTGACCATAAAATCTGGGCCAGAGAATATATACTCCGATTCCCTGTATTTGCTTTCAAAAGATATTACCTCACACTTAACCACATTAACATAGAAACATAGAAAATAGGTGCAGGAGTAGGCCATTCGGCCCTTCTAGCCTGCACCGCCATTCAATGAGTTCATGGCTGAACATGAAACTTCAGTACCCCCTTCCTGCTTTCTCGCCATACCCCTTGATCCCCCGAGTAGTAAGGACTTCATCTAACTCCCTTTTGAATATATTTAGTGAATTGGCCTCAACTACTTTCTGTGGTAGAGAATTCCACAGGTTCACCACTCTCTGGGTGAAGAAGTTTCTCCTCATCTCGGTCCTAAATGGCTTACCCCTTATCCTTAGACTGTGACCCCTGGTTCTGGACTTCCCCAACATTGGGAACATTCTTTCTGCATCTAACCTGTCTAAACCCGTCAGAATTTTAAACGTTTCTATGAGATCCCCTCTCATTCTTCTGAACTCCAGTGAATACAAGCCCAGTTGATCCAATCTTTCTTGATAGGTCAGTCCCGCCATCCCGGGAATCAGTCTGGTGAACCTTCGCTGCACTCCCTCAATAGCAAGAATGTCCTTCCTCAAGTTAGGAGACCAAAACTGTACACAATACTCCAGGTGTGGCCTCACCAAGGCCCTGTACAACTGTAGCAACACCTCCCTGCCCCTGTATTCAAATCCCCTCGCTATGAAGGCCAACATGCCATTTGCTTTCTTAACCGCCTGCTGTACCTGCATGCCAACCTTCAATGACTGATGTACCATGACACCCAGGTCTCGTTGCACCTTCCCTTTTCCTAATCTGTCACCATTCAGATAATAGTCTGTCTCTCTGTTTTTACCACCAAAGTGGATAACCTCACATTTATCCACATTATACTTCATCTGCCATGCATTTGCCCACTCACCTAACCTATCCAAGTCACTCTGCAGGCTAATAGCATCCTCCTCGCAGCTCACACTGCCACCCAACTTAGTATCATCTGCAAATTTGAAGATACTGCATTTAATCCCCTCGTCTAAATCATTAATGTACAATGTAAACAGCTGGGGCCCCAGCACAGAACCTTGCGGCACTCCACTAGTCACTGCCTGCCATTCTGAAAAGTACCCGTTTACTCCTACTCTTTGCTTCCTGTCTGACAACCAGTTCTCAATCCACATCAGCACACTACCCCCAATCCCATGTGCTTTAACTTTGCACATTAATCTCTTGTGTGGGACCTTGTCGAAAGCCTTCTGAAAGACCAAATATACCACATCAACTGGTTCTCCTTTGTCCACTTTACTGGAAACATCCTCAAAAAATTCCAGAAGATTTGTCAAGCATGATTTCCCTTTCACAAATCCATGCTGACTTGGACCTATCATGTCACCATTTTCCAGATGCACTGCTATGACATCCTTAATAATTGATTCCATCATTTTACCCACTACTGAGGTCAGGCTGACCGGTCTATAATTCCCTGTTTTCTCTCTCCCTCCTTTTTTAAAAAGTGGGGTTACATTGGCTACCCTCCACTCCATAGGAACTGATCCAGAGTCAATGGAATGTTGGAAAATGACTGTCAATGCATCCGCTATTTCCAAGGCCACCTCCTTAAGTACTCTAGGATGCAATCCATCAGGCCCTGGGGATTTATCGGCCTTCAATCCCATCAATTTCCCCAACACAATTTCCCGACTAATAAAGATTTCCCTCAGTTCCCCCTCCTTACTAGACCCTCTGACCCCTTTTGTATCCGGAAGGTTGTTTGTATCCTCCTTAGTGAATACCGAACCAAAGTACTTGTTCAATTGGTCCGCCATTTCTTTGTTCCCCGTTATGACTTCCCCTGATTCTGACTGCAGTGGACCTACGTTTGTCTTCACCAACCTTTTTCTCTTTACATACCTATAGAAACTTTTGCAATCCGCCTTAATGTTCCCTGCAAGCTTCTTCTCGTACTCCATTTTCCCTGTCCTAATCAAACCCTTTGTCCTCCTCTGCTGAGTTCTAAATTTCTCCCAGTCCCCAGGTTCGCTGCTATTTCTGGCCAATTTGTATGCCACTTCCTTGGCTTTAATACTATCCCTGATTTCCCTAGATAGCCACGGTTGAGCCACCTTTCCCTTTTTATTTTTACGCCAGACAGGAATGTACAATTGTTGTACTTCATCCATGCGGTCTCTAAATGTCTGCCATTGCCCATCCACAGTCAACCCCCTAAGTATCATTCGCCAATCTATCCTAGCCAATTCACGCCTCATACCTTCAAAGTTACCCTTCTTTAAGTTCTGGACCATGGTCTCTGAAATTACTGTTTCATTCTCCATCCTAATGCAGAATTCCACCATATTATGGTCACTCTTCCCCAAGGGGCCTCGCACAATGAGATTGCTAATTAATCCTCTCTCATTACACAACACCCAGTCTAAGATGGCCTCCCCCCTAGTTGGTTCCTCAACATATTGGTCTAGAAAACCATCCCTTATGCACTCCAGGAAATCCTCCTCCACCGTATTGCTTCCAGTTTGGCTAGCCCAATCTATGTGCATATTAAAGTCACCCATTATAACTGCTACACCTTTATTGCATGCACCCCTAATTTCCTGTTTAATGCCCTCCCCAACATCCCTATTACTGTTTGGAGGTCTGTACACAACTCCTACTAACGTTTTTTGCCCTTTGGTGTTCTGCAGCTCTACCCATATAGATTCCACATCATCCAAGCTAATGTCTTTCCTAACTATTGCATTAATCTCCTCTTTAACCAGCAATGCTACCCCACCTCCTTTTCCTTTTATTCTATCCTTCCTGAATGTTGAATACCCCTGAATGTTGAGTTCCCAGCCCTGATCATCCTGGAGCCACGTCTCCGTAATCCCAATCACATCATATTTGTTAACATCTATTTGCACAATTAATTCATCCACCTTATTGCGGATACTCCTTGCATTAAGACACAAAGCCTTCAGGCTTGTTTTATTAACACCCTTTGTCCTTTTAGAATTTTGCTGTACAGTGGCCCTTTTTGTTTTTTGCCTTGGGTTTCTCTGCCCTCCACTTTTCCTCATCTCCTTTCTGTCTTTTGCTTTTGTCTCCTTTTTGTTTCCCTCTGTCTCCCTGCATTGGTTCCCATCCCCCTGCCATATTAGTTTAAATCCTCCCCAACAGCACTAGCAAACACTCCCCCTAGGACATTGGTTCCAGTCCTGCCCAGGTGCAGACCGTCCGGTTTGTACTGGTCCCACCTCCCCCAGAACCGGTCCCAATGCCCCAGGAATTTGAATCCCTCCCTGCTGCACCACTGCTCAAGCCACGTATTCATCTGCGCTATCCTGCGATTCCTACTCTGACTATCACGTGGCACTGGTAGCAATCCCGAGATTACTACTTTTGAGGTCCTACTTTTTAATTTAGCTCCTAGCTCCTTAAATTCGTTTCGTAGGACCTCATCCCTTTTTTTGCCTATGTCGTTGGTACCAATGTGCACCACGACAACTGGCTGTTCTCCCTCCCATTTCAGAATGTCCTGCACCCGCTCCGAGACATCCTTGACCCTTGCACCAGGGAGGCAACATACCATCCTGGAGTCTCGGTTGCGGCCGCAGAAACGCCTATCTATTCCCCTCACAATTGAATCCCCTATCACTATTGCTCTCCCACTCTTTTTCTTGCCCTCCTGTGCAGCAGAGCCAGCCACGGTGCCATGAACTTGGCTGCTGCTGCCCTCCCCTGATGAGTCATTCCCCTCAACAGTACCCAAAGCGGTGTATCTGTTTTGCAGGGGGATGACCACAGGGGACCCCTGCACTACCTTCCTTGCACTACTCTTCCTGCTGGTCTTCCATTCCCTATCTGGCTGTGGACCCTTTCCCTGCGGTAAGACCAACTCACTACACGTGATACTCACGTCATTCTCAGCATCGTGGATGCTCCAGAGTGAATCCACTTTCAGCTCCAACTCCGCAACGCGGGCCGTCAGGAGCTGGAGGTGGACACACTTCCCGCACACGTAGTCGTCAGGGACACCGGAAGCGTCCCTGAGTTCCCACATGGTACAGGAGGAGCATAACACCCGACCGAGCTCTCCTGCCATGTCTTAACCCTTAGATACACTTAAGTTGCATCTGTCACCTGTGTGCCATTCTGCTAACCTGTGACTTTCTGAAATCTATATAACTCTTGTTATTTGTCATACCCCCTTACTTTTAGATCAACAAATTTCAAGATTATGCTCTCTATGCCAAAGTCGAAATCATCTATCCATACAAAAAACGAAAGTGGATCCAGCACTGGCCCCTGGAATACACCACTTACAAATCTGCTCTAATCCAAGGAACACAAATTTACCTGAAAGTTTTGTTTCTTGTTTCAACTAACTTTCTTTCCATATGACTACTTTACCTTCTATGCAAAATGTTTTTATTGTTCTAACAACCCTCTTGTGAGACACGCTATTAAAAGCCTCTGGAAATCCATGTACACTTCATCCACTTTACTTTTTAAAAAAAATTGTCAAATCTGAATAACTTAATAAATCCATGCTGACTTCTTAATTAGTCAATACGATTCTAAACACTCACTAATTTTATCTTGAATTATGGATTCTGGAAGGATGAAATATCAAAGTCCTTGCTCTGTCTCATTTGCATATTGCTAATTTGGACAAAAAGCTGCCTCCTGCCAGCAACAGGAAAATTACCCAAAATATTCATTTTATGATCATTTGTCAAGACAGTATTCCTTCGAGAATCTGCAATATGGGAAATAATTTTAATGATGCCCACACACTACTTTCACAACTTGACTGTTACTTATGGTTCACGGTGTTATTCGTGATTGCATTGTGAAGCTCCATTATTACTTGGACTACCTGAAAGTGATTGTTGGTTGATTGAAGTCACCAACAATATTATAAAATGGCTCCAGTGGGATGGCTGATTTTAGCATGTGAATAGAAATTTATAACATATACTTTGGCCAATTTTTTTTCAAGAATATCTTTTGAAATTTAAAACTTACTTTTTCATGCAATAAAAACCATGTCTCCATTTCTGTATGGGCATATGGTTGTCCTTATCCACCTCTTGCTCGGTGTCAGTTGACTCTTAAACAAAGAGTGAAATAGAGAAATGTCAGAATAATCAATAATTGCATCAAAAATGCTTTTTAATCACTGAAATTGGTTATAAAGCTTGCTTGTCAAATTTTCATTCATTCTAAAATTACCAGGAATTGCATGTTTCCAATTGGTTTGAGCCATCTTCGGATTCTTCAGCTCTTTACAAAAATGGCACTAAAAATAAACAAACATTTCATTTTTATTCAGACAGACTAGAAAATCAACTAATAATTCAGCAGCAGATTGGGAAATCTGTTTGTGTTTTAAATTCAGCTCCAAACGATCTACTGCATCCTGTTCAATAAAAGGTATATAACATGGTCGCAACTTCTTATAACGTCTACCAAGGGCAATTAATTTTGGTAAGCTTTTCTTTGATTCTAAAGGATATGTGACTTTGTACATCTCCTTTACTATATCAGGGAGATAATCCATTTTAATTTCCAAGCATTGTTTTGTTATGCATATGTCTAGTTTATCTTGAGATTCTATCTTGTTCAGTTCAGTGTTTTCCACACTATTATGTTTTCGTAATAGCAATTTTTGGGTGTGTTGTAATATATCCTTATGAGAATCAGTGTTACTGGACAATGTTTTGCTTCCTTTTCGAATGTCTGAATGTGCAATCGGATCTTTTATTAAACTAGAATCGATAAAATTAATTTAAGATTTCTGAACAACACTGGGAAGGAGACCCCTTTTATGATTGATGATTTTCTTCTTCATATTGAGCTCCAACATTTTCTTATGTTTATCGCTTCTGAATGCCAGTTCAGTTAGAACAACTATACATGCAAATAAGGCTGTGGATTTAGCTGGGAATAAATCAATGTTGGAGCAGGTGGAATGAATGCATTTCTTGATCTCTGAATTTCTGTTGGTATGCCCCAGTTAAGCTGAAGTTTTTTCTGTGTAATGTGTCATTCCAGATTGATCCTGACATTATCTTCAAGGAAAACTGTTTCTATACCAATAGGCTCTATTTCAGCTGTACATGTCTTGATTGGTGGAGGTACTGGTGGTGCTTTAGGAATCATTTCCAATGACTTTTCATATGAAGTTGGAAATCCCCACAAACTTGAAATAAGCTTTTGTTTTAAGTTTAACTCCAAACGATCAACAGCATCATGTTCCATAAAAGGTATATACAATGGTCTTGGTTTTTTTATATCCTTTCCCAACTCTAATTGACTTTGGTAAATGTTTATTTGATGCTAGAGAATAGGAATGTTTATACGATTCCATTACGAGATTTGGTAAACAATCTACGTTAATTTCAACATATTGTTTCGTTAAGCACATAATTAATTTATTTTTGTCTTCTGGCTTGAAGTTGATAACAACAGATACCTCTCTTAAATTGTTTGCTTTTCCCTTCCTACTACCTCTTTCAGGTTGTGATGGAAACATGTTTTCTCTTCCATTCTGAGGCAATTCTTTCTGACGGGGAATGATTTTAAAAGGATATGGCATATTAGTTTTATTGGACACTGAATAATTTCGATCAATGTTTTCTGACTGCAGTCGTGCCGCAACCATGAAATCAGCTAAAGATTGCTGGACAAGCCTGGGGAGGCCCCACTTATTGTTTATTATTCTTCTCTTTTCATTTCTTTCTATAATGTTTTTATGTTTTACAGTTATGAATGGCAATTCGGTGGTGACAACATATGTATCAATTAGATTTAGCTGTGAAGGAATCAATTTAGGCGATGATGAAGTGAATATTTCTGTTGATCTCTGAAAATTTGAGGATAAATCCCTGTTGTGTTGGAGGTTTTTCTGTGTAATGTGCAATTCAAAAGAGTCTCTCGTTTTGTTATCAATGAAAGTTGAGTCCACGTTGACTGGCTCTATTTGGGCATCTCTCACCTTGGTTATGAGGGTTGCTTGAGGAGACATCATTCTCATTGAATTTTCAAAGGAAGTTGGGCATTCCCAGAGATGGGAAATAAGTCTTTGCTTTAAATTCATTTCCAAGCAGTCAACAGCATCCTGTTCAATAAATGGTATACACCGTTGTTGATACGGATTCGTTTTCCATCAGTCTGTTTCAGCGAATATACTGACACGCGAACACCTTAGCAGCTTTTAACAAAGCAGTCTTTATTAACTGTTTCAACGGCCGGGATTTATCAGAATAAAGGAACACTCTCCCTCAGAGTGCACTCACTTCCCTCGGACAAGCCCCGTTACAATATAGGGGTGCAACGGTTATACACTTTCGGTACGTAATACAATTGAGGGACATTCCGTTCACCCTATCCTTTTGTGATCCCTCCTTCCCTTTGTCCACTCATGAGCCGACATCTGGCCTTCCTTGCCCAATTAGATACGGGTAATTGGTTATGTGTAATAGCAACTGTTTTGCACAAAGAGCTTTTTCACCCATTGCTTGTTATTGCTACAATTTTACTGGCATGACTAGTAACCAAGACCTTGAGCAAGTCTGCTATTTGTGCCAATGTTGTAACATTTGCAGTCTGACATTCTTTTGGTTATCCTTCCATGATTCCTTTGTTCACTTCACTGTCTCCATTGCTATACATTTTCACACATTCTCACCGTGGCCTTGGTCTTGGACCTCTTCTGTTAGGAGGAATAAACTTAATTGAAGGTATTTTGTATGGGTTGTGAACACTGCTGACTGATTCGTGAACATTAGATGGAATTTCAACCCATTTCTTAGAAATACATATTTCAGGTTCATTAATAATATTCTGAATCTTCTCTATAGGCATGGTTATGCCAGTGGTGCATGGTCTAGTAAACATAATTGATGAATGACTGTTATTTATTTTTTGTTGTGTTGTAAATTGAGCTCTCCTTGTTTTGATCTCATCAAAATAATTAATTTGCTTAGATTCTATTGCGTGGTTTTTAGATGCTGGAGTCTGCTTCTCACCAAGAGGTTGTAGATTAGCTAATGTAACTGTATTTGTGCTAAAAATGGAAACTGGTGAAACAGTCATAGCTCCTTGTCTTGATATAGTGTGATACATTTGTTTCTTGGCATATATTTTGGATGGTACACTAGCCTGTACAGCAAATCTATCTTTACTTTCTATGTTCTCAGGGACATCATTTCCTTTTGTAGATGTGTCCATTTTCATTTCCAATTCTTTGGAGTTCAGCTGTTGCATATTTTCAGTCTCATTCAACGGAATAATTTCAACTTGATCTTCATTTACAAATGGCATATTCCCATATGTAATGTCAATATTTTTCAAAAAGGATTCATTCACTGAAGGAAGTGATGGCGCATGCTCAGCCTCTGTTTTTGATGGTTGGTGTGTTGAAGTTGGATGTTGTTGGGGTACATCAGGTTTATTAATGCTCTGCAGCAGATGGTAACTTGACATCTCTTGAAGTGGCTGTTCTTTGTTCACATAACAGTTAGATCTGTGCTGAGGAATTTTTCTGTCCAGATGAGAATCCAGATACTCAATGCTGCATTTACTAATTTGGGGCGTATCAATTTCTTTGATAATAACGTCAAAGGATTTTACTTTGCCTTCAGTTGCAGTAGTTGTTGGTCTCATTTCAAGGTGAGCTACCTGATCATGCAGCAGTGGTGTTTCAACCTCTTCAGTTTTAATTTCAACTGAATCTTCTTTGAGGGCATAGACTGGCGATTTTTGTATTCCAACAGATTGTTGAACACGAGGGGTACTTCTGCAGCCTTGATTTATCTTTCTTTCCAAATTTAATTTTAGGCGAGTGGCCTGCCTTTCATTGAATGTTGAGACTTCCAATTTCATTATGGTCGCATTAGCAGAATCTGCGGAGTTAACTTCCTTGACTGATATTGGTCTCCACTGTTGCATTCCAATCCTCCTTTGCAGATTGAATTCCAAGTCATAAACATCATTTTCAGTGAGGCTGAATGTTTTTATTTCCTTCATTTTAAGTTCAATAGATGAATTTTGAGGTTAAGGTGATAGTAGAGGCATCATCATTGAAAGTGACTTCCTTTGAATGTGTGGCAATCCCCACAGACTTTCTAATGCCATCTGAGCAGCATTCAGCTCAAGGGTTCTAACCTGGTTCTCAGGTAATTTTGGAACAACAGTAGGCATCATTTGATAAAGCACATTTTCCATTTGCCGAACTTTTCCAATCATTCCCTGATTCCTTTTAACAATTTCCAACTCTTCAGTAACTGGTGGTAAAACAAAATGAAGATTTTTTCTGAGCTGAAGTAACTCAAATTTTTCAACATTTTCTTTTGTCATAAAAGCAACTTTCTAAATGCATGGGTAAACGTGAAAATTGGTATTGTTCACCATTGCATACTTTTCATGTTCTTCCAAATGGTAGATATCAGACAAAGGAAGCTGGTTTGAATCTGGCAAGACTGTTCCTTGAAGACCATTGCAGTACCTGTTGTTTATAAAATCATTCTGTACTGGCACTCTTTTGATTTTGTCAATTATTGCTCTTGAGGCAAGCAAGGTCTGGCCTGTTGGAGATGATGGACAAGCGGATGACATACAACCTGATGTTTCTATTTCAGCAATGGTCTCAAATAGAGAGAAATGTGTGTTTCCCGTTAAAGTATTCAAGCTAGTACTTGTAGACCAAGATGTTTCAGATGACCATTGAGTGTCTGAATAATGAGCAAAAGAGGAACAACCATCGCTACTGCAGGATGAAATGGTTTCAAAACCGGGTGTAGACACTGGAGTAAGTGGATTACAAACCTGGGTTTTTAATGTATAGTAAGGCGCCAGTTTCACTACATTAACATATGGTATTTTTCTCAATGTTTCAGTACTGTATGAACTTTTTGTGGTTTGTGTACTGTAACTGAGAGATGACTCAGGAATTGATAATCGTGGGCATTCTCGCCAAGTGTTACCTTTGAGATAATTATTTCATCCTTTCTAAATCCCGATAGTGATGTAGAATATCTTTCATATTCATAGCTACTGTATTCAGTTTCTTTCAGTGCGGTGTTACTTCATGATGATCCTGAAATTTGCTTGTCCAATGATTTACTCGTAACAGTACACTGTTCATCAGTACTTGTCCATGTAACACTAGGAGTTATTCTCCATATTTCTTCTGAAGAAAACTGGTCAGATATGTTTGTTCCAACCGAAGTGTGCTTTCTGAACAAATTTTGTTTCAAGCATTTTTCCTTAGAGTCTGATAAGGCTAGACAGTCTTTGTTAAATGTGGATTCTTTTCCCTCAATCTGGTTCAGCGAATTCATTGAGTCGAACACTGTTACTGCTTATAACAAAGAAGACTTTATTGTTAATCACCGGCCGGGACTTAATCAGACAGAAGGAATGCTCTCTCGATAGAGCGCACCCACTTCCTACGGGCAAAGTGACGTTACATTGTAAAGGCACGACGGTTATACATTTTCGGTAAAAGATTACAAGATACAATTAGAGTGACATCCTAGTTCAGCCTATCCCCTTTGATCCCTCCTTCCCTTTGTCCACTCATGAGCCGACTTCAGTATGGTCTGTTTTTACACAGAGCCATTATTCTTCTGTTAATGTTTCATGTTAGTGGTATGATCTAATAAGACCTTGAAGTTATTTTGTAAGCTGTGTCAATACTGCAACACTTGCAGTCTCCAGTCTGAGATCTCCATGGCTATTCCTCCATGAATCCTTTGTTAACTTTTTACTGTCCCTATACATTTCCAACGTTCTCAACTTCAATGTCTGTACACATTCAATATCCAGTTTCAGTATGCATTGTCATTCCCCCCTTTTATCATTCCATGATAACCCTTAGGATTATTCTAGGAGTATCGCATTCATCCGTTCACACTCTATTTCCTGAATCTTATTGTCGAGTAGATCTTTATTTCGCTGGATCATAACCCGGGAGCCCTTGACCACAAGAGGGTTTGCTAACCTTGCCATCATTACTTTACAACAAAGGTTAAAGCAACCAACAATCAAGCAACAGGTAATTATTACTACGATGAGAATAATTGCCCCATGCATTAGATAGGATCTCCAAGATCCACCTAATAGCCAATCAAACCAGCTAGATCCTCCTGCTGGTGTGGATAACTTCTTCACCTCTATTCTTATGTGATCAGCGAGATTGGTTATGTTTTCTGAACTATCGGGAATGTAAGTGCAACATTCAGATCTGATCAGGGCACACGTTCCCCCTTTCTCAGCTAACAGGTAATCGAGGGCTATTCGGTTTTGTAATGCTACGGTCCATATTGCTACCATTTCGGCCGTGATGCCCTCCAGAGCTTTAGCAGTATCGTCTCTAGGTTCTGTACTTCATCCATGAGACGTCTTATCCCGATTGGGAACATCATGACCCCAAAGAACCTGTCGGCGGGGGTGAGGGCTCGCTTGTATCGGCTGGATGCATGTGCTTTCGCCAGGGTACGTACTTGCCACACAAATGGCACCACATATCCCAGATAGCAGGACCCTGTCCATCGCCTCGGCAACCAGGGATATGCCTTATGACCGCACACGAAATACGTGCCGTTAAAAGCTGCTTTCTGATATATTGCTTCCAGGTCCCAAGACTGGGCCCACAGACCTCCACCTGTTTTATTCGGAAGGTGAGAGAGGATGGTGACTCGTGCACCTGTGGTGATGTTGAGACTGTGTGGGCAATTGCTGTACCCTATGATATGTCCCTTGTTACTGGTGTCAATTCGGGTTATACATATGCCCCGGTTGGCCTCCCAACCCCCGAGGTATTGGTCAGGCTAAGAATGGGGGTTCCTTTTCACGGTCGTAGGTTGATTGGTACCATCCCTGGAATGTTTGACTAATGGGGTCTCCAGCACTCTCCCACTCGGTGACGTCCCCGTGGTCGTTCACGTGGTAACGGTATGATACGCCTCCTGCCCTCCGTGCTTCCTCTTTTGACCCGCCTTTCATCTCTCGTATTTGCATTGGCCCCCCTCCTCTCATGATAGTCTGGCTCTGAATCCACCTGACAGTCTCAGTTAGGGTCAGTGGAACGGGGCACAAAGGAATTCCCACTTTGGAATGTACAGGGATATGTGAACACATCCAGCAACTAGAAAAGTTCCCATTTCGCGCATAAACATAAGACATATCTAAAAAGGTGTTCACATGGAGCTCTCGCTTCAGTCTCGCTTCCCACGCGCCGCACTTGACGTACACCAACGCTACTATACAGACTGTGGCACACAGACACAGTTTCATCTTATCACTCTTGGTTAACAATTATTTGAGAACAAAATGTTTCTTGTAGCGTCTCTGTGGACAAGGATAAATAGTCCGAATATTTTGCTGATTCAAAGAGTTCGGTTTTCTCGCCTCTCAGGTCACCGTCGGTGTAGCTGGTTGTCTATCACTGGGGGCAGGGGTTCAAACTGTTCTCCTCGGGACCCGCTCAGTTAGTCGGGACGCTCCTAGGAAGGACCTTATTCAGTTATGGAGAAGAGGAAGCCTGGAACAGAAACGGGGGTTAGGACAACCAGTAAAATAGGTTCGTTAGAGGGTGATGAGCTTGCAGTGGTGCATGTGAACCCAGGCACTTCTCTCCTCAACCTTAGCTGCAGTGGGGGTAGTAAGTAACACCTGAAAAGGCCCCTCCCATCGTGGCTCTAATCCCTTTCGAATCCATTTCTTAATCAGGACATACTTCCCTGGTGCCACGAGGGACGATTCGGGCAAAACTGGGAGGTCGAGGTGAGCATCTCGAACCTGGTTGTGGGCTATTCGCAGAGCCTGAGTCAGGGAAAGAACATAGGTGGTCATTTCCTCAGTCATGTGGTAGAGGGGACATTCTGATTCCATGGGGTCCTAAGGGGCTATGTTCTCAGGGACATCATTTCCTTTTGTAGATGTGCCCATTTTCATTTCCAATTCTTTCGAGTTCAGCTGTTGCATATTTTCAGTCTTATTCAACGGAATAATTTCAACTTGATCTTTATTTACAAATGTCATATTCCCATATGTAATGTCAATATTTTTCAAAAAGGATTCATTCACTGAAGGAAGTGATGGCGCATGCTAAACCTCTGTTTCTGATGGTTGGTGTGTTGAAGTTGGATGTTGTTGAGGTACATCAGGTTTATTAATGCTCTGCAGTAGATGGTAACTTGACATCTCTTCAAGTGGCTGTTCTTTGTTCACATAACAGTTAGATCTGCGCTGAGGAATTTTTCTGTCCAGATGAGAATCCAGATACTCAATGCTGCATTTACTAATTTGGGGAGTATCAATTTTTTAACAATAACTTCAATGGATTTTATTTTGTCTTCAGTTGCAGTAGTTGTTGGTTTCATTTCAAGATGAGCTACCTGATCATAATAGAAACATAGAGACATAGAAAATAGGTGCAGGAGTATGCCATTCGGCCCTTCTAGCCTGCACCGCCATTCAATGAGTTCATGGCTGAACATGCAACTTCAGTACCCCATTCCTGCTTTCTCGCCATACCCCTTGATCCCCCTAGTAGTAAGGACTGCATCTAACTTCTTTTTGAATATATTTAGTGAATTGGCCTCAACAACTTTCTGTGGCAGAGAATTCCACAGGTTCACCACTCTCTGGGTGAAGAAGTTTCTCCTCATCTCGGTCCTAAATGGCTTACCACTTATCCTTAGACTGTGTCCCCTGGTTCTGGACTTCCCCAACATTGGGAACATTCTTCCTGCATCTAACCTGTCTAACCCCGTCAGAATTTTAAATGTTTCTATGCGGTCCCCTCTCATTCTTCTGAACTCCAGTGAATACAAGCCCAGTTGATCCAGTCTTTCTTGATAGGTCAGTCCCGCCATCCCGGGAATCAGTCTGGTGAACCTTCGCTGCACTCCCTCAATAGCAAGAATGTCCTTCCTCAGGTTAGGAGACCAAAACTGTACACAATATTCCAGGTGTGGCCTCACCAAGGCCCTGTACAACTGTAGCAACACCTCCCTGCCCCTGTACTCAAATCCCCTCGCTATGAAGGCCAACATGCCATTTGCTTTCTTAACCGCCTGCTGTACCTGCATGCCAACCTTCAATGACTGATGTACCATGACACCCAGGTCTCGTTGCACCTTCCCTTTTCCTAATCTGTCACCATTCAGATAATAGTCTGTCTCTCTGTTTTTACCACCAAAGTGGATAACCTCACATTTATCCACATTATACTTCATCTGCCATGCATTTGCCCACTCACCTAACCTATCCAAGTCGCTCTGCAGCCTCATTGCATCCTCTCGCAGCTCACACTGCCACCCAACTTAGTGTCAACCGCAAATTTGGAGATACTACATTTAATCCCCTCGTCTAACTCATTAATGTACAGTGTAAACAGCTGGGGCCCCAGCACAGAACCTTGCGGTACCCCACTAGTCACTGCCTGCCATTCTGAAAGGTCCCCATTTACTCCTACTCTATGTGTACATAATACAGCAGTGGTGTTTCAACCTCTTCAGTTTTAATTTCAACTGAATCTTCTTTGAGGGCATAGACTGGCGATTTCTGTATTCCAACAGATTGTTGAATGAGAGGGGTACTTCTGCAGCCTTGAGTTATCTTTCTTTCCAAATTTAATTTTAGGCGAGTGGTCTGCCTTTCATTGAATGTTGAGACTTCCAACTTCATTATGGTCGCATTAGCAGAATCTGCGGAGTTAACTTCCTTGACTGATATTGGTCTCCACTGTTGCATTCCAATCCTCCTTTGCAGACTGAATTCCAAGTCAAAAACATCATTTTCAGTGAGGCTGAATGTTTTTATTTCCTTCATTTTAAGTTCAATGGATGAATTTTGAGGTAAAGGTGATAGTCGAGGCATCATCATTGAAAGTGACTTCCTTTGAATGTGTGGCAATCCCCACAGACTTTCTAATGCCATCTGAGCAGCATTCAGCTCAAGGGTTCTAAACTGGTTCTCAGGTAATTTTGGAACAACAGTAGGTATCATTTGATAAAGCACATTTTCCATTTGCCGAACTTTTCCAATCATTCCCTGATTCCTTTTAACAATTTCCAACTCTTCAGTAACTGGTGGTAAAACAAAATGAAGATTTTTTCTGAGCTGAAGTAACTCAAATTTTTCAACATTTTCTTTTGTCATAAAAGCAACTTTCTAAATGCATGGGTAAACGTGAAAATTGGTATTGTTCACCATTGCATACTTTTCATGTTCTTCCAAATGGTAGATATCAGACAAAGAAAGCTGGTTTGAATCTGGCAAGACTGTTCCTTGAAGACATTGCAGTACCTGTTGTTTATAAAATCATTCTGTACTGGCACTCTTTTGATTTTGTCAATTATCGCTCTTGAGGCAAGCAAGGTCTGGCCTGTTGGAGATGATGGACAAGCGGATGACATACAACCTGATGTTTCTATTTCAGCAATGGTCTCAAATAGAGAGAAATGTGGTTTCCCGTTAAAGTATTCAAGCAAGTACTTGTAGACCAAGATGTTTCAGATGACCATTGAGTGTCTGAATAATGAGCAAAAGAGGAACAACCATCGCTACTGCAGGATGAAATGGTTTCAAAACCGGGTGTAGACACTGGAGTAAGTGGATTACAAACCTGGGTTTTTAATGTGGAGTAAGGCGCCAATTTCACTACATTAACATATGGTATTTTTCTCAATGTTTCAGTACTGTATGAACTTTTTGTGGTTTGTGTACTGTAACTGAGAGATGACTCAGGAATTGATAATCGTGGGCCTGCCATTTTGGCATTCTCGCCAAGTGTTACCTTTGACATAATTATTTCATCCTTTCTAAATCCCGATGGTGATGCAGAATATCTTTCATACTCATAGCTACTGTATTCAGTTTCTTTCAGTGCGGTGTTACTTCGTGATGATCCTGAAATTTGCTTGTCCAATGATTTACTAGTAACAGTACACTGTCCATCAGTACTTGTCCATGTAACACGAGGAGTTATTCTCCATATTTCTTCTGAAGAAAACTGGTCAGATGTGTTTGTTCCAACCGAAGTGTGCTTTCTGAACAAATTTTGTTTCAAGCATTTTTCCTTAGAGTCTGATAAGGCTAGCCAGTCTTTTCCCGCACCTTTTAAAGCACTATACTGAGAAGAGTTATTGGAAACTGATCTGGACTTTTTGTAACTTAATTTTTCATTTGCAATTGAACCAAATGAATGAATAGATGTGTTCTTGAAGCAATCACAACCGGGATGATCACAAAAAGGTATCTCAAAGTAATTTTCATTTACTGCTTTTTCATTCAGACCTTTGGATTCTTCCAACTCTGACTTGACAAACGCTTCTGTTACATTACGTTGTTTTCTGTTTATTTATAACACATACAAGTCAATGCACAAAAATTAATTGTACTCTATCAATATATATTAAGAACAAAACATTGTCATACAGGCAATTCTTTTTCATAAATATACATTTTAAAAGTACAATGATACCATTTAGCATTTTGTCAATCATGATTCATTGTCTAGGAGTTACATTTTCAGATCTGTATTTGATAACCGAAAAGACAGAAAATACAGGGGATGATTTTCATATTTGGCAGACTTTGGGTGGGTGAAGTGATCAGGATGCCTGCTTGATGTCTCCAGAGACGACTTAACCATTTTCATGGTTGAGATTCATTTGAATTGGCAAGCTGCCCACGGGTTTCCAGTGTTGATGAGCAGCTCGCCGATTGGGAGGGCAGGATAGCTGGTGCTCTAACATATATTTAAAGCGTGCTTGCACCTTTTAAAGCAAGTATATTTTTTTCTTTGGTGTTGATTCTGAGATGATATTTTAAAATTTTTTTTCATAAGGTTGACTACCAGGGCACCCAATGGCCGCGATTTTACAAAACTTGGCTTATGGAGGGAATCACAGTACACACGGAGATCCTCTTCCCTTCTCATGAGTGGAAGAGACCTTCCCGGGAGATCAACACAGCCTGGTTGCACATTGCAGAGGAGGCACAAGCAGGGATGTGATCAGGAGAACCTGGGTGCAGCACCACAAATGTTTCAATGATCTCAGTAGATCATGAAATGTTTGAACAAAGCCGCACTCAATCTCATCCTGCTGTACGCGACTCATCACATCCCCATCACTCTAGCTTCCTTACCCTATTCTTTCACATCCTTACTCACCTCCACCCATCCCTCTCTCATCATCATAGGTAGTCCCTTGGAATCGAGGAAAACTTGCTTCCACTTTTAGCATGAGTTCTTAGGTGGCTGTACAGTCCAATACGAGAACCACAGTCTCTGTCACAGGTGGGACAAATAGTTGTTGAGGGAAGGGTGGTTGGGACAGATTTGCCGCACGCTCTTTCTGCTGCCTGTGTTGATACGGTTTCTTTTTCCCTCAATCTGTTTCAGCGAATACACTGACATGCGAACACTGTAGCAGCTTCTAACAAAGCAGACTTTATTAATTGTTTCACCGGCCGGGACTTATCAGAACAAAGTAACGCTCTCCCTCAGAGTGCGCTCACTTCCCTTGGACAAGTCCCGTTACAATGTAGGGGCGCAACAGTTATATACTTTCGGTACGTAATACAATTGAGGGACATTCAGTTCACCCTATCCTTTTGTGATCCCTCCTTCCCTTTGTCCACTCATGAGCCGACACCTGGCCTTCCTTGCCTAATTAGGTACGGGCAAGTGGTTATGTGTAATAGCAACTGTTTTTGCACAAAGAGCTTTTCACCCATTGCTTGTTATTGCTACAATTTTACTGGCGTGACTAGCAACCAAGACCTTGAGCAAGTCTGCTATTTGTGCCAATGTTGTAACATTTGCAGTCTGACATTCTTTTGGTTATCCTTCCATGATTCCTTTGTTCACTTCACTGTCTCCATTGCTATACATTTTCGCACATTCTCATTCCCCGCTTTTATCATTCCATGATAATCTTTAGGATTATTCCAGGAGTATCGCTTTCAGCCGTTCGCACTCTCTTCCCTGATCCTCCTTGTCGAGTCGGTCTTTAGTTTGCTAGATCATAACCCGGGAGCCCATGGCCACAAGAGGGTTTGCTAACCTTGCCATCATTACTTTACAACAAAGGTTAAAGCAACCAACAATCAAGCAACAGGTAATTATTACTACGATGAGAATAATTGCCCCATGCATTAGATAGGATCTCCAAGATCCACCTAATAGCCAATCAAACCAGCTAGATCCTCCTGCTGGTGTGGATAACTTCTTCACCTCCCTTCTTATGTGATCAGCGAGATTGGTTATGTTTTCTGAACTATCGGGAATGTAAGTGCAACATTCAGATCCGATCAGGGCACACGTTCCCCCTTTCTCAGCTAACAGGTAATCAAGGGCCATTCGGTTTTGTAATGCTACGGTCCGTATCGCTACCATTTCAGCCGTGATGTCCTCCAGAGCTTCAGCAGTATAGTTAGCTATCTGTTCCAATACCCTCTCTAGGTTCTGTACTTCATCCATGGTGCGTCCTATCCCGATTGGAAACATCATGACCCCAAAGAACCTGTCGGCGGGGGTGAGGGCTCACCTGTGTCGGCTGGAGGCATGTGCTTCTGCCAGGGTACGTATTTGCCGCACAAATGGCACCACATATCCCAAATAGCAGGACCCTGTCCATCGCCTAGGTAAACAGGGATACGCCCGATGCCCGCACACAAAATACATGCCGTTATACGCTGCCTTTTTATATATTGTGTTGGAGTCCCAACACTGGGCCCACAGACCTCCACCTGTTCTATTCGGAAGGTGAGAGAGGATAGTGACTCGTGCACGTGTTGTGATGTTGAGGTTGTGTGGGCAATCGCTGTACCCTATGATATGTCCCTTTCTGCTGGTGTCATTTTGGGTTAAACATATGGTCCCGGTTGGCCTCCCGATCCCCGAGGTATTGGTCAGGACTAAGAATGGGGGTTCCTTTTTATGGTCATACGGTGGTTGGTACCATTCCTGATACGTTTGACTAATGGAGTACCCAACACTCTCCCACTCGGTAACGTCCCCGTGGTTGTCCACACGGTAACGATATGATGCTCCTCCTGCCCTCCGTGATCCCTCTCTTAACCCGCCTTTCATCTTTCATTTTTGCACTGGCCCCCCTCCTCTCATGCTAGTCTGGCTCAGAAGCCACTTGACAGTCTCAGTTAGGGTCAGTGGAACGGGGAGCAAAGGAATTTCCCCTTTGGAATGTACAGGGATATGTGAGCACACCCAGCAACTAGAAAAGTTCCCATTTCGCGCATAAACATAAGACATATCCAAAAAGGTGTTTACATGGAGCTCTCGCTTCAGTCTCGCTTCCCACGCGCCGCACTTGACGTACACCAACGCTACTATACAGACTGTGGCACACAGACACAGTTTCATCTTATCACTCTTGGTTAACAATTATTCGAGAACAAAATGTTTCTTGTAGCGTCTCTATGGACAAGGATAAATAGTCCGAATATTTTACTGATTCAAAGAGTTCGGTTTTCTCGCCTCTCAGGTCACCGTCGATGTAGCTGGTTGTCTATCACTACGGGCAGGGGTTCAAACTGTTTTCCTCGGGACCCGCTCAGTTAGTCGGGACGCTCCTAGGAAGGACCTTATTCAGCTATGGAGAAGAGGAAGTCTGGAACAGAAACAGGGGTTAGGACAACCAGTAAAATAGGTTCATTAGAGGGTGATGAGCTTGCAGTGGTGCAGGTGAACCCAGGCACTTCTCCCCTCAACCTTAGCTGCAGTGGGGGTAGTAAGTAACACCTGAAAAGGCCCCTCCCATCATGGCTATAATCCCTTTCGAATCCATTTCTTAATCAGGACATACTTCCCTGGTGCCACGAGGGACGATTCGGGCAAAACTGGGAGGTCGAGGTGAGCATCTCGAACCTGGTTGTGGGCTATTCGCAGAGCCTGAGTCTGGGAAAGAACATAGGTGGTCATTTCCTCAGTCATGTGGTGGAATTGGACAGTAGAGGGGACATTCTGATTCCATGGGGTCATAAGGGGCCTACCATAAATTACCTCAGCGGGGGTCAGTCTAGCCTTACCGGTGGGAGTAGTTCGGATCTGGAATAGGGTGATGGGAAGGAGTTTGAGCCAATTGAGCCCAGTTGATGTTACCAGTTTTGCAAGCTTGGTTTTAAGGGTTTGATTAGCACGTCCAACTAGTCCCGCAGCTTGGGGTCTGTATGCACAATGCAGCTGCTGGTTAATGCGCATCTGGGAACAGAATCTTTGTTAACTTGTCCTATAAAGTGAGGGCCTTAATCAGAACTCAGTCGAGCTGGGATACTATATCTAGGAACAATTTCACTCATTAACACCTTAACAACAGTTTGAGCCTTATTGTCCAGGGTAGGGTAAGCTTCGATCCATTTGCTAAACATTTACTATTACTAACACATATTTGTAACACTGAACTCTTTGCAACTCAATATAGTCCAACTGCAAGGTCTCAAAGGGACCTTCTGGTAGGGGCGTCTTACCCCAATCACAGGGGACTCCCTTCCCTGGATTATGCTGTTGGCAAACAAGGCAGCGACTACTGATGTTCTGGGCCAGCGCCTGGAGTCTAGGGTGCCACCATGTGGCCAAAAGTGTGTCACTTGTCCTTGCTCCACAATGAGTAGCAAAGTGCATACATTCAATAACCCATAGGGCCAACTCGTCAGACATGCAAGTCTGTTCCGTGGGAGTGGTCCAGAGTTTAGAAACATTGTCATAAGTACATCCATAATCTTTCCACAACAGTTTATCTTTTTCAGGAGCGTCCTCCTGTGCTTTAATGACATCTTGAATAGTTGGCATTGGTTTTTCCGAGCTAACTTATCCTTTGCAGGATTTTTAGTTTGACTCATCATTCTGGGCACCACCATTTGTTGTCCACGTGAGGCCTGTTTGGCTTCTCTGTCAGCACAGCGGTTTCCTATGTCAACCGGAGATTTTCCGGTAGTGTGGGCGGTACACTTGACAATGGCAATACGTTTGGGGAACATGAGGGCCTGCAACAAGTCCGATACTAGTTGCCTATGGGATATCTCATTTCCATTTGAGGTTAAGAATCACCTGTTTTTCCATAATTGTCCAAAATCATGGGCCACCCCAAAGGCATACCTAGAGTCGGTATTGATATTGACCTTGAGGTCTTTAGCTAAGATACAGGCTCAAGTGAGGGCGAATAGTTCAGCTTGTTGGGCGGAATAGGCGGTCTCAAAGGCGGCAGGTTCCAGGACCTGATTCTCCTGTTTTACTATGGCGTATCCCGAAATTCGTCCGCCTTCTGGGTCAATGGAAGAGCTTCCGTCAACGTACATAATACAGTCAGGGTCCTCCATTGGTACATCAACTAAATCCGCCCTAACCGAGGTGGCCTCTTGAATTAAAGATAAACATTCGTGACTTGGTTCTTCCTCATCTTGGGGTGGCTCGGTAAGAAAACAGGCTGGATTAATGGCAGCACAGCGCCGAAAGGTCTGCTTAGGATTATTTAGTAGGTAGATCTCATATCTGCTTTGCCTGGCCATGGTAAGATGTTGAGTCTGCAGCTGACCCAGGAGGGCAGCGACGGAGTGAGAGGTATATACAACAATATCCTGCTGGAGGGTAAGGTTGGCGGCGGATTGAAGACTGTTATAGATGGCAGTTAATATTTGAATACATACAGGGTGTCCCAAGGTAACGGGGTCTATTTTGGAAGAGTAGTAGGCAACAGGCCTATGCTTATCCCCGTGTTTCTGAGTTAAGACAGCGGTAGCACAATCTTTCAGGATCGTACAATACAGTTGAAAGGGCTGGTCATAGAGGGGCCGGCCCAAAGCCAGAGCTTGCAGCAGGGCTGTCTTTCGTTCCTTAAAGGCTTGGATGTCTGCGGCTTCTATTTCAAAGCTGCCTTCCTTGGTTGTATACGGTGTGAGGTGCTTAGTCATCAGGGCAACATTAGGGATCCAGGATCTACAGTAATTGATCATCCCCAACCACTGCTGCATTTGTTTAGCCGTGCTAGGAACTGGAAACTGGCAGATGAGTTCGACCCGGCTAGCCTCCAGGGCTCGGTGGGTGCCTGATAAAATGATCCCAAGAAATTTAACTTGAGACTGGCCAATCTTGACCTTTGATGGTGAAACTATGTATCCCAGGGAGGACAAGTAATTCAGTAACTGATTCGCATCCTCCTGATTACTTGGTTCATCTGCGCTGGCTACCAGCAAATCGTCCACATATTGGATTAAAGTGGATCCCTTAGTCAGCGTGAGGGACTGTAACTGTTCCTGCAGGCATCTCGAGAACAATGTCGGGGAGTGGATGAACCCTTGGGGAAGTCTAGTCCATGTATATTGCTGTCCCTGGTAAGTGAAGGCGAACAGGTACTGACTCATCTGGGCCAGCGGCAAAGCGAAGAAGGCATGTTGGAGGTCTATTATTGTGAAGATCTTGGCGTTGGCTGGGATTAACGACAGTATCTGTGCTGGGTAGGGGCTGGATGATAGCATTGATGGCTCGAAGGTCTTGGACCAAACGGAACTGATTTGTTTTGCCTGGCTTAGGGACTGCCAGTATTGGGGTATTACACGGGGACTGACATTGAACCAAAATCTCCTGTTCTACTAATCCCTTGATCAATCGGTGGATACTTGGTATTGCTTGTGGTTTCAGTGGGTACTGATGGATGGAGGGCCAGTCCACATTGTCCTGTACCAGGATTTCAATGGGATCGATTGGAGTATAACCCACTTGGGAGGGGTCCTCTGCCCATATGTGAGGATCCACGTGATCGGGTGTATTGGTACCGGTATGGTGGCGTAGTACCGTCAGGACCTTCTCGGGGTCTCTGTGAAATTGGACCGTCCGGCCATGTCCCACAATCTGCAAATCCGGGCTGGTAGGGTCAGCCTCGTCTATAGCTTGGCGCACCATAATTCCGAAATCTTTAGCGTGGTGGGGAGGTAATACTTCGCGAATGACATGGGGTGCCACCGTCGGGGGCTGCTGCCACAACTTTCTATTCATTTCCACGAAATCTGCTTTCCCCTCCGGTCCAGACACTCTGGCTCTTAGGAGGATTTCCCACTCCTCCCCCACGTGATCCTGGTAGAGATTCTGGAGATCCTAATTCTTACCACTAGGATCATAGGCTAGGGTCACATGATAGGGCGCTTGGGGCAAATCCAGGGACCACCATTGAGGGGTCCGGGTAGTGTAGCACTGCCGTTTAAAGGATCCTTGCTTTACAACGATCCCATCATTCCCGCATTCCAGATGCAACTGAAATTTACAGAGGAGATCCCTAGCCATCAAGTTACAGTTCAAATTGGTGGTAATAACAAACCGATGTTCCACAGATTCTTCCTTGTAATTTACTTTAACTGGTTCCGACACTGGGAATGTTGAGACATGTCCCAGGAACCCTGACAATCCCTGTGTTTCAGTAGAGGCAGGGAGTTTAAGCTTCGACTGCACAGAGGACATGGAAGCTCCTGTATCTATTAAGAAGGGTTGCCACTCATTTTGAATTTTTAGCGATATCATCGGCTCCTCATCCGAGGAAGGTCCTCGTACAGTCAAGCTGCGTGGTCAGTATTGATATTCAGGTGACAGTTGGGCAAAGGGGTTGTTCTGCGAGAAGTTAGTACAAGATCCTCATCCTCGCCCCCCCTTGTCCCCCTCCTTTTCCTCCTCTTCCTTTTTCGTGCCGATGGGAGGGGCACTCCCTGCTCCAATGTCCTTCTTGTCCACAATTAAAGCATCATCCACTCCTTCCCCAGCCCTGGCCGTCTCCCATACCCGATCGGGGACCATAAGGTGGTCCATAGTTTGCGGGGCCGGGACCGTTGGGGTGTTGGGTATACCCATATCCCTGGTTATCCACCCAGCCCCGTACACAGTACTGTGGCTCCATTTGATATTCCCTTGGGTCGGGTTTCGGTCTTTCCCCTCGAGGAGGCTCTTCCTTTCTAGTCACGTATTCGGTCTTGACCCGGGTTGGGGGCGCACACCCTCCCTCTCCTTTCTTTTCCTGCCAATAATATTTCACTGCTCTTTCCATCTGGGCCTTACTGTTATCTGCCCAATTCATATTATTGGTCCGGATAGCATGAGTAATCGAATGGGGTAGGCACTGAAGTAGAATAGCGCAGAATTGAGGTGAATTATCTCCCGCCCTGAAGGCATTATCTCCTGATTGGCCTCAGTATAACTCGATGAACCTTTCCATGAATTCATCAGCGTTTTCACCTCGTTTGGGTTTGGTTTCTAATACGGTGGCCATACTGATGGGTTTTTGGAGGGTCGTGCCGAGAGCAGTAAAAACAGCGTTTAGGCGGTCCTGGACATTAGGATGTGCAGCTGCCAGTGCGCCATGGTCAGCTCGCCTCACATGGGTTAGGAACCGGGCGTGCTCAGTTGGGCTCAGGGTTTGCTGCACTAGGGACCACAAGTCTCTCGATTCCGCATTGTAGACGGCAATGGTAGTTCGGAGGTGATCTATAAACTTGACAGGTTCGATCGGGCATGGTGGCCAGAATGGCCATAATTTCGTTCGGTTTCCAAGGCACATAGACATCTATGGTGAGGTGGTTTGCAGCTTGTTGTGCATCAGGGTTTGGCATTGGTCGGACCGGGAACTGCCGCCGGGGCTTGGGGATGGGAGCGTCAACCTCGGAAGATGTTTCTGGATCGGAAGGTGGCTCGGAGCCATCTGACCACGCAGCACCTCCGCGTCCCGATCGACGGGAGTGTCTGTTTTGCCTTTCGCGACTGGTATTCTGACTAGCGGATTCACGGGACTGCCTGTTCCTTCGAGATGTAGATCTGCCCTTCCGGTGAGATCTGGTCCTCTTGGCTAAATGGCCTGTGAACTGGGGGCTTGAGTCGCTATCAGAAGAGGAAGGGTCCGTCTGGGCTTGTCGGTTCATTGGTGTGGGGTTACGGTTATCATCACCTCCTACCGCTAGAGTGTAGGGTGGAGGTTGACGGGAAGGGGGCCGTGGTAAGGGGCCAAGGGCTACGGAAGGCACCGTTGGGTGCTGAGTCAGTGACCATTCATCAAATTCATCCTCAGCCTCGGTCAACGCAAAGCCAACCATTTGACTACGTAGTCTGTCGATATCTTTCTCAGAGGTCCCAGTGGAACTCTTAGTACGTTTCTCATGCGTGCACTCTTTTTTTTAAAGACATCTACAGTTTTAACATGTCCTCCTTCTGTCAAGGAGAATCCTAATTTAGTGGCGTTCTCCTGCCAACTTGACAGAAGTGATGCATCTTTTAGCTTTTGACAGTAATGCCTCCATGTGGCTATTAGATCCTTATCCTTCTTCCCTCGTCCCTTTTTCCAAATCAATTCTTGGGCCCTTTTGGCCACCTCTAGGCTTCTGGTGCCCCCTAGGGGCCATTGGTCATCTAATAATTTGTTCAAGGCTCCAGATAACAGTCTAAATTGTCCAGCTCTTTCAGGGAACTCTTAACATAACTTCTGTAGCGGACTACCCGCATCCGTAGTTTTATCTAACTGATTACCCATCCTCGCGTCGCCCCGCGAATGATCAATGTCCTAATTCAGTCCCGATTGCCTCCGCGTCACCCCGTGGTGGATTAGGTTACCTTATCCAGAGCCTAGGTGGACCAAGTGATATACAAGATCGACGCCGTACTTGGCATAAGTACAATTTCAAATTTGCACAGTCCCACGTCGCCCCGCGACTTAGTTTTACCTAATTCCCTATCCTCCGCGTCGCCGCGCAGTTTTCCTATTCGTGTCGCCCCGTGATAATCCTTACTTAATCCTCCGTGTCACCGCGCGGTACAATTCCCCTTGCGTCGCCGCGCAATTCGTTTAAGTCCAATCAGCGCCTAGACGGGCCAAGTGATATACACAAGGTTGATGTTGAACCTGACTTGGATACTTATTTCCTAAATTTAAAAGGTATTCGCCAGATTGACCTGGATCTCGTTCAGACACTACCTGAGAACCAGCGAGTGGCAAAACTTGTCCTCAGACTTTTGGACCAGAGGAAACCAAAGTGTTATTTAAAGTATACTCACTCCACTGGCCACTTTCCTCCCGTCTCGTCTGAGGCTAGTTCGGCTCTTAGTTCGCAAGTTTTCGGCAGTCGTCTGTTGAGATCTCACTTCTGACACCAAATGATAATACGGATTCTTTTTCCCTCAATCTGCTTCAGCGAATACACTGATACACGAACACCTTTGTTGCCTTTTCAGTAAAAGACCTTTATTGGAGATTCTTGGCCGGGACTTGTCAAGATAAAGGAACACACTATATTAGAGCTTGTTCAACTCCCTCAGGACAAGCCCCTATACAATGCAAAAGCTCAACAGTTATACATTTTCAGAACAGAACACATTTGATGAGCACTTGGTCCATCCAATCCCTTTCTACTTCCCCCAGAATACATCCAATGGCAGGCCAAAATGTCTCCTAATTAGGGCGGGCTCCAGGGTCCTTGTTTACAGTTTCGCTCTACATTGTACTTCCCTATTTTATGGCTTGTTATAGCAGTCTTTTCGTCTGACTCATGCCTGACTTTGCTTTTCACATAACTCGCGTTTGACCACAACTCTGAGTAACCCCTTTTTGTGTCGACAGTGCAATAATCTGCATCTTGACATTTCTTTAGCTATTTCCCATGATTCTCTACCCTCTGCTACATTTGCAATCCTGCTGTTCACATTCTCAGTGGGGGGGTGGGGAAATGAAATGAGTGTGGGAAGGGGGGGAAATGAGTGTGGGAAGGGGTGGGAAGGGGCATGGGGGGGCATGAGTGTGGGGGGGGGAGGAAGGTGAATGCGTGTGTGGGAGGGAGGGAGGGATGTGTGCGTGAGAGCCGCGTGTGGCGGAGGAGGAGAGAGAGGTGAGGTGGAGGATGAGGAGAGAGAAGTGAGGTGGGGGACGAGGAGAAGAGAGAGGTGAGGGGGGGGAGGAGGAGAGAGAGGTGAGGTGGGGAGGAGGAGAGAGAGAGAGGTGAGGTGGGGAGGAGGAGGAGAGAGAGAGAGGTGGGGAGGAGGAGGAGAGAAGGAGGAGAGAGAGAGAGAGAGAGGTGAGGTGGGGAGGAGGAGAGAGAGGTGAGGTGGGGGAGGAGGAGAGAGAGGTGAGGTGGGGGAGGAGAAGAGAGCGGGTGAGGTGGGGGAGGAGGAGAGAGCGGGTGAGGTGGGGGAGGAGGAGAGAGCGGGTGAGGTGGGGGAGGAGGAGAGAGCGGGTGAGAGGGTGGAGGAGGGGTGGGGGAGGAGGAGAGGGTGGAGGAGGAGGGAGAGGTGAGGTGGAGGAGGAGTGGGAGAGGGGAGGAGGAGGGGTGGGAGAGGGGAGGAGGAGGGGTGGGAGGGAGGAGGAGGGGGGGAGAGGGGAGGAGGAGGAGGAGGGGTGAGAGGGAGAAGGGGTGGGGGTAGGGAGGAGGAGGGGTGGGTGAGGTGGGGGAAGGGAGGAGGGGTGGGGTGGGTGCGATGGGGTGGGGGAAGGGAGGAGGGGTGGGGGTGGGGGTTGGCGGCGGGGGGGAGAGAGAGGAGTTAGCTCGCCGTTATTACACACTGCAAATTCCGGACATCACATTCTTCATGTGACCCAATCATTGAGACAATTTAAAATCAGCGATATGATAATGCTGCTCATTGAAACTCTTTGCTACAAATTCCATATAACACATAAATCCTTTAATCCTTCCTATACTCATCAACTCATTTTGCAGAAGAAAGAAACTCACACATACTGTATTCAAGAATAATGTTAACAAAAATGTTGTCCAAACATATGTATCCAAAAGGGATAGAATGAGGCCAAATAACATGGATGTGGCTGGTGAAGAAGGCTTCCATTCAAATACTAAAGACTCTTCAATAAGCAGTATTAAATTACCTGCCTACGAAACATGTTCCTCATTCTTTCAATGTCGTTCAACTTCCAGATATGACTAAATAGGTCATATCCAAAATGAGGGAATCCACAAAGATACTGGAATAAATTAGCATCTTCGTAGTATGGGCAGTGTGAAATCAAAGGAATGAAAATTGGGTGCGTTCAATCTCTTCAATTAGATTACAGCTCATGGTGAATGTGAAAATTTACCACATCTTTTTAAAGTGTCTGGCGACATATTGATATTAGTCATGTGCTTTCCCTACCCCTACCATATTATGCTGAGAGCTTATTTGTTTCTCTAACTACCCACAAGATTTCATTCTGTTGTCAGTATTATAATGCAGGCCTTCTTGCAATGTATTTATGTTCACAGTAGACTATGACAAGTCATTAGAGATGATGATTTCTAAGGGACTACCTGTTCCTCCAGCAATCAAGGCAACTGATGCTAAAATAGTGCCTATAGCTGTAAAAACATATTTCATTTCTAATGAAGCCAGGATGATTTTAGAATGGCACATTACAGAGAAAAAACTTCAACACAACTGGAGTTTACCATTACATATTCAAAGATCACAAGAGGCATTCATTCCTTTTGCTCCAAAGCTAATTGCCTCACAGCTCAACCCACAGCCTGATTTTGATACAAATATTGTTCCAATTGAGCCTGCATTTCTAGCTGCTGAGAGTCAAAAAAAAATTAGAGCTGAATGTAAAGAAACGGATCATAAATCATCGGTGGGGTCTCCCCACGTTGTTTATTTGTCATTAGAGAGTTTTATGCCTCATGCTCCATCAGTAAAAAGTATCAAGCCACAATTAGAAATATCAGCAGAAAATGAGGCATTGCTAAATAGTAAGTTTAAAACAGTTTGTTTACAAAACATGTTTGTACAACTCAAGGCAGGAACATTTTCTGCACCACAGTGTGAAGAAGCTATCAAAATCAAGAAAGAAAACAGAAAAGGAATGTTGCCTGTGATTGCTCGCCTAAAATCAGAACATAAAGATCAGTTAAATATGTGTTTAACAAAACAAAGTCTAGAAATAAAACTGGATAATTTGCCAGCAATTGTACAAGAATTCTACCAAAGTATATATCCCCCAGCACCAAAAAAAACATTATCAAAACTTTTTGCACGTGGTGAAGGTTTTAAAAAAACAAGGCCAGGATATATACCATTTTTTGAACAGGCTACTATTGATTACTTGGAAATGAACTTGAAGAACAAACACATTTCCCATCTCTGAGGATTTCAAACTCTGCATGAAGAATCAATGGAAATAACGATTTCCAAAGCTCCACCTGTGCTTCCAGCAATCAAAGCAAATACAGGTCAAATAGAGCCTGTACCCATGGAAACCGTTTTCATTGGTAAGAAAGCCAGAGGTAAATTAGAATGGCATATTACTCAAAAAAAACTTCAGCACAATTGGGGTTTACCATTGTTTTATCAGAAGTCAGTAGAAGCATTCATTCCAGTTCCTCCAAAGTTGGTTCCATCACAGCTCAACACACAAGCTGATTTCATTGTGGTCATTACTCCATGTGAGTTGCCATTTGTAGATGTTGAAATTAATAAAACATTAGAGTTGAATACAAGGAAAAAGATCATCAATCATAGATGGGGTCTTCCTAACTCTATTCAGTCATCTTTAAGAGATTTTTGTTGCCACAATATGGAAGAGGGAGCAACAGCAAAATATCAAACAAAGTAGCTGTCTTTGCTGGTCTCAAACCAGAACAGAAGAATAAATTAGAAGTGTGTTTAATAAAGCAAAATCTAGAAATTAAAATACACCATTTGCCGGAACTGGTAACATTGTTATACAAAAATACCTATCCATCACCATCAAAGAAACTTCTTCCAAGGCTAATTACACCTGGTGAAGGATTCAAAAAGCCAAGATTGTTGTATATACCTTTTATTGAACAGAATGCTGTTGATCGTTTAGAGTTGAACTTAAAGCACGAACAGATTATGCATCTCTGGATACTTGACACACTGTGTGAAATGTCAGCCGAAATGATGATTCCTAAAGGACCAAATATGTCCCCAGTAATTAAATCAAGTGGAGTTCAAATAGAACCTGTGGGTATGGAAACAGCTTTCATTGAAAATGAGGCTAGAGACAAATGGGATTGGCACATTACAAAGAAAAAATTCGAGAACAACTGGGGTTTACCATTACATATTCAGAAATCAATTGATACATTCATTCCATCTGCTCCAAAACTGGTTCCCTCCCAGCTAAAACCACATTGTATTTATGTTATAGTTGTTACATCAGCCGATCTAGCTTTCATAAGTGCTGAACATAGAAAAAGATTGGAAGTGAATACAAAGAAAAATATCATAAATCAGAAATGGGGGCTCCCAAATCTTATTCAGTCATCCCTGAGGGACTTCATGACTCCACCTCCATTGCTGCAAGATCGCTTGCTCCAGTCAGAAATCATGAAAGATAGCAAAACATGTACCAACATTGACATCGATCTTATTTCCAAAATGATTATGAAACACAAAAAAAGAAAGTTACCTTCACTACATTACCAGAAAGTTTATAAAAAAGCAAACTTTAAGATAAGTACATTTCCAGAGTTTGCCAACCTCAAACCAGAATGTAAAGATAAACTAAATATGTGCTTGTTAAAGCAAGCTCTCGATATTAAAGTACATTACTTACCTGATGTTGTGCAGGAATATTTAAAAAATGCTTACCCTGCAGCATCAAGAAAAACATGACCAAAACTTACTGTTGCTAGTGAAGGATATAAAAAACAAAGACCATGGTGCTTACTATTTGTTGAACAAGATGCCATTGATCACTTAGAGCTGAACTTAAAGCACAGACGAATTATCCATCTTTGGGGACTTGAAACTCTATGATGAATCTGTGGAAATGATGATTGCTATAGGACCACCTGTGCCTCCAGCAATCAAAGCAAGTGGAGCTAAAATAGAGCCCGTGGGTATGGAAAGAACATTCATTGAATGTGATATTAGGGACAGACTAGAATGGCACCTTACACAGAAAAAACTGCAACAGAACTGGGGTTTACCACTGCAGATTCAAATATCAGCAGAAACATTTATTCCGCTTGCTCCAAAACTGATTCCATCCCAACTAAATCCACAGTCGAGCTTTGGGGTACTTGTTGCTCCAACTGAACTAGCATTTCCAAGTAAAGAGCATAGGAAATTATTGGAACTCAATACGAAGAAGAAGATAATAAATCACAAATGGGGTCTCCCAACACTTATTCGGTCTTCGTTAGAGAAAGAGCCATGAAGATTCTTATCAAGGAAATATCTTGTGCTGCAGCCAGAAGTAAAGAGAACCAATAAGATGGGGCCCAGCAATATTGATATAAGAAATAAGATTAGAATTCCTTTACAGATGAACAAAAGAGAGAAATTGTCTTTACAACATAAAAAAGGTAGCAAAAACACAAAGCCAAGCAAAACAGCAGAAGTGGCTGTTCTTGCCAACTTCAAACAAGAATATACCGATAAGCTAGATGTGTGCTTAAGAAAATTGCATCTAGAAATTAAAATGCATTGTTTGCCAGAAATGGTAAAAGAATTTTATAAAGAAAATTATCCTTCCAAGTCAAAGAAGCCATTAGGAAAGATTATCGCACCTAGTGAAGGATGCAAAAAGCCACGTTCATTATATATCGCTTTTACTGAACAGGATTCAGTTGAGCGCTTGGAGCTGAACCTAAAGCATAAAATGATTTTCTGTCTCTGGGGGCTTCCAACTCTTTATGAAAAATCAATGGAAATGATGATTCCCAAAGGGCCACCTGTGCCTCCAGCAATGAAGTCAAGTGTAGCTAAAATAGAGCCTGTGGGTATGGAAACAACTTTCATTGATGATAAAGTAAGAGAGAACCTCGAAAGGTATGTTATACAGAAAAACCTTCAGAAAACCTGGGGCTTACCATCAGATATTCAGAGATCAGAAGAAGCATTTATTCCATTTGCTCCAAAACTAATTCCATCCCAACTAAAACCACAGCCTGCTTTTTCAGTAGTCAGTGTTCCAACTGAGCTAGCATTTCTTCGTGATGAGCATAAGAAAATATTGGAGATGAAAACAAAGAAAAAGATCATAAATTGCATGTGGGGTCTTCCCGAGCTGATCCAATCATCTTTGAATAAGTGTATGCGTACTTCTCCAGATGTTTCCAGCAATACTAATGTGGGCAATAAAGAAAATAAAATGGTTCCTCAACACACAGTCCCAACAATCAAAAGGAGGAAATTATCCATGTTACAATATGAAAAGGGTGGCAGAAGCAAGAAAATTAAGAAAATTGATGAGGATTTTTATCTTGCTAGCTTCAAACCAGAATGGAAATACAAACTAGAGATCTGTTTAACAAAGTTGTGTCTAGAAATTAAGACAGGGTGCTTACCTGAAATGGTAAAGGAATTCTACAAAAGCACCTATCCTTCAAAATCAAAGAAACCTTTGCCAAAGCTTATTGTACTTGGTAAAGGATTTAAAATACCAAGACCACGTTATTTACCATTCATTGAACAAAATGCTGTTGATCACTTGGGGTTGAATTTAAAGCATAAATAGATGACCCATCTCTGGAAAATTTCAAATCTGTACGAAGAATCAATGGAAATAATGATTTCTAAAGGACCACCTGTGCCTCCAACAATCAAGGGAAATGTAGCTCAAGTATTCTCTGTGAGTATGGAAACAAGTTTCATTAAAGATGAAGCTAGAATCAGACTAGAAAGGCACATCACACAGAAAAAACTTCAACATAACTGGGGATTACCATTACTTATTCAGAGATCACAAGAAGCATTTATTCTGCCTGCTCCAAAGCTAATTTCATCACAGCTAAAACCACAGCCTGATTTTGTTTTGTTTTTTGTTTCACTTGAACTGACCTTCCTAAGCTCAGAACATAGAAAAAGACTTGAACTGAATACAAGGAAGAGAATCATAAATTACAAATGGGGCCTCCCCAAGGCTGTTCAGTATTCTTTAAATAATTTTATGGCTTCTCTTGTGCTGCAATCTGATGTGATGGAAAGAAACAAGATATCTTCTAGTAATATTCAAGTGAGAAAAAGAAAAATAGTTACTCCAATGAATACATTTTTACAGACTAAAAAAATAATGTCTTCTAAACAAAATCGAAAAGGTAGCAGAAAGCTGAAACTTAACAATGTCGGAGAGATGTGTCTTTCTGCTAAACTCAAGCCAGAATGTAAGGACAGGCTGGATATATGTTTGATAAAACTGTGTCTTGAAATTAAAATCTGTTGTTTCCCACAAATAGTGAATGAGATGTATAAAGCTGCCTATCGTCCAATGCCAAAAAAGCCATTTCCAAAGCCAATTGAACCTGGTAAAGGATTTAAAAAACCAAGATTGTTGTACATACCTTTTATTGAACAGGATGCTGTTGATCGCTTAGAGCTGAACTTAAAGCACAAACAGATTTCCCATCTCTGGGGACTTGCAACCCTATATGACGAATCAACAGCACTAATGATTCCGAAAGAACCACCTGTGCCTCCAGGGATCAGAGCAAGTGGAGCTCGAATAGAGCCTGTGGGTATGGAAACAACTTTCATTGACAATGAAACTAAAGACAGACTAGAATGGCATATTGTACAGAAGAAACTTCAGCACAACTGGGGCTTTCCACTATGTATTCAAAGATCACAAGAAACATTCATTCCACTTGCTCCAAAACTAATTCCATCCCAGCTAAAACCACAGCTTAGTTTTGTGATAGTTGTTGCGCCCGTTGAGCTGACCTTCCTTAGTGATGGACACTGGAAAATACTGGAACTGAATATGAAAAAGAGAATTATAAATAACAAATGGGGTCTTCCAAAGTTAATTCAGTTATCGCTAAGGAGTTTTATACCTGTTGCCCCACAAATGAACCATTTCCTACTACAGCCACAAAAACGAGCAGTGCCTCCTTCTGCAAGCAATATTCTCCAGATGAAAAGAGGAAAGTTGCCTGCACTAAAGTATCAAAAAAGCATAAAAGCAAAAAAGAATAGTGAGGTATATGATAACCTCAGAGTTGCATGTGGAGCTGTTGTAGATTTCTGCTTTATAAAGCAATGTTAAGAAATTAAAATGGAGTATCTACCTAAACTGGTAATGGATGCCTATCGTGCTATCTATGCTCAAGCGCCAAAGATAATTTTACCAAAGGCTATTTTACCTGGCAAAGGATTTAAAAAGCAAAGATCATCATATATGTGTTTTACTGAACAAGAAGCAGTTGATTGTTTGGAGTTGAACTTAAAGCACAAAGAGATTACCCATCTCTGGGGATTTCCAACTCTCTATGAAAAATCATTGGAAATGATGATTCCTAAAGGGCCACCTGTGCCTCCAGTAATAAAAGCTGGTGGAGCTCAAATAGAGCTTGTGGATATGGAAACAACTTTCATTAAAAATAATACAAGAGACAGGCTAGAATGGCACATAACCCAGAAAAAACTTCAGTACAATTGGGGCTTACCATTACATATTCAGAGATCAGAAGATGCATTTATTCCATTTGCTCCAAAACTAATTCCATCCCAGCTATAACCACAGCCTGCTTTTTCAGTAGTCATTGTTCCAACTGAGCTAGCATTTCTTCGTGATGAGCATAAGAAAATATTGGAGATGAAAACAAAGAAAAAGTTTATAAATTGCAAGTGGGGTCTTCCCAAGCTTATCCAATCATCTTTGAATAAGTTTATGAGTACTTCTCCAGATGTTTCCAGCAATACTAATGTGGGCAATAAAGAAAATAAAATGGTTCCTCAACACACAGTCCCAACAATCAAAAGCGGGAAATTATCCATGTTACAATATGAAAAGGGTGGCAGAAGCAAGAAACAAAGAAAATTGATGAGGATTTTTTTCTTGCTAGCTTCAAACCAGAATGGAAATACAAAACTAGAGACCTGTTTAACAAAGCTGTGTCTAGAAATTAAGACAGGGTGCTTACCTGAAATGGTAAAGGAATTCTACAAAAGCACCTATCCTTCAAAATCAAAGAAACCTTTGCCATAGCTTATTGTACTTGGTAAAGGATTTAAAAAACCAAGACCACGTTATTTACCATTTATTGAGCAAAATGCCGTTGATCACTTGGAGTTGAATTTAAAGCATAAACTGATGACCCATCTCTGGAAAATGTCAAATCTGTACGAAGAATCAATAGAAAGAATGATTTCTAAAGGACCACCTGTGCCTCCAACAATCAAGGGAAATGTAGCTCAAATATTCTCTGTGAGTATGGAAACAAGTTTCATTAAAGATGAAGCTGGAGGCAGACTAGAATGGCACATCACACAGAAAAAACCTCAGTGCAATTGGGGCTTACCGTTTCAAAGATCACCAGAAGTATTCATTCCACCTGCTCCAAAACTGATTCTATCCCAGCTAAATCCCAAGTCTGATTTTGCAATAGTTGTTGTTCCTTCTGAACTGGCATTTCTTAGTGACGAACTTAGGCAAACCCTTGAGCGAAATATAAAGAAAAGATTTATAAATCGCAAATGGGGTCTTCCCAAAGTTATTGACTTTTCATTAATGCAATTTATGGCTCCTACTCCAGATAATAAAGGCTTCATACCACCATCAAAAAATCTGAAAGAAAACAACACAATGTCTAACAGTAACAATTTAGATAAGAGTTATAAAGTGTTCCCTCAGGGTACAAACTTCCGACTCAAAGGAGGCAAATTATTTTCACAACGTGAAAGAGATGAGGTAAACATACATAAAGTAAAAGAAATGTCTGCCAATGTTAACCTCAGACCAGAGTGTAAAAATAATCTGGCTGTGAGCTTGACCAACCAGTGTCTGGAAATTAAAATGGATTGTTTGCCTAAATTGATAAAGGAATTCTACAAAAATACTTATCCTCCAATATCAAAGAAACCTTTACCAAAGTTAATTGCACCTGGCAGGGGATTTAAAAAACCAAGAATACGATATATTCCTTTTACTGAACAAGATGATATTGATCGGACAGAGATGAACTTGAAACACAGACAACTTTTATATCTCTGGGGACTTGAAACGCTGTATGAAAAGACATTGGTAATGATGATTCCCAAAGGACCACCAATGATGATTCCCAAAGGACCACCTGTACCTCCACCAATTAAGACTAGTCAAGTTCAAATAAAGCCTGTAGGTGGGCCAACAACATATTTTTGTGAAGAAGTCAAGAAGTTTCTAGAATGGCATATTTTGCAGAAAAAACTTCAACGTACTTGGGGCTTACCATCACATTTTCAGAAGTCAGCAGAAGCATTTATCCCACTTGCTCCGAAACTGATTATAAGCCAGCTAAGTCCACAGCCTGATTTTGAAATAGTTATTGCTCCAGTTGAGTTAGCATTCATAAATGATGAGCACAAGAAGACACTAGAAATGAATACAAAGAAAAGGACTGTAAATCATATATGGGGCCTCCCCAGGCTTATTGAGTCATCTTTAAATGAATTACCTCCACCAATAAAGGATTTCATAAAACAATTTAAAATTAAGAAAAAGAAAAGAGTAAGGTCCAGAACCAAAGACATAACAAAGTATTATAAAATGGTTTATTCCCAGTGCACATCTCTTCTGAACAAAGGAGAGAAAAATACTTCGGATTTTGGAAGTTTTAAGAAAAGTGTCAAAATGAAAAAGAGAGAAAAGAGGATGTCTACTGTTGTCAAATTTAAACCAGAATGTAACATTAGGTTAGATATGTGTTTAATAAAACAAAGTTTATCTAGTAAACTTCTACCTGAAATGGTAACACAGTTGTACAAACAAACTTATCCTCCAGTATTGAAGAGACCATTACCAAAACTCATAACACCTGGCAAAGGATTTAAGAGACCAAGATTACCATATATTCTGTTTGCTGAACAAAATAGTATTGATCGCTTGGATATGAATTTAAAGCACAAACAGATTAATCATCTTTGGGGTATTGCACCTACATTTGCCAAGTCAATAGAAATGATTCCTAAAGCACCTTTACTTCCAGCAATTAAAGCAAGTGGAGCTAAAATAGAGCATATCGGTATGGAATTAGCCTTCCAGTATAATGAAACAGTTGACATTCTAGAATGGCACATTACAATGAAAAGATTTCAGCACCAGTGGGGCATACCATTGCATATCCGAAGATCAGTGGACGCATTCATTCCATCTCCTCCAAAACTGGTTCTATCCCATTTTAGCCGGTGTCCCGATGTTGATATTGCTGATTCTTTAAAGAGCTAATATTGCTAAGTGAGAAATATAAGGAAGCATTGGAAATAAATACAAACAACCGGATCATAAATCACAGACAGGGTCTTCCCAATATTATTCAGAACTCTTTGAGTAGTTTTATACCTCCTACTCCACCAGTATGCATGCAACTGTTAGAGACTGGAGAAGGAAGTACAACAGGATTGAATAGATCTGAACTGAGCAAAATTAATACAGTTTTTCCTGTTGAACAGAAGTTATTGGCAAGCACAACAAACGGTAAAGATGGTAAGGAAAGCAACAGTGTAAATAGTATGGAAGAACTTTCTGTCAGTCCAAAACTGGAATTTAAAGATAAAGTTGAAGTAGATGTGGCAAAGCAATCTATACAAATGCAATCAGTGGATAAATTTTCAGCCACAAGTAAAAGTTTGCTGAAACTGAATACCCCTTATAAAAAACAAAACTTAAAGAGCAAATGGAGTGACGATTGTCTTGAGGTAGATTGTTCCATAGCATCATCCAGTTATAGGCCAAAATCTATGAAAATCGTGAGTTCTTCAACTTGGACATCAGATCAGAAATTGGCTGATTTGGCAGATAAACCAGTGACTATTGTGGGACTGTCTTTCGGTCCAGCAATAATAGGAGCAAACCTGCCTTCATCCCCCATGACTGTGCAAGAGGAGTTCAACATTTATCTGAAACAAAATATAGGTTCTGTTTTGATGCCACGTCCTGTTCGTTATGCAGATTGTGAAGAAATCTTATCAAAAAATGCAAGAGACTTTGGGAATAATGTATCCTGTTCAGAACAATTGACTGAGGAAACAAACAATCATATTCAGCAAGATGAAGAACATGGATATGTTAAAATAATTGCAGGTGCTATTGTTAAAACCCAGAATGAGGAAGAACAAGTGCAGGTTGATCTATCAGAAATAATTTGTGCACAGCCTTCACCGACAGAACTTTGTGATGCCTTGCAAGAAAGAATAATTATTGCATCTCAAGATCCTTATGATGGAAATTACTTGAGCGTTTCTGCTGAGGAACTCCATTGTGCTTATTATGAAACCCTCAATGAATCATATATTTCCAGAACTCATGTTGTGAAGAAAGAATGCAGGAAAACTTTTCAAAGTCAGTATTCAAATCAAACAAAACCAGATAATACTTTGCGAAAGTCAAAGGCTAAATTTTCCAAGCAAGATTGTCAGAGACCAAGAACATTTAAACATAAAGAAGAAGATGAAAATTCTGAGTTATACAGCCAAAGCATTCTTTTTGTTAGCCCAACTGAAGAGCTGCAAAACACAGTTATAATGATCTGCGGTTCAGATAAAGACCAAAAAGAGAATCTTACCCTTACTCACATTGTGACAGACCAGAAAGCACAAGGTCATCAAGAAAAACTTCTCACAGTCGTAGACATGATGAAAGATCCTCACGAAGCTCCATGCCCCATAGTCCTGGATGTCAGCAAGATTTTTCACAAGAGGATTCTCCGTTTACAACAAATGAAGACTATGAAGGTACTGTATAGGCTGATGTTTTTGTCAGATGGTAACATTTTGTAAATAAGTATAATTGCCACCAAAACCATATTTATTTTGCCTTAAAAGTTTCTATATGTAAAAATGTAATTAAAGATAAGCATAATTAATTAACCAAAATTGGTATATCTACTATTTGCTGTGTTAATTTGGATGTATGATGTGGATAGTCTGTTTCACATTGTAAGCATAAACCATCCAACCAGTGGCCACAACCTGTCAGCAGAAAAATGTCAGATGCATATTCTCTCAAAAAGAGTATAGTAAATTCTAATTTAAATAAAATAATTTTATTACTAATAGTTGACAACTGGACCCAAATTTGCACAGGCCTTCTGGTACATTTCTACTGTAACTCTGTAGCTAGATCTTTGCTGGGAATTTCTGGGAGGCCTTTTCTGCGACGGAACCTTCAACTGCCCCAAATGAGGTTGCGTGGTAGGGACTCTACATTGGGAATTCCAATTCTTCCAATCTCAGTAGGACCCCATATAAATTTGGAGGCCATACAGTATGCCCATTAAGATGAGAACTACAAACCTCCACAATGGGGCCCCATCAGAGGCTCCAGATCAGGAATGCTGCCCGGATCCCCAAACAGCTGGATGGACAGGTAGTCATTTAAGGAGTGCTTCATTTCAAGAATAAAAATAATGCCACAATAGTTCTTACTTTCTTTATAATTCTGCATTTGTTACATACACAGAGGTCTGACCAGAAGTACTGAGGAGAAGGTGTTACGCTTCAGTCAGTGATAGCACTCCCGACTGATTCAGAATGTCACATATTTAAGTGCCACATCAGGTCTTGAGCACATAATCTATGCTGACAGTTTAGCTGAGTAGAAACATAGAAAATAGGTGCAGGAGTAGTCCATTCGGCCTTCGAGCCTGCACCACCATTCAATAAGATCTGGCTAATCATTCACCTCAGTACCCCTTTCCTGCTTTCTCTCCATACCCCTTGATCCCTTTAGCCGTAAGGGCCATATCTAACTCCCTCCTGAATATATCCAATGAACTGGCATCAACAACTCTCTGCGGTAGAGAATTCCACAGGTTAACAACTCTCTGAGTGAAGAAGTTTCTCCTCATCTCAGTCCTAAATGGCTTACCCCTTATCCTAAGACTGTGTCCCCTGGTTCTGGACTTCCCCAACATCGGGAACATTCTTCCTGCATCTAAACTGTCCAGTCCTGAATTTTATATGTGTCTATGAGATCCCCTCTCATCCTTTTAAACTCCAGTGAATACAGGCCCAGTCGATCCAGTCTCTCCTCATATGTCAGTCCTGCCATCCCGGGAATCAGTCTGGTGAACCTTCGCTGCACTCCCTCAATAGCAAGAGTGTCCTTCCTCAGATTAGGAGACCAAAACTGAACACAATATTTCAGGCGAGGCCTCACCAGGGCCCTGTAAAACTGCAGTAAGACCTCCCTGCTCTTATACTCAAATCCCCTAGCTATGAAGGTCAACATGCCATTTGCCTTCTTCACCGCCTGCTGCACCTGCATGCCAACTTTCAATGACTGATGTACCATAACACCCAGGTCTTGTTGCACCTCCCCTTTTCCTAATCTGCTGCCATTCAGATAATATTCTGCCTTCGTGTTTTTGCCCCCAAAGTGGATAACCTCACATTTATCTATATTATACTGCATCTACCATGCATTTGCTCACTCACCTAACCTGTGCAATGCAGCCTGCAGCCTCTTAGCATCCTCCTTACAGCTCACACCGCCACCCAGCTTACTGTCATCTGCAAACTTGGAGATATTACACCCAATTCCTTCATCCAAATCATTGATGCATATTGTAAATAGCTGGGTTCCCAGCACTGAGCCCTACGGCACCCCACTAGTCACTGCCTGCCATTCTGAAAAGGACCTGTTAATCCCGACTCTCTGCTTCCTGACTGCCAACCAGTTCTCTATCCACGTCAGTACATTACCCCCAATACCATGTGCTTTGATTTTGCACACCAATCTCTTGTCTGGGACCTTGTCAAAAGCCTTTTCAAAGTCCAAATATACCACATCCACTGGTTCTCCCTTGTCCACTCTACTAGTTACATCCTCAAAAAATTCTAAAAGATTTGTCAAGCATGATTTCCCTTTCATAAATCCATGCTGACTTGGACCGATCCGATCATGTCACTGCTTTCCAAATGCGCTGCTATTTAATCTTTAATAATGGAATCCAACATTTTCCCCACTACTGATGTCAGGCTAACCGATCTATAATTACCTGTTTTCGCTCTCCTTTTTTAAAACGTGATGTTACATTAGCTACCCTCCAGTCCATAGGAACTGATCCTGAGTCGATAGACTGTTGGAAACTGATAACCAATGCATCCAATATTTCTAGGGCCACTTCCTTAAGTACTGTGGGATGCAGACAATCAGGCCCCGGGGATTTATCGGCCTTCAATCCCATCAATTTCCCCAACACAATTTCCTGCCTAATAAGGATTTCCTTCAGTTCCTCCTTCTCACTAGACCCTCGGTCCCCTAGTATTTCCGGAAGCTTATTTATATCTTCCTTCGTGAAGACAGAACCAAAGTATTTGTTCAACTGGTCTGCCATATCTTTGTTCCCCATTATAAATTCACCTGAATCTGACTGCAAAGGACCTACGTTTGTCTTCACTAATCTTTTTCTTTTCACAAATCTATAGACGCTTTTGCAGTCAGTTTTTATGTTCCCAGCAAGCTTCCTATCATACTCTATTTTCCCCCTCCTAATTAAACCCTTTGTCCTCCTCTGCTGGATTCTAAATTTCTCCCAGTCCTCAGGTTTGCTGCTTTTTCTTCCCAATTTGTATGCCTCTTCCTTGGATTTAACACTATCTCTAATTTCCCTTGTTAGCCACAGTTGAGCCACCTTCCCTGTTTTATTTTTACTCCAGACAGGGATGTACAATTGTTGAAGTTCATCCATTTCATGTACTGTTGGAGGTGCTGTCATTCAAATGAGATGTTAAACTGAGATCTGATCTTTTCTCTGAGGCGAACAAAAAGATTCTTATTTGAAGAAGAGCAGCAAATTCTCCCAGTGCCTTGAACAACATTTATTTGTTACCCATCATCTTCCATACAAGTAGACATAGGTCTTCTTGGCTTGCCTGTGATAGTATTACAGCCACCTTTCATGTATGCTCCTCGAAGATGCACAAGGATATCCTGTAATAGTTACCTGACCTTTTTTTTAACAATCCGTGTGTTTCTCTCTGACCCTTTGTTTCACTCTCTTCAATTTAATAATTTCTTTATGTGACCTCTGCTGTTGTCCAGCTCGTGCCATCTGGCCTCAATTACAGTAATCAGTGCCTCCACTTCACCCTGTAAGGAATTCTTGGTTCTCGAGCCACATTGCATATTGCATTGCAGCTCCGATTTTTCCACTAAGAATTAAAGTTCTCACACACAACTGGCTCTTTAAAAGTGGATAAGTGTAGACCGGGAGCTGTACTAGGCATGCGTGCCCATAGCGGTCATGTCAAAAACGTCCCTTTTTTTTGCGCATATGCACAAGGGGGCTGTCATTTACTCTACATGCCTACTGTTTGTACTATCACAAGGTGTGCCAACTGAGGGCACAGCAGTGGGAGACTTGTAGGTTGCCTGTACAGGTGTGCCTGGCCTAGTATAAGAAGCAGGCCACCAGGTGTGATCCTCACTCTGGAGTTAACAAATAAAGGACTAAGGTCACGATAGTTCAAGTGCAGCACATTGCCTCATGGAGTCATTATTAGACCATCCAAGACACAACAATTGCCGACAAGATTACAGACTTTCACGCGAAAATGACTACCCTTGGTACGTTGCAGCAGTTCGCCGATGGTGATGATTGGGACGCCTTCGTGGAGAGGCTCGAACATTTCTTCACAGCAAACGACCTGGCAGGAGACGATCCGGCCACACTGGTTGATAAGCGCAGAGCTATCCTGCTAACCAGTTGTAGGCCCACCGTCTATGGCCTCATCAGGGACTTGCTGGCACCAGGACGTATGAGGAGCTCGTAACACTGATCCATGAGCAACTCAAGCCCAAGGAGAGCACCCTCACAGCCGGACACCGGTTCTACACCCACCAACGGCCTGAAGGCCAGGAAATCGCGAAATACGTCGCAGACCTCAGGAGGCTGGCGGCACCGTGTGATTTCGGCGACCACCTCAACGAAGCGCTACGGGGCATTTTTGTCATTGGAATCGGCCATGAGGGCCTTCTTCATAAGCTACTGTCGGTGGATACCACAGTCGCACTGCAGAAGGCCATCTCTGTGAGCCAGGCATTCATGACCTCGACCTGCGGTTCTAGCCAAATGACTCACTCTCAGGACTCAAACCCGGCAGGTTTTGTGCACAGTGTGGACTGTAGAACGCGAACCATCTCAGCCTCCGAGTCCCTTAACTCAGAGTCCGCTGGTGGGGGCTAATCGAGTAGCTCCATGCTGGCATTGTGGAGGGAATCACAGGGCTCACCAGTGCCGCTTTAAAGACTATGTATGCAAGGGCTGCTGCACAAAGGGCCACTTCCAGTAAATGTGTAAGAAAAATATGACTCACTGTCGATGAAGAGTCTGCAAATGGCCATGAATCCTGCGCGGATTATGAAACGATAAGCAGAGAGGCAGCTCAGCCCCACGATGAGGTATATAGCATGTTTACCTGCACCACCGAGTGTTCCCCGTTGAGGATGGAAGTCGAGATAGATGGTGTTCCAATTTTCATGGAAGTGGACACGGGGGCGAGCCAGTCAGTAATGAATAAGAAGCCTTTGAGAGACTATGGGACAATCAAGCTGAACGACCAAGTTGGCCCCGTTTCAGGCAAAGCTGCGCACCTACACCGATGAACTTATCCCAGTCTTTTGTAGTTCGAATGTAAAGGTACTCCATGATGGCACGGTGCACAGGTTACCTCTGTGGATTGTTGCAGGTGATGGACCAACGCTACTCCAAAGAAGGTGGATGGAGAAGATCCATTGGAAGTGGGAAGACTTCACCCCTCCAGCGATCGACGTCCTCCGCATTTGGAGCCACAGCAAGCCCTCACTTGAAGGGGGACCCGGCACCAGAAAGCAGACCAGCACAGCACCCGAGGCACAGAACGCTCAGCACTACTGCGTGGAAATCCAGCTGGGACGACCCGAATGCACCTTTCAGGCTCCGGTGGCAGGACTCCAGAGGAAGAAAATCGGATCCAAAGGCGACTTTCCAGCTTCAGTGGCAGAACCCGGGGAGAAGAGTGATAGGTCCTTACGATACAGTATAAATGCACACGAGGCCCATGCTTGAGAGAAAGTCAGTCTGTGACCTATCCTTTATTCCTTAGCACTCAAGTGATGAAGGTGGGTGGAGCTTCCCCTTTTGTATCTGAAGGTCCAGGTTAGGAGTGTCTCCCACTTAGTGATCATTGTTCTTACAGTGTACAACTTAGGTCAGATTATACATGGGTTACAATGCTGGTTGAATACATGACATCACCTCCCCCACAAAGTCTTATTGGGATCACAGATTGAGTCTCTCTGGTGGTTTACGCTCTCTTGTAGAGCACCTGAGTTGGGGCTCCGGTTGTTGGGTGCTGGCCTGAGTGCCTGCTGTTTGCGGTGCCTCAGGCCAGTCCGGACTGCCTACAGTGATTGGGCTCTCCTCCCTTTGGTTCCAGTGTTCGGTCACCTGTGGTGGAGTGAACTCAACGTCGTGTTCTTCCTCTGCTTCTTCAATGGGATTGCTGAACCTCCTTTTTGTTTGATCCACGTGTTTGTGGCAGATTTTCCATTGGTAAGTTTAACGACCAAAATCCTATTTCCCTCTTTGGCAATCACAGTGCCTGCGAACCATTTGGGCCCTGCAGCATAGTTGAGGACAAAACCAGGAACATTTACATCAGTACATCGCTCCCTCGCATTCCTGTCATGGTAGTCATATTGTGGCTGGCGCCTGCTCTCGACAATTTCTTTCGTGGTGGGGTGTATAAGGGATAACCGGGTTTTGAGCGTCCTTTTCATTAGCAACATGTGTGCTCTGCTGGGCAATGCGCCCAGGGAAGCCCCCCCATAGCCCCTGGCCATGGCCTGCCCAGCCATAGTCACGCATCCATGTGGACTACGCAGGTCCTTTCATGGGAAATTTTTTTTTGGTTGTCGTAGACGCCTACTCCAAATGGATTGAGTGTGACATTTTAAATTCAAGCACATCCTCTGCCACGGTAGAAAGGCTACGGGCAATGTTCGCCACCCACGGTGGAACCCCTGTGACCGAGTGTGGTCGGGATCTATAGGCCAATTGGAGGCGTGATAAGCGTCTTTGAAGGGAACCCCCTTGGATTCTGAGCTTCCACTGTTTGATTATCTGCACTGCTCGTTCCGCCTGGCCGTTTGAGGCCGGCTTGAATGGTGCCATTCTGACATGGTTAATTCCATTGCCTGCCATGAAGTCCTGGAATTCAGTGCTTGTGAAGCATGGGCTATTGTCGCTGACCAAGACGTCCGGTAGACCGTGGGTGGCGAACATTGCCCGTAGCCTTTCTACCGTGGCAGAGGATGTGCTTGAATTTAAAATGTCACACTCAATCCATTTGGAGTAGGCGTCTACGACAACCAAAAAAAATTTTCCCATGAAAGGACCTGCGTAGTCCACATGGATGCGTGACTATGGCTGGGCAGGCCATGGCCAGGGGCTATGGGGGGGCTTCCCTGGGCGCATTGCCCAGCAGAGCACACATGTTGCACCTGCGAACACAAAGTTCCAGATCTGCGTCTATCCCTGGCCACCAAACATGTGACCTGGCAATTGCCTTCATCGTGACAATGCCCGGGTGCTCATTGTGGAGTTCTCTGATGAACACCTCTCTGCCCATCTGGGGCATGACTACTCGGTTTCCCCACAGTAGACAATCGGCTTGAATCGAGAGTTCATCCCTTCGCCTGTGAAATGGTTTAAATTCCTCAGGGCATGCCCTGTACGTGGCTGCCCAGTCCCCATTCAGGATACATTTCTTGACTAGAGACAATAGCGGGTTTCTATTTGCCCAGAATTTAATCTGACGGGCTGTCACAGGTGAGCCTTCGCTTCCAAAAGCTTCAACATCCATGACCATCTCAGCACCATGCTCGGTCGCCCCCTCACTGGTGGCTAGTGGGAGCCTGCTGAGTGCATCGGCGCAGTTTACGGTGACCGGTCTGTGCCGACTTGTATAGTCGTAGGCTGCTAACGTGAGTGCCCACCTCTGTATGCAGGCCGATGCGTTTGCATTTATGGCGTTGTCGGCCAAAATGGACGTTAGGGATTGTGATCTGTCTCCAGCTCAAATTTCCAGCCAAACAGGTACTGGTGCATTTTCTTTACCGCATATACACATCCACCCGACACCATAGGACGACGCATCACACGTTAACACAAGTTTCTTACATGGGTCGTATAGTGTTAACAGTGTTAGAACATAACAAATTACATGCTCTATTAATAGCCCTTTCCTAGCTGTCCCGCCAGATCCATGCGCGACCTTTGTGTAGGAGCACGTGTAGCAGCTCTAGCAGCGTGCTCAATTTGGGAAGAAAGTTACCAAAATAGTTCAGGAGCCCCAGGAACGAACGCAGCTCCGTCGTGTTACGGGGTCTGCGTGCTCTCTGGATCGCTTCCGTCTTGGATGCAGAAGGACTGATCCTGTCCGCTGCTACCCTCATCCCCAGGAATTGTACCTCTGGAGCTAGGAGGACGCACTTCGCCTTTTTCAGTCGCAGCCCTACCCGGTCCAGTCTGCGTAGCATCTCCCCCAGGTTGTGGAGGTGTTCTTCAATATCGTAACCCGTGATGAGGATGTTGTCCTGAAAAACCACCGTCCCTGGAATCGACTTGAGGAGGCTTTCCATCTTTCATTGGAAGATCGCGGCGACCGAGCGAATCCTGAACGGACATCTGTTGTACTCAAACAACCCCTTGTGTGTTGTGATGGTGGTCAGCTTCTTCAATCACTCACCAGCTCCTGGGTCATGTAAGCTGAGGTCAGGTCCAATTTTGAAAAAAGTTTGCCATCAGATAGCATCGCAAAGAGGTCCTCCGCTCTCGGTAGCGGGTACTGGTCTTGGAGTGACACCCGATTGATGGTGGCCTTGTAATCACCACATATCCTGACTAACCCATCCGCCTTGAGCACCGGCATGATCCGGCTCGCCCAGTCACTGAATTCAACTGGCGAGATGATGCCTTCCCTCAGCAGGCGGTCCAATTCGCCTTCTATCTTTTCCCGTATCACGTACGGCACCGCTCTGGTCTTGTGGTGTACTGGCCTGGCGTCGGCGTTTATGTGAATCACTACCTTGGCCCCCATGAAAGTGCCGATGCCATTTTGAAATAATGAGTCAAATTTGTCCAGGATCTGTGAGCATGATACTAGCTCCACAGAAGAAATTGCATTGACATCGCCCCATTTCCAGTCCATGACAGCAAGCCAACTCCTCCCCAGTAGTGCGGGACCGTCCCCCGGGACAACCCAGAGTGGCAACCTGTTCTCCGAATCTTTGTGGGTCACGACTACCGTGGCACTGCCTAGCACCGGAATGATCTGCTTTGTGTAAGTCCGTAGCTGTGCGTCAATCGGCAATAATTTTGGTCTCCTGGCCTTGGACGCCCACAACTTTTCGAACTGTTTGATACCCATCAGGGACTGGCTGGCACCTGTGTCTAGCTCCATTGATATTGGGATGCCATTGAGGAGCACTTTCATCATTATCGGTGGTTTCCTGGTGTATGAACTATATACGTGCTCCACATGAACTCGCTGAACTTCAACTTCCAGCGATTTCCCCCAGCGTTCATTTCTGCAATTTCTGCAGGTATTTTGCTCATCTCTGCAAACTCCGGCTGAGTGTGTGCCTCCACGCCTCCAACATGAGCTGCTGTTGGAAACAAAAGTTCCCTTGCCAGTCGATCGTCCCTGTCTGCCCCTGTGACTTTACTTGAATGCGCCATTAACAGGTGTTGATGGCCCCATTACTGGCCGCATTGTCTCTTGCAATGGTGTGAATCGCCGTTCAACTTGCCATTGTCTCTGTCGAACTCCCCCTCGATGAGCAGGGGTGTTGATTTATTGTCGAGCCTCCAGCAATGGTCCTTCCCTTTAAGGGAGGGAAGGAACCTCGGATCCCGGCAGCGCTGCACTGGACATTGTGCAACGCTCTGCCGCTACCACCCCTCTTGCCTGGTTTAGCGCTCCAAGGGAAGTGGTAGCGCTTGATTTAGCGCTCCACTTCCTTCCCGGAGCATTAAACCCAAAGTTCGCATCGGCTTCACTTGCACAGCGCCCGGCGATATTTTTGAACTCCTGTGAAAGTTATCGCCCCGAACGGGGCGCTGCACAATCTAAACTATCGACTTGATGTTTCATTAGTACATCAATTCTATATATTCTTTTTCAGTTTCTAAAGCATCCGCTCTAAATTTCTTTCTTATCCTGTAGGGTACTTTCACGATAAGAATACCCCCAGTATGAACCAATAATGTATTTTTGAGCATTACAGATAAGAAAGATCTCAGATAAAATCCCTGGGAACATCTCAGTTTTACGTCTAATCCAAAAGACGGTTTAGTAATTACTTGTACCATATCATGCAGCACAAGTGTCGAAACCTTTCTTTGAACAATTTCATGTAATGTAGAATAGAATTCTAATAGCATTAATAACTGTGGCATTTTTTGGAAAAATGCTGTTAGTATATTTTATCTAAGTCAAGCATATTGTGCATTATTTTGAATTGTACAGAATTTGGTAACATATACTAATTGCATGACAAAAACTTAATGATATATTTTTCTATTTTTTAGTCTATTACCAATCTGAGAGTCCATTATTATCACATCCAGTACACTAGGACAAATTAAACAAGAGAAGGTACTATGAGTAATGTATGTTAAGAATTCAGCTTTAACAACCATTTATTACTTGCCACACTGAAAAACTAATAACATGAAAAAATTGTTTTCTTGAATTGCAGTTTCATCATCAGGATTTCTTAAAACTTACAGCCACAAGCCATGACATCGATGAAGCAAATGAATCATTGTTGCCTGCTGATCTGATACAGTTACATCACATGTAGCATTTCACTTGCTTAAATAAACATCATTATGGCAAAGTGAATAATACATGGATAGCCTTTTAGTTAAATGCAAACATAATTTGGAAAGAGGTTATCAGTAGGAATCTTGGAAGCCTACATACTAACAAATTTCACATGGTGTTTATCACAAGTTGAGACACTAAATAGGATAAATGCAATCAGAAAGTAGGCCTTCACTCATTTAATATATGACACGGATTTCCAGCTGTGGATTCAACCAGTGTATTTTAATACGTTAAGGAGAACCCAAGAGGTAATTTAAACTTGTGTATAATTTCCTGATATTCCTGCCTGCATATCACCGATTCATATTCATATTACAAAGTTTCCAGGCTTGCCAGATGCACAGCTGAATATTGGCCCGGAATTTGCAGCCAGCAGCAAAGCGAAGACACTCCACACAGGGATCTCGCAATCCGTGTCGAGAGCTTTGAGTTTTCTGACCTTGAATTCAATTCAACGGAAGTTAATAGGGATTCCATTTTGTGAATTGTTGTGACATCAACAGGCTGTCTAAGCAGCTAATCAAAAGGCAGAATTCTCACAGACAGCAAACAAGGAAGTGGGTAAGCCCTTAATATTCTAAAGGGGAGAAATTCCCCAGCGCCTCGATTGGGGGCAGTAACCGACTCGGGGCTGGACTACCTTCACCCGGCACAGAAGTTCTGCTCCGACCGCAAAATTGCAGTTACCACCCATCACAGGAAGGATGCGCTCCACTTCCTGTAGGGGCGGGTTCCAGGGCACTACTGGGGCGAGTTGGTCAGCTCTACACAGGTGCTCCCCAGTGGCGGGCGGTGCAAAATGGGCAATTTCGACCCCCAACTTTTTTAAATAGTTAGAGAGAGCAAAACAAAGGTTGGAGCTCTCACATGGGGAAAAAGCAAACCGAAAATAAAGATGCACAAACTTAAAAATGTTTTTAAATCATTTCTTAAAATGAACAAATCTCACACTGCACAAAATTAAAATTATTACGCTGTTAAAGCCCCAATTATATCTAATCTCTTTGGATGGAACTTTTAATTTAACAGTGTACTTACTGCGGTAGAGCCGAAGTTTCCGTCTGTTTCAGTGATTTATGCGATTTCACTGATTTCTGTGGGGGTCAAGTGGAGGTGGGGCACAGCCAGTTGTGGAGCTGTCATTGACAGACCCCAGCTTCGGGTTTCTGCATGTGCACCAAATCCAAAAGTTGTGGTCAGTTTCAAATTCAGGGCCAAAGGAGATAAAGAGCTATACTTGGACATTGTTAGAAGCAATTAAAAAACATTTTTTTTAATGTCATCATTTAAAGGACACATCCATTTTTTTCTGTAACTAATTAATCTCCCGTGGTGTTGCACTTGGGGAGTCGAGACCACTTCAGACTAAGCAGAGTTAGCGGATGGGAAGATATTGAAGGCAGATGAGGAGAATAGAGGCAGTTGGAAGGTGACTAAGGAGAGACAGAGGTGAGGGAGGAGAGTGAGCGGGGAGGAAAAAAGCAAGTCAGGTAAAGGGGAGTGAAGAGGTGGGGGGAAGAATGAGAGGAGAGCATAGAAGGTGAGGTGAGCAGTAGGGAGATGGAGAGAGGAGGGGAGAAAAAGAGGAGGGAGTGAAGAAAAAGTTGGATGGGGTTGAGGAGAGAGTGAGAGGAAATGATGGCGAAGACAAGGAAGGGAAAAGGAGAGGAGTGGGTCAGGAGACGAGGAAAGGAAGGGGTTGACAAGAGGGGAGCGAAGAAGAGAAGGGAGGGGAAAGAGGATAAGAGGAGAGGAGAATAGACACTGGGGATGGGGAGGGTAACGAGAAGGAAAGGAAGGTAGAGTGACGACAGTGCAGCTAGCTGCTACAGGGTTATGCAAAGAGGAGAGAAATGGGAAAGAAAGGAGGAGAAGAATTAGATAGAGGAGAGGGTAAGGGGGTGGGGATGAGTTGGGAGAGGAAAGAGGAGAGGGAGGGGTAAGGATGTAAGGTGAGGAGAGAGTGGATGAGGCAAGTGGGAGTTTAATTCAGTTTCATGGAGCTTAACTTTCATTCACGGTGCATCGGTGGTGTAGTTTGTGCAGCATGAAGAATAGGAGAATAGGGGGCCAAGATGGCCCCTTTTTTAAGAGCCAACGGTGTGGAAAGGAGTTACTGCTCAGTCAAGGGGGAGTGGCCGACAATTGGGACATTGCCCTCGTCACTTTTTCAGGCGGAGAAGGTGACCGCCCTGCCCGTGTTCCTGTCAGCAACCCCTTACCGCCCGGCGGTGACCCCTTATCACTCTGTGAGGGAAATTGCCCTACGGGAGCAGAGCAGACACCAGTCGGTGCCCCCAACAGATTTCCCCATCAGGAAGTTGCTGGGCAGCGCGTACACGCTTAAAGGGGAGGGCATTCTGCCGCGGCCGCCATTTAATTTTAATTGTCGGCTGACTCTGAAGTCGGCCTGATAATGGCGACCACAGGTGCGGCCAGGCCGCCAACATGCAGCCCGTCACTCGCTCTTGGGTGCCAGACCGCTGGCCTTGCCAAAGCCCTCCCTGGTGGCCCAGTGGTGCCACTAAAGAGGTTGCAGAACTTGCAGTGCCCCCCCACCCCCCGCCCTTTAACTGATGACACTGCTCGCCTTCCACCCCGCTCCCAACCTACTTCCAGCCCCGCTGCTGCCCGAAACACTGCCCCAACACAAAAAGAGGGCAAAATCACTCTTAATCACTGCCCCATCAAATGGAGAGGTAAATCATCAATTAAATCGGAATGTACACCCCATTTGGGGCAGAGGGTAATTTTGGCTCTAGATTTTTTCCGGGAGGAATATCAGCAACAAAGTCCTGCTTCAGAAAAGCAGGCGCAGTGATCACAGAGTTCTGCTATAGTAGGGGCTTGTAGCAAAAGATTTCTGCCTTTGCCAAGAAGGTTGGTCATTGTATGACTTTTGTTTGAAAGGAGTTTTATTAATTCTTTTTGGTATGTATTGATGCTTGGGGTCACTAGACACCAGGGCGGGGGGGGGGGCACCACTGTCAGAGGTCCTCGGGCTGTACACGTGTGTGTGCGGGTCCTGGTATATAAGAGTGAGCACCATGTCATGTGGGCACTTCGGGCACGAATAAAGTTGAACCAGGTTTGCACCTGAATGAGTTTACAGTAACAAGTCTTGCGAGTCATTATATACATTACATTTGGTGACGAGGTAACTTAAGAACCTTCGCATGCACAATGGGCACCATTGGAATTCTGGAGAGATTCGTGGATGGCAAGGATTGGGTGGATTTTATTGACCGCCTGGATCAGTATTTCGTGGCCAACAAAATGGAGGAAGCTGGTGATGCAGTTAGGCACAGTACAGCTCACCGTTTGTGGTCCAAAAATTTATGGCCTCTTAAAGAATCTTCTCTCACCTACACGTCCAAAGGACAAAGAGTATGGGGATATGTGCACTTTGGTGCGTGAACATCTCAAAAGAGGGGATCATCTTACGCTATCACTTCTACACACATGTTCGTGCTGAGGGCCAGGATGTGTCGGGATTCATCGCCGACCTAACACGTCTGGTTGAGCCGTGTAAGTTTGGAAACGCATTGGAAGACATGCTGCGAGATTTTTTCATGATAGGCATCAACCATGATGTGATCCTTCAGAAATTATTGGCTGCAGATACGCTGGATTTGAGCAAGGCCATCGCGACTGCCCAGGCATGCATGGTGACTGATGATAATTTAAGGCAGATATCATCGAAGAGTCAGAGCTCCACGGCAAGTACTGTAAACAAGATTGTGTCGTCATCTGGCAGAGCTGCTTATGGCAGGGCCTACTCGACTGCTTATGTGAAACCTGTAGCTGCTCAAAGTCTGCCAACTGGTACGAATCCGATTTCACCCTGTTGGCATTGTGGGGGCTATCATCGGCCTCATCAGTGTTGGTTTAAACAGTACATCTGTAAAGACTGTTCAAAAGTGGGACATCTTCAGCAAATGTGCCCACAACTGAGCAAGCGTACTGCTGCTCATCACATTGATGATGATGACCAGTCTAGTTTTGGCCCGGATATGCAACCCAAGATACCCGAGGAGGAAGTGTATTCGTTCCTGACAAAGAGCCAACTGATAATGGTCAATTTGAAGCTGAATGGTGTGCCTGTATCAATGGAGCTGGACACGGGTGCGAGTCAGTTGATAATGAGCCAAAGGACATTCGACAAGCTGTAGGACGCTGAGGCTGTGAAGCCTAAGCTGAGTCCAGTCAATGCCAAGTTGTGTACTTACACTAAGGAGCTCATACCGGTGATTGGCAGTGCAGTAATCAAGGTGTCATATGATGGCATGGTTCACTATTTACCGTCGTCCCGGGCAATGGTCCACCGCTGTTCGGCAGGAATTGGCTCGAGAAAATCAAGTCGAACTGGAATGATATCAAAGCATTGTCCTCGGTGGATGACACTTCATGTGCTCAAGTGCTGAAGAAGTTTCTTTCTTTGTTTGAACCGGGCATTGGCAATTTTACTGGAGCCAAGGTGCAGATTCACCTGGATTCTGAGGCAAGACCTGTCTAACATAAAGCTCGGTCTGTTCTGTACATGATGAGGGAGAAGGTCGAAATTGAGCTTGACAGACTCCAACGTGAAGGGGTCATATCACCGGTCGAATTTAATGAATGAGCCAGTCCTATCGTTCCAGTGTTAAAGAATGATGGCACTGTCAGGATCTGTGGAGACTACAAGGTTACGATTAACCGATTTTTGAAACAGGATCAGTATCTGCTACCGAAGGCTGATGACCTGTTCACCATGCTAGCTGGTGGAAAGTCGTTCACTGAACTGGATCTGATGTCGGCCTATATGACACAGGAGCTTGTTGACACTTCAAAGAAACTTACCTGCATCAACACCTATAAAGGACTGTTTGTCTGCAACAGGTGTCTTTTTGGAATCCGTTCAGCTGCAGCCATATTTCAGAGGAACATGGAGAGTCTACTGAAGTCCGTTCCTAGAGCTGTCGTGTTTCAAGATGATATTCTGGTCACAGGTCGTGACACTGCTGAACATCTGAACAATCTTGAAGAAGTCCTACATCGTCTGGAAAAAGTGGGACTCAGTCTGAAACGTTCGAAGTGTGTCTTCATGGCACCAGAAGTTGAATTGCTAGGGAGGAAAATTGCTGCTGATGGCATCAGGCCGACTGATTTGAAAACCAAGGCTATCAAAAATGCACCCAGACCTCAAAATGTGACTGAGTTGCGTTAATTCCTTGGGCTACTCAACTACTTTGGTCATTTCTTACCCAGATTGAGCACTTTATTAGAGCCACTGCACATGCTGCTCAGAAAAAGCGACAACTGGGTCTGGGGTTTATCTCAAGATAGAGCTTTTGAGAAAGCCAAGAATCTGCTCTGTTCGAACAAGCTGCTTGTTCACTATGATCCGTGTAAGCATCTTGTATTGGCCTGTGATGCTTCACCATAAGGGGTTGGCTGTGTGCTCCAACAAGCAAATGAGTCGGGTAAGCTACAACCTGTTGCGTATGCTTTGAAAAGTTTGACAAAGGCGGAAAGAGCTTACAGCATGGTAGAAAAAGAAGCTTTGGCCTGTGTGTATGGGGTCAAAAAAATGCATTAGTATCTGTTTGGTCTTCGTTTTGAACTTGAAACGGATCACAAGCCAGTCATTTCATTGTTTTCAGAAAACAAAGGTATCAATACCAATGCATTGTCCCGTATCCAGAGATGGGCGTTAATATTGTCTACCTATGATTACGTTATTTGTCATAGACTTGGCACTGAGAATTGAGCCGATGCACTGAGTCATCTGCTGTTGCCCACCCCTGAAGTGGAGACGCCTCAACCTGCAGATCTACTGTTAGTAATGGATGCTTTTGAGAGTGAAGGAACTCCTGTCACTGCTCAACAAGTGAGGATCTGGACCAACCATGACCCTATTTTATCGGTTGTGAAACATGTGTCCTCAGGGGTGATTGGTCTGCAATACCTATGGAAATGTGTGATGAGACCAAACCTTACAACCGTCGCAAAGATGAACTATTCAGTCAGATTGTCTACTGTGGAGCAATCATTATGCCTAACAAAGGCAGAGAAAAATTTGTACGTGACCTACATAGCACTCATCCTGGTATCGTCATGATGAAAGCCATTGCCAGGGCTCATGTTTTGTGGCCTGGAATTGACTCTGATCTGGAATCATGTGTGCATCAGTGCAATACTTGCATGCAGCGAATTAAAGTACCAGCGGAATCTCCACTGAGTCTTTGGTCATGGCCATCTAAACCATGGTCGAGGATACACATCGATTTTGCGGGCCCTTTCCTGGGAAAGATGTTTTTTGTTGTGGTGGATGCATATTCAAAGTGGATAGAGTGTGTCATTATGTCATCCAGCACGTCTACAGCTACCATTGAGAGTCTTTGTATCATGTTTGCTACTCGTGGTTTGCCTGACATTGTTGTGAACGATAACGGATCTTGCTTCACAAGTCTTGAGTTTCAAGAATTCATGAAACTCAATGGTATCAGACATGGAAGGTCAGACATAATGGACTTGCTAGCAAAATTAAAGACCATGTCTGTGACTTCAGCAGTGCTCTGGGGGCGGGTCGACCGGGAAATTGACAACGTTTGACAGCAGTTCGGGACCCTGTGCCTGTCCCACATGTCGGGTCTGCCTGCGCTGATGCACTTGAGACACTTGACGCTGAGTAGCGCCCTTTGGCAAGGTGCTTGAGACAATTATTGGCATATTTAGAAGCCCTTAACAGTGGTACTTTACTCACCTTTTGACGTTAACAGCTCGCAAACAGATTTCACGTTGCTCCTGGACCCCGTTTGTTCATCTGAGGCAGAGGTTGAGTGGCCATTGAAGCACATGATTGGTGACAGCATTAAAACTTGTATAAAACCTCACAATTTACACCTGTACACTTTCCAAACCCAGAGATGCTTTGGTTTCTCCCTTTGGAAGACAGATTGTACTTAATGCAGGTTGTAAGTCTTTGTAGCAAACTCTGTATCCAGTGTCACCTCATTGGAACAACCTCTGTCACCATTGATGGATCGCTTCTGTCATCCCACCTTCAACTGGTATCTATTCCATCAGGATAGAAACTGTAAGAGCGAAAAACCTTAATTAGAGGTAAAGTAATTCGGTGTAATTAAAATACAAAGTAAGAAAGGCAGAGAAAGGTTTAAAATACATTCATGGTAGAAAAGCTGAATTAGACAGAAACACCAAGGTCAGAGAAATTTTCTTAGGAAATAAGAACACCCACAAGATTTACGTAGACAGCTCACAGAAACAATGAGAGGAGGCCACGATGTTCCAGCCACATGAGATAACAGAGACAATGTCTCTTTTCAGCAGAGGGTAGCCATATGTCTGCCAAGGACATGAGTCTGGGAATTAGCCTGGGAAGACATTTCCAGAAATGTAACACATCATCTGTAGGGGGCTTTTCCCTAACAACAGTCGCCAGAACTGAATGTACCAATGGAATCATTAGAAATTACTGTAACCAATAAAATTTATGTAACTGTACCACCCAATGAAATTGCTGTAATCTGTATTAACCAATGGAACACTACCCTGCATAGTTCCACCATTTTGACTGTATCTGAACTGTATAAGAATGTAACTGCATAGCTTGTCCCATGAGAGAGGTGTTGAGAGCACTCAGTAACGGTACTGATGAGGCCGGATCTCCCTTGATTAATCAGGTTTTAATAAACAACTCTTTTCTCTATAAAAGACCTTTCCTGTGAATGTTATATTTTTAATACTCCACAACAGAAACCAATTCCACCCTGTCACCTTGGCTCTCAAAATCTGACCACGATGAACCCCATCACCAGCAGCACCAACAACAACACCAACCTTCGCTGCAATCACCTGATGCTGCACAGGACAGAGGGCATCAGTACCCGACCACATTGCTGCCCGGGATGCCAGGGATGGCCTAACCATGACCACATTTACTTCACTTGATGCTGCACACCCTGGCTTGCAACATGAAGCGCCAGGTTGGCACCACACCAACACCATGAAGCATTCCTACAATGTCCAAGCCATTCCTTTCACACTCATCACTATTGCGGGGCTTACTGTTACATCTCACCATTCACTGCAACTCACTAAGCCAAAGGTGCACACAAATCTGTCCAAGAAGGCAAAGTGTTAAAAATACAGATTTCAATGTTTGACTGCACATTAACAGAAACTTTACATGAAGATTGGCAAAAAGACACAAGTGCCTACCCTTGTGTGTTAGTTTGTCTGTTTGCGTGAGGGTGAGGGGTGACTCATGAGATGGGGATGTGACAATGTAGATAGAGAGGGATGGGTGGAGGTCCAAGTTAAGTTGGTGCAGGTAAGGATGTGCAGGCGTAGGGTAGGGATGGCAGAGTGATCGGGATGAGGATGAGGTTGAGTGTGGCTTTGCAGTAACGTTTCGTGATCTACTAAGATCATTGAAAGGTTTGCGCCACTGCAGCCTGGTCCTCCTGTCGGCATCCCTACTTGTGCCCTTCTCTGCAATATGCAACCAGGCTGCGTTGGTCTCCTGGGGAAGTCTCTTCCGTCCATTGGAAGGGAAGAGAACCTCCCTGCGTGCTCTGACTCCCTCCATAAGCATATGGAGGGTGACATGGGAGAGCCTGTGTGCAACTCTATACCTCTGTGCAGTGTTTGCAGCACCTCAGTGTTGTTGCACACTGACAGCACAGCTGTCAAAATTAATTTGTGCATGGTCCCTTTAAGGAAATGGCTGATGATGTGTCATCAATTGATGTCATCAGACCTGCTTCCTTTTAATTGACAGAATCTCGCTGAGCGGGCTTGACAAGCCCCATCAGAGGAAAGTCGTGTGGGAGGCCGGGATGGAGACAGCAGCAGGATCAGGACCCACCACCGATGTCGCCAACCCGGTCCTGTCGAGGTAGGCGAAATCGCGGCCCATGAGTTTAAAAGGGGCAGCTGAGATACAAAATTAGCTAAGGGACAGAAAGCAGAGTGTATTGGTGAATGGTTGTTTTTCAGACTGGAGGGAAGAATACAATGGTGTCCCCCAGGGCTCAGTATTCAGACCACTGCTCCTTTAATAATAATGACCCAGACTTTGGTATACAGGACATAGTTTCAAAGGTTGCAGATGACATGAAACTTGGAAATTTAGTAAATAATGAGGAGGATCATAACACACTTCAGGAGGACAGACAGGCTGCTGAGATGGGACAACACATGGCAGATGAAATTTAACACAGAGAAGTGTGAAGTGAAGCGACCCGCATCTTTTAATGTGGGTTCGGGAGGAGCTCTCCTACTCCTGGCTCCATATTGAGGAAAGTATGGGACCTTCCTGCCTCTTAGCGCTGTGAGGTCAGCATGTGGGCGAGTGAAGGGCTGGGGCACTCAAAAATCTGAAACAGGTCTTTCGGACCCGCTGGAACCTAATGTGTGTAAATGATTCTGCCGTTAAAATGTTCTTGACATGTCCTCCTGCCACGAGCCCATCTACTTTAAATAATATGGTGGGTGGCACACTTCCAGCTGGAAATGTGCGTGCACTTCCTGCCAACCATATTGGAGGCTTTGGAGCAATGTTCCCCCTAATTATTTTTGGGTGTGCGGTCCCTTTTAACGGACTGCGTGACCCATTCAATATTCTGCGCATGCGTGAAATATCCCATTGAAAAGCCAGTGATCAGTCTGCGCGGGACCTCCAGACAACCACGCGGCTGCACAGCTATACGGGAATATTGCTTAGGAGGCTGTTAAGCACCAGAAAAATAGGTGCTGCATGGCTGAATATTTAGGCAGTAACTCTGATTTGCAAGAGAGGCTTTGACAATGATGTGCTCCAAGCATGCTCGTAGATAACCTCTAGTTAACATTCACTGTAGGGCAGACATTGTTAACAGCAGTAAGGTCAGCTGTGGCCTTAAATCTGCCTCCATCTCATTTCAAGCTGTCGTATGGGGACACAAGCCACCCTCCTCACAACTATCTCATGCTGCACAACTTGTGTTCCACCAGCCATCAGACCAGGAGTCAGGTGCTGGGCTGTTCCATCTCTTTCTTGCCAGTAGGCTCCATTTTATGCCTCCATATTGGATTTCCTTTTACTTTGTTTTTTCCAGCCACTTCTTTCCCCTTTCTTCCTTCAGCCTTGGTAAACGCTGCCAACAGATGTAACTACATTTTGAGCTTTTCCATAGGTTCTAAGAATTTTTGGCCCACATGGAGTCACTTACTTTTAACTGCTCACATCTCTCTAAGATTTTACCTAAAATGCAATTTTCTGGTTTCCCCATTATGCTAGCTCCCTATACAAGGCCAAAGCTGCACACATATGAATCTTTCTGCAAATGACCTGACCACAGAAAATGACATGTAATCTGCTCAATGCATTCTTGGTTAGCCTTGCACTTGTTTCTCGATTGAAAAAAGTGTGCAGAAATCCATTGTGGCGGATTTCCACTCACTTTGCGCATTGCATGCAATTCCAGGGATACGGAATTAGATGTGCCCATCTGAAACATGTGACAGCTTGATTTAGATATTAGCTCCCATTTTAACTGGGGGTGAAGGGCAAGCAAGGGGCCAACAGGGTGAGTGTTCGGCTTGCTGGCGTGAGGTACAGACCATTTTAACTTATCAGCCTCATTTAAATCACCAGGCCCAACTCCCACCTGAATCTAGCATCAGTGATGATGGACGTGTGGGAGTTCAGCGAGCGGGGAAGGAGGCCATGGCTGGGGACCCTTGGAAACGGTCCCCAGCAGTCAGATGGTGGGAGGGGTAGGCGGTGGGGGGAGGGAAGCCCAGGATTCCTTGTGTATTCAGGAGGAGCACTCCTGTTTCTCCTAGCCCATAAGAAACCCTTTAAAATAAATCACACCTTTTTGGCCCTCTTATACGCCCAATGCTCCCTCACACCCAAATCGCCTAACAAGGCTAGCACCGGGTACTAAATGGTAGAATATACTCAAACCATGTAACGAGCTCCTGTGTAATACCAGAATATGCACAGGCCGGGTAACGGACTGTTGTACAACAACAGAATATACACAGACAGGTGAACGGGCTTCTGTGTAATGCCAGAATATAGAGATAGAATAATGGGATCCTGTATAGAAACATAGAAACATAGAAACTAGGTGCAGGAGTAGGCCAGGTCTTCAGCATGCTTTGAGCCAGTTGTTTAAAAAAGTTGCACCCAGTTTTATTGCTACCATCAATGAGTTTTTCAATGATAAGTCTCTTATCTGAGGATCAACAGTTTCTTCTTTTTTGAACAGGCACCATTTTCTCTGGGGTTATTCCTGAGATAAGACATGGTGTTATGAACATTTTTTTAATACGTTCATGGGATGTGGACATCAATGGCAAGGTCATCATTTATTGCCCATCCCTAACTGCCCTTGAGAAGGTGGCGGTGAACTACTTTCTTGAACCGCTGCACTCCGTGTGTTGAAGGTACTCCCACAGTGATGTTAGGGAGGAATTGCCAGGATTTTGACCCAGCAATGATGAAGGAACGATATTCCAAGTCAGGAATTTGTGTGACTTGGAGGGGAACTTGGATGTGATAGTGTTCCCATGTGCCTGCTGCCCTTAGCCTTCTAGGTGGTAGAGATCACAGGTTTGGAAGGTGCTGCCGAGGAAGCTTTGGTGAGTTGCTGCAGTACATCTTGTAGATGGTACACACTGCAGCCACGGTGCGCGGTGGTGGAGGGAGTGAATGTTGAAGGTGGTGGATGAGGTGCCAATCAAGCAAGCTGCTTTGTCCTGGATGGTATTGAGCTTCTTGAGTGTTGCTGGAGCTATACTCATCCAGGCATGTGGAGAGTATTCCATCACACTCCTGACTTGTGCCTTGTAGATGGTGGAAAGGCTTTGGGAACTCAGGAGTTGAGACACTCGCTGCAGAATACATGGTCTCTGACCTGCTCTTGTAGCCACAGTATTTATGTGTCTGGTCCAGTTAATTTTTTGGTCAATAATGACCCTCTCCCCCAGAATGTTTATGGTGGGAGATTTGGCAATGGTAATTCCATTGAATGTCAATAAGAGCTGGCATGGACTGGTTGGGCCAAATGGCCTGTTTGTGCTGTATATCCTATGTAATAAGCGGGCACTTATGTGATGCAAATGTTACTTGCCACTTATCAGTCCATACCTGAATGTCGTCCAGCTCTTCCTGCATGTTGACCAGACTGCTTCATTATCTGAGGAGCTGCAAGTGGAACTGAATACTGAAATCAGCGAACATCCCCACTTCTGACATTATGATGGAGATGAAGCAGCTGATGATGGTTGGGCCTAGGATACTTACCTGAGGAACTCCTGCAGCTATGTCCTTGGCCTGCAATGACCACAACCTTTGTGCTAGGTATGACTCAAGCCAGTGGACAGTTTGTCCCCTGATTCCCATTGACTTCAATTTTACTAGTGCGGCTTGATGCTGAAAATGACCAGTGTCAATTTGATTGAAATAAATAACTTGCATTTATAAAGTACCTTTAACATCCTCTGGGCATCCTAAAACACTTCACAGCCAATAAAGTACAACTGAAGTGTAATCAATGCTGCAATGTTGGCCAACATGGCAGCCACTTTGCAAGCAACAAGGAAGGTCACATAAACAGGAATGAGAAAAATAAAATAATCTGGTGATATTGGTTGAGGGATAGATATTGGCCAGGACACAACACGAATAGAAGGATATGCTGATAGGGTTAGATGAAGTAGAGTGGGAGGATGTTCCTGCAGAGCATAAACATCAGCATGGATCAGTTGGGCCAAGTGGCCTGTTTTTGTGTTTTATATTTTAGGGGGAGAAATTGGGTGCATTTACGCCAGCCATCCGCGGGGGAGGGGGCGCTAACAGGGCGCAACTGACTGCGACTGGGTACGACGTCACTAACGAATCCTGCTAAATTCAGCGGGAGTTTAACGGCGCTATAGCATTGCGCCCCCATCTCCTGCGCCCGGAGATCATGACATCATCACCGTGCACATTGCCCCATTCGTGCCCTGACCCCTAAATTGGGTTTGGCCCCTGAAGCAGCGAGGGGCAAAAACAGCGACTGCTTCAGGGTCGCGCGCCGGGCGGCTAGTAGCTACTGGGGCAAAACTTAAAGGGAGGGGGCCGGCTGCCTTCGAAAAATATATATAATAGATAAATGCAGTTTATTTTGCACAAGTAAGTAGCTCCTTGAATGTCGCTTGCCTTGGTGGTGATCCAAAGGGAAGGCGCAGGATTTAGAGACAAACTCTAAACTTCTTTGAAGTGGAACTCCTTATAGTATGGTTTGTTTGAGCATCCTGAAAATTCTGACAAGTTCTGTCACGAGAGACAACAAAAGAACTAAACTCCATCGTCCAAGGGTGACGTGCAGCTGGATATGAAACTGGATTTTTTAGAAAGTAGGAAACATTCCACTTTGTGAAATGAATAGACCTAGATTTTCCCTTGCAGTGGGATTCCAGGTGGGAGGAGTTCGTTGGTGTAGGATATCTGTGCATTGGTGTGCACCCACCTGACCCCAGCAGTTCTTCCAATATCAAGCTTATTGCGAATTTGAATGTTGGTGATGTATTAGAGGCCACTAGATCACCTTGCATGGGCAAAGGAATTTATTTTTTTACATTATTTTAAATCTCACACATTGCCAAGTGCAAATCATCTCTCCAATGGATTGTAGCAGACAATGCAGGCCTTTTATTTGCAAACCCTTGCTTTTGCCTCCTTAACACTGCTGCACTCCTGGCAGCATTGCTAAGATGTTAATGATTGGAAATACATCAGCTGACATGGGTGGGCATAGTCAAGATCTACCATTGCTGTGTGCAGAAAATCTCAGTAATGGTAACATGAGGAAAGCAGTGGAACAGCTCATCACAAACTTTCATTCACCATAATATGTCAAAATAGGTAGGGTGGAGTGGGGGGGGGGGGAGCGGGGGAGGAGAAAATCTGGGCCTAAACCTTTGAAAATGACCGAGAAGTTATGGTAGACCTTTGGTGTTGAACCAATGTGGAAAAACAAACAAATCATAGAATGATACAGCAGAGAAGGAGGCCATTTGGCCCATTGTGCCTGTGCAGCTCTTTGGTAGATCTAGCCAATTAATCCCACTCCCCTGCTCTTTCCACATTGCCATGTAAATTTTCTCCTTCAAGTATTTATCTAATTCTCTTTTGAATGTTACCATTGAATCTGCTCCCACCACCCTTACAGGCAGTGCATTCCAGATCACAACAACTCACTGTGTTTAAAAAAAACATTTCCTCATGTTGCTTCTGATTCTTTTGCCAATTACCTTAAATATGTGTCTTCCGGTTACCGACCTATCTGCCATTGGAAACAGTTTCTCTTTATTTACTTTATCAAAAACATTCATGATTTTCAACATCTCTGCCAAATTTTCTCTTAACCTTCTCTGCTCTAAAGAAAATAACCCCAGTCTTTCCACATAACTGAAGTCTTTCATCTCTGGTACCATTCTAGTAAATGTCTTCTGCACCCTTTCCAAGGCCTGACATACTTCCTGAAGTGTGGTGCCCTGAACCGAACACAGTACTGCAGCCAAGGCCTAACCAGTGTTTTATAAAGGTTTAGCATTACTTCCTTGCTTTTGTAATCTATTCCTCTGTTAATAAAACCAAGGATCCCATATGCTTTTTTAACAGCCTTCTCAACTTGACCTGACACCTTCAAAGTTTGTGTACATGCATCCCCTGGTCTCTCTTCCTGTACCCCCTTAAAAATTCTGCCATTTAATTCATATTGTCTTTCTTCATTCTTCCCATCAAAATATATCACTTCACACTTCTTTGTGTGAAATTTCATCTGCCATGTGTCTGCCCATTTTGCCAGATTCTCTGTGTCCTCCTATAGTTTGTTGCTAACCTCATTGTTTATTATATTTCTGAGTTTCACAGAATAATAGAAGTTTACGGCACAGAAGGAGGCTGTTTGGTCCATCGTGTCTGTGCCGGCCAAAATAGAACTATTCAGCCTGTCATGCATTCAACTATCATTGTAACTATCATGTATAAGCTGACCTAAGTTATACACCTTGAGAACATTGACCACAAGGGGGTGAACTTGTGGGAGACACTCCTAACCTGGACTTTCAGGTATAAAAGGGGAAGCTCCACCCACCTTCTTCACTTGAGGTCTTGGTCATAAAGGTGACAGGTCACAGAGTGACCTTCTCTCAAGTATGGGCCTCGTGTGCATTCATACTGTATCGTAAGGACATATCATTGGCGACGAGAAACTGGGATTTAAACCACGCGAACATGGCCACTAGCAGCACAGAAGAGAGGTACTGTGTTGGTGATGATTGGGATGACTTTATTGAGAGACTACAGCAAAGTTTTGTCAATAAGGAATGGTTGGGACAGGATTCGGTCGACAACCGCAGGGCTCATCTCGTGATGGCTTGTGGATCCAGAACGTACTTCCTGATGAAGGACCTTCTAGCGCCAGAGAAGCCAGTGGACAAGACATTCAAAGAGCTCAGTAAGTTTATCAGGGAACACCTTAAACCGGCGAGCAGCATGCACATGGTGAGACACCGGATTTACACCCACCGGCGGCGAGAAAGGCAGAGCGTTCCAGACTTTGTGGCAGATCTCCGGCAACTGGCGAGCCTATGTCAGTTCCCAGATGCATGCAGAGTGGAGATGCTGCGAGAATTTTTTATTGAGGGCATCGGGCACGCTGGGGTTTTCAGGAAACTGATTGAGACCAAAGACTTGACTTTGGAAGCGGAGGTTCTGATAGCCCAGACATTTATCTCGGGAGGAAGAGACCAGAATGATATATAACAAAAATCTTGGCTCAAATGCGACAAACGACCAGGGAGTCAACATTGTTAATGCGGCACACAGTTCTCTAGGCAGACAAAGGCAATCGGACATTCCCCAGCATGTAGTCGAACCCAAAGGGGGAATTCAACAGAGACAATGGCTAGCTGAACGGTGATTCATGCCATCGCAAAGGACAATGCAGCCAGTAATGGGGCCATCAACACCTGTTAATGGTGCGCTTAAGGACAGTTACAGAGACAGTCAGAGACGATCGACTGCTAATGCACCTTTTGTTTCCAACAAGGGGCCTCCAGCTCATTCTGGAGGTGTGGAGGCAAACACCCAGCCAGAGCTTGCAGGTATCAGCAATATACCTGCAGAAACTGCAACGTCAGCGGTCACTTGGCGCGTATGTGCAGGATGCTTGCAGCCAGGTTGATGTACGAGGAAGACGGGCCCGATGTAAGTCCTACGAGGCCAAATGAATACTGGGGGAAATCGCTGGAAGCTGAAGTTCAGCGAGTTCATGTGGAGCACATATGCAGTTCATATACCAGGACGCCACCGATAACGATGAAAGTGCTCCTCAATGGCATCCCAGTATTAATGGCGCTAGACACGGGGGCCAGCCAGTCCCTGATGAGTATCAAACAGTTCAAAAGGTTGTGGGTGTCCAAGACCAGGAGGCCAAAATAATTTCCGATTGACGCACAGCTACGGACATAAACAAAGGAGATCATTCCGGTGCTCGGCAGCGCCATGGTAGTCGTGACCCACAAAGATTCGGAGAACAGGTTGCCACTCTGGATTGCCCGGGGGACGGTCCCGCACGACTGGGGAGGAGTGGGCATGCTGTCATGAACTGGAAATGGGGCGATGTCAATGCAATTTCTTCTGTGGAGCACGTATCATGCTCGCAGGTGCTGGACAAAGTTGACTCCTTATTTCAGCCCGGCATTGGCACTTTCATGGGGGCCAAGGTAGTGATTCACATAAACCCGGATGCCAGGCCAGTATACCACAAGGCTAGAGCGGTGCCGTACGTGATGTGAGAAAAGATAGAATGCGAATTGGACCGCTTGCTGAGGGAAGGCATCATCTCGCCAGTCGAATTCAGTGACTGGGCAAGCCCGATTGTGCTGGTGCTCAAGGCGGATGGGTCGGTCAGGATATGTGGCGATTACAAGGCCACCATTAATCGGGTGTCACTCCAAGACCAGTATCCACTACCAGAGCGGAGGACCTCTTTGCGACGCTATCCGGTGGCAAACTTTTTTCAAAATTGGACCTGACCTCAGCTTACATGACGCAGGAGCTGGCGAGTGAGTCGAAGAAGCTGACCACCATCATGACACACAAGGAGTTGTTTGAGTACAACAGATTCCCGTTTAGGATTCGTTCGGCCGCCGCGATCTTTCAGCGAAATATGGAAAGCCTCCTCAAGTCGATTCCAAGGATGGTGGTTTTTCAAGACGACATCCTCATCACGGGTCGTGATACTGAAGAACAGCTCCACAACCTGGAGGAGGTGCTACGCAGACTGGACCGAGTAGGGCTGCCATTGAAAAAGGTGAAGTGTGTCTGCTTAACTCCGAGGTAGAATTCCTGGGGAGGAGGGTAGCAGCAGACGGGATCAGACCTATTGCGTCCATAACAGAAGCGATCCAGAGAGCACCCAGACCCTGCAACACGACGGGGCTGCATTTGTTCCTGGGGCTCCTGAACTATTTTGGCAACTCTCTTCCCAAATTGAGCACGTTGTTAGAGCTTCAACACGTGCTCCGAGGAAAAGGTCGTGATTGGGTCTGGGGGGATAGCCAGGATAAAGCACGCAATTTGTTATGCTCCAACAAACTGTTAGCGTAATATGACCCATGTAAGAAACTTGTTTTAACGTGCGATGCATCGTCCTATGGGATCGTTTGTGTGTTTTGCAGCATGTGAATGCCACTGGTCAGTTACAGCCAGTAGCTTATACGTCCAGAAGTCTGTCCCAGGCAGAAAGGGGGTAGAAAAGGAAGCATTAGAATGTGTATATGCAGTAAAAAAAACTGCACCAGTACCTGTTTGGCAGGAAGTTTGAGCTGGAGACAGGTCACAAACCCCTAACGTCCCTTTTGGCCGACAACAAGGCCATAAATGCGAATGCATCTTCCCGCATACAGAGGTGGGCATTTACGTTAGCCGCCTATGACTACACAATTCAGCACAGACCGGGCACTGAAAACTGCGTTGATGCGCTCAGCAGGCTCCCACTAGCCACCACTGAGGGAGCAACTGAGAATGATGCTGAGATGATCATGGCTGTTGAAGCTTTCGAAAGCGAAGGCTCACCTGTGACAGCCAGTCAGATTAAAGTCTGGACAAATAAAGACCCGCTACTGTCTTTAGTTAAGAAATGTGTCTTGAATGGGGACTGGGCAGCCACGTACGGGGGATGCCCTGAGGAATTTAATCCATTTCATAGGCGCAAGGATGAACTCTCGATTCAGGCTGATTGTCTAGTGTGGGGAAACCGAGTAGTCATGCCCCAGATGGGCAGAGAGGTGTTCATCAGAGAACTTCACAATGAGCACCCGGACATTGTCATATTGAAAGCAATTGCCAGGTCACATGCTTGGTCAGATGCAGACCTGGAACTTTGTGTTTGCAGGTGCAACACATGTGCTCAGCTGGGCAATGCACCCAGGGAAGCCCCCCCTAGCCCCTGGTCCTGGCCCGCCAAGCCATGGTCACGCATCCATGTGGACTACGCAGGTCTTTTCATGGGAAAAGTGTTTTTGGTTGTAGTAGACGGCTACTCCAAATGGATTGACTGTGCCATTTTAAATTCAAGCACATCCTCTGCCACGGTAGAAAGTCTACGGGCAATGTTCGCCGCCCATGGTCTACCGGACGTCTTGGTCAGTTACAATGGCCCGTGCTTCACAAGCACTGAATTCCAGGATATCATGGCAGGCAATGGAATCAACCATGTCAGAACGGCACCTTTCAAGCCAGCCTCAAACTGCCAGGCAGAACAAGCAGTGCAGATAATCAAACAGGGGATGCTCAGAATCCAAGGGGATTCCCTACAAAGTCGCTTATCATGTCTCGTGTTGGCCAATAGATCCCGACCACACTTGCTTACAGGGTTTCCATCTGCAGAGATGCTAATGAAAAGGACGCTCAAAACCAGGTTATCCCTTATACACCCTACTATGAAAGAAATTGTTGAGAGCAGGCGTCAGTCACAATGTGACTACCATGACAGAAATGCGAGGGCGAGATGTATTGATGTCAATGACCCTGCTTTTGTCCTTAATTATTCTGCAGGGCCCAACTGGCTTGCAAGCACTGTGATTGCCAAAGAGGGGAATAGGGCTTTGGAAGTTAAACTTACCAATGGACAAATCTGTCACAAACACGTGGATCAAACTAAAAGGAGGTTCAGCAACCCCATAGAAGAAGCAGAGGAAGAACACGACGTAGAGTTTACTCCACCACAGTTGACCGAACACCGGAACCAAGTGGAGGCGAGCCCAGTCACTGTGGGCAGTCCGGACAGGCCTGAGGCACCGTAAACAGCAGACACTCAGGCCAGTGCCCAACAACCGGAGCCCCAACTCAGGCGCTCTACAAGGGAGCGTAAACCACCAGAGAGACTTAACATGTGATCCCAATAAGACTTTGTGGGGGGAGGTAATGTCATGTATTCAACTATCATTGTAACCCATGCATAAGCTGACCTAAGTTGTACACCTTGAGAACATTGACCACAAGGGGGTGAACTTGTGAGAGACACTCCTAACCTGGACTTTCAGGTATAAAAGGGGAAGCTCCACCCACCTTCATCACTTGAGGTCTTGGTAATAAAGGTAACTGGTCACAGAGTGATCTTCTCTCAACTATGGGCCTCGTGTGCATTTATACTGTATAGTAAGGACAAATCACAGCCTAATCCCATTTTCCTACTCTTGGTCCATTGCCTTGTAGGTGACGGCAGTTCAAGTGTATACCCAAGTGCTTTTTAAATGTGCTGAGGGTTTCTGCCTCTAACATCCTTTCAGGCAGTGGTTCCAGACCACCTTCTGGGTGAAAAATGTTCACCTCAACTCCCCTGTAATCCTTCTACCAATTACTATAAATCTATGTCCTCTGGTTATTGATCTCTCTGCTAATGGAAATAGGTCCTTCCTGTCCACTCTCAGGGCCCAAGTTTCCGGTTCTGGCGAAAACGGTGCACCTCCGAGACTTACGTGACCTGCCTGGGCTCGAAAGCGTGCCGGAATCTTCCCGAACAATTCTCCAGTCCTCCTGGAGCTTGGCGTGGTGTGGTGCAATGGTATCTCCCTGGGGTGGAGCAAACCTATCGCAGTCTGCAGGGGGGCGGGGCTAAGCCCCTGCGTGTCTTTCTCAGCCGGCTCCCTTGCACGTGCGCGGAACAACATGCGCGCATGCGCAATGGGACCTCGACCTTGGAAATCGGCCATTTAAAGGGAGAGCGGGGCACTCATTTAAAGCTAGCTGGGATTTTTGGTTGCAGGTCAGAAAAGGAGTAAACATTATTTTACTGATTCTTGTGCAAAGGAGTGCTGCAACGGTGCTGCATAGGTGCAAGCAAGGATATTTAAAGGAAGAATGTGGCAGACACACATTTAAAGCTCGCTTGGATCTTTGGTTGAAGGTAGGAAAAGGAGTAAAAATTATTTTATTGATTCTTGTTGTGCAAAGGAGTGCTGCAAAAGTGCTGCATAGTTGCACGCAAGGACATTTAAAGAGAAAACGTGGCACTCTGTTACAGCGAGCTGTGTGATTTTTGGGTGCAGGAAGGGAAGCAGTGAAAAGTCTTAAGTGATTCTTGGAGCGCAAAGGGGTGCTGCACACGTGCATGCAAGGAAAGGACTGTGTTTTTAAAAATCACTGAGTGGAAATCCAGTACCTGTACAGCAATGCAAGAATGTGCAGCGAGAACAAAAAACGTCTTGCATGACGAAGTCGAGACACTAGTTAATGTCATTGAGGGGAGATGGCAGGAGCTGGACACCAGCAACAGAGGCTGCACAAAGGTGGCACCCAAAGAAATCAAGAAACGCTGGGACCCTAGTTGCAGATGGATACTGCGCAGTGCTGAATACCAGGAGATCTGAAGCCCAGTGTAAAAAGAATTGGCAGGACCTTGGTCAAGTCGTTAGTGCAAGTAATATCTTCCTTTTCTCAATGGAATTGCAATTGTAAATGTGACCAGCTGTATATGTCCCACCCAGCAGAAAGGCACCCTCTCTAACTAGTTATATTTTCAACATTGCAGAAGAAATTGGCTCACAACAAAAGGGAAAGAACACAATCAGGAGGCGGCCCGCCAAATCTGCACCCACTGATACCCTTGGAACAGAGGGTCGCTGCCATGATGAGTCATGCCTGGAGAAAGGCAATCAGTGATGCACAAGCTGGGCCCACATGCTTGGGAGAGGGTAAGTCCTGAAAATGCATCGTGACCCTTCAAATCATCCTGCTGCCGAGCCTGCTATGTGCGAGACTATCTATGTCACCCATCCTGCCCACTCCTGTGGTGCTAACCATTTGACTGTTCAGTTATATTTTGCAGAACATGATGTCAATCTAAAGATTCAGAGGAAGAGTCGGATGCATGCGATCAAGACCAAAGCGTTGGGGGTGGGGAGGAGGGGGGAATGGATCAGGGAAGAATGTTGATCGTAATATGGATCAGTCCATAGTGCAGGGCCTCACTATCCCAGAGAATACCATGAATTCTCCTCCAACATTCCACTCCTTCATCCACCCCCCATCCTTGCGTGGTGCTTTAAGTTCTGATGCGGCATGTCATCCTCTCCTCACGTACCCATCCGCGCTTAGTGATGTAAATTCTGGTAAGACGTTCCATGGTTTCACATTCTTCGAGGTAGAGGGTCACAGTGGTGGTGGTGGAATGCAGCTTGGAACATCCGGTTCCCCATTATCAGAGGTAGAGAGTCCCAATGGTGGTGGTAGAATGCAGCTTGTAGCACCCAGGGCCCCATTATCAGAGGTAGAGGGGCACAGTGGTGGTTGTAGAATGCAGCTTGTAGCACCCAGGGCCCCATTATCAGAGGTAGAGGGGCACAGTGGTGGTTGTAGAATGCAGCTTGTAGCACCCAGGGCTCCATTATCAGAGGTAGAGGGGCACAGTGGTGGTGGTAGAATGCAGCTTGTAGCACCCAGGGCCTCATTATCAGAGGAAGTGGGTCCCAGTGGTGGTGGTAAAATGCAGTGTGGAACACCCAGGGCCCCACTGTCAGAGGAAGCAGGTTCCAGTGGCGGTGGTGGTGGAATGCAGTGTGGAACACCCAGGGCCCCACCGTCCCACCCTGAGCCTCGCACTGGAGTTGTGCCACGAGGCAGAGCCGGGGGGAGAGGAAGGAGAACCCGAGTAGACTCTCCTGAGATGCAGCGTTCAACAAATGCGCTTGACGTTATAGCATTGGGTGTGGAGGGCAATGACCTTACCCGTTCACTGGAGGGCACCATCAGAGGGGTTGGTGATGAGTTGACAGCGATGTCTGGGCAAATAGCAGTTATGCCACGTGAACTGAGTGCGGGATTTGCTGGGGCAGTGCAAATGCTGGAAGAGGCCATCAAGCAGTTAGCTGCTGCAATAAGCGCACACCTCCCGGCCAATCAAATGCCCCTCCCACTGCAATCCCAGTATTAGCCTCTGTAGAGATCCAAGCTGGGGCCCCCACTCTCCCACCCCACCCTGTCTCTTCCCCTACCCTCCTCTCTCCCCCCACCACCCCTTCTCTTCCCCCACCACCCCTTCTCTTCCCGTACACCCCCCACCCCCATGAGGCAGTGCACATGCACCGAGATGTGGATGAGAGCTGGGTGCAGCCTTTCTTTGCTGTTGGTGTTGATGTAGTAGATTTGATGCCACTGTTGTAACTATTTTCAAATTGAAATTGTGTACTAAGTTTTGTAACTTTACAAGTATATAAGTGATCCTAGAGTTTTTAAGTGATCTTAATAAGTTGTTTAAATTTACCGCGTTAAAAGTTATCTTAGGGTTTTTCAGTGATTTTGTTCACAAATTAAAATTGTTTACTAAGTTTTCTAACTTTAAAACTATATAAGTTTTTGGGGTTGTTTCGTGATCGGAAAGAGTCATATCCAATTTGATAGAAGAATGATTTTATTGCACGACTGTCAAGTACATTGTAAAGATTTCAATGAAATATATTGTACATTGAAAATGAATCATGACAAGAATGCTTTTATTATTATTGCACTAAAGTAAAGTACATTATAAATGTTTCAATAAAGTTTATTATTTAACATTACAACTGATTCATGGTCCATTATCATACCAAACACAACATTTAGGAACACCTGCAAAAGATAAACATCCCTCACCCCTTCAGTCATGCCTGCCTCCCGCACCTAGCCATGACCGAGGGGCGTGCTGGTGTGGTGTGTCGTGGCTTGGAGATCTCTCCTGCTGCAGTGGGATGGTGTCCGTGGACCGAGGAAGCCAGCGACTAATTACCCTACAGTATCTGAGACACACAGGTCGGTCCTGCTGCTGGCTGCGAGGGGTTGGGTTGGGAGCTGGGGGCGGGGAGGGGAAGAGTGCTGTTGGGAGTGCAGGAGTGAGGAGGGACACATGGAGCGACGGGTTGGGAGGTGGGTGAGGGGGGGGGGCGGGTGCGGTGGGGAAGAGTGCTGCTGGGGATGTGGGAGACAATGGTGGGTTTTAGGGTGGTTTACAACACCTTACTCTAACAGCCAGTCCCTGACAGAGGCACAATGCCAAACAGTTAGTTTTACAAATGAGGTGAATCATTCAAGTAATGGGTTTAATGGGGTATGATGATTTCCAAAGGATCAAATTAGCCATAATTAGGTGTTGATGTGCCTGCCTCAGCCGGAAGCCTACACTTGTTTATTTATAAAAAGAGAACCAACTATCTTCATTCAGCAGATATCAGGCAAAATATCATCGAAAGAGGTTTAGGCCATGTTAAGTGATGTGTTTAATGCTTCAGTCCTTTTTGTGTTTAATTCCCACCCCCCGTCTCCGACTGTGCCTGCACAGAGCTTAACTCTAGGTAAGGTTGTTCAGAACTTACAAAAGTGGGCACTTACTCCATTCTAAGTTAGTTTGGAGTAAGTTTTCGCTGCCGAAATTTGCAAAACAGGCCTGAGTGGCTGGACACACCGCCTTTTGAAAAAGAAATACCTGAACTAAACCAACCTAAACTAACTCACTCGAACTGGAGCAAACTAAGTGCCGAGAATTGCAATTTCTAACATACTCCAAACTAAACTAGTTGCTCCAAAAAAATAGAAGCAACTCCACCCGAAACTTGGGCCCCATGCCCCTCATAGTTTTATACACCACCATTAAGTCTCTCCTCAGCCTTTTCTGATCCAAATAAAACCACCCAGCCTATCCAATCTTTCTAAATTAAAAAGCAGAACCACAAAGGTAATAATATCTGGATTACTATGAGCCACGAGCAAATTTGCATAGGGTAAATAAGATCAGAGAGATGAACGCATGGCTCGAAAACTGGTGTGGGAGAAATGGGTTTCGATTCCTGGTGCACTGGCAACAGTACTGGGCTAAGAGGGAGCTGTTCTGTTGGGACAGTCTTCACTTGAACCATGCTGGTCCTAGTATCTTATAATGAATCGAATCTTATATCGAATCGAATAACTAGGACTGTAGAGAGGGCTTTAAACCAATTAGTGGGTGGGGGGGTTCAGGTGAGCGAACATGTAAAAGGTCAAAGAGAAAGGCGAAGGCATTAGAGCAGGGTGGTGATCATAGAAACATAGACATTAGGTGCGGGAGTAGGCCATTCGGCCCTTTGAGCCTGCACCGCCATTCAATAAGATCATGGCTGATCATTTCCTCAGTACCCCTTTCCTGCTTTCTCTCCATACCCCTTGATTCCTTTAGCCGTAAGGGCCATATCTAACTCCCTCTTGAATATATCCAATGAACTGGCATCAGCAACTCTCTGCGGCAGGGAATTCCACAGGTTAACAACTCTCTGAGTGAAGAAGTTTCTCCTCATCTCAGTCCTAAAAGGCTTACCCCTTATCCTTAGGTTATGTCCCCTGGTTCTGGACTTCCCCAACATCAGGAACATTCTTCCTGCATCTAACCTGTCCAGTCCCGTCAGAATTTTATATGTTTCTATGAGATCACCTCTCATCCTTCTAAACTCCAGTGAATACAGGCCCAGCCAATCCAGTCTCTCCTTATATGTCAGTCCTGCCATCCCGGGAATCAGTCTGGTGAACCTTCGCTAATCGGGGAGTTGATAACCAGAGTGACAGGAAGGGACAGAATGTATAAAAATAAGAGTGTATCAGAAAGTGGGGTCAAAAGCAGGCAAACATGGTAAAAAGACAATTACAAGCTCTTTATCTGAATGCAAGCAGCACTTGTAACAAGATAGATGAGTTGATGGCACAAATAGATATAAATGGGTATGATCTTATAGCCATTACAGGGATGTGGTTGCAAGGTGACCAAGGCTGGGAACTAAATATTCAGGGATATTTGACAATTCAGAAGGATAGTCAAAGGAAAAGGAGATGTGATAGCTCTGTTAATAAAGTATGAGATAAGTGCAGTAGTGAGAAATGATATTGGCTCAGCAGTTCAAGATGTCGAATCAGTTTGGATGAAGATAAATAATGTGAAGAAGTCACTACTGGGTGTAGTCTATAGGCTCCCTAACAGTAGCCATGCTGTTGGACAGAGTATAAATCAAGAAATAATGGAGGCTTGTAAGAAAGGTACAGCAATAATCATGGGCGATTTTAATCTTCATATTGATGGGATAAATCAAATTGGCAAAGGTAGCCTTGAGGAAGAGGTCATAGAGTGTATCCAGCATGGTTTCCTTCAACAGTACGGAGTGGAAACCAGGGAGCAGGCTATATTAGATCTGGTACTGTGTAATGAGACAGGATTACTAAATGATCTCATAGCAAAGGAACCTCGAGGAAAGAGTGATCGTAGCATGGTTGAATTTCAAATTCAGTTGGTGAGAAAGTTTGGTCTCAAAACTCTGTCCTGATCTTAAATGACGGTGATTACAAAGGTATGAAGGGACAGTTAGATAAAGGGGACTGGGAAAATAGATTAAAGTGTACAACGGTTAATAAGCAGTGGCAGACATTTAAGGAGATATTTTATAACTCTCAATAAAATATATTCCAGAGAGAAGGAAAGACTTTAAAAGAAGGGATAACCATCCGTGGCGAAATAAGGAAGTAAAGGATGATATCAAATTGTAAACAATGGCATACAATGTTGCCAAGATTAGTGGGATGCCAGAGGATTGGCAAATGTTTAAAACCAGCAAAGGACAACTAAAAAGATAATGAGAGAGAGGATGAGAGAGAAGATGGATTATGAGAGTATACTAGCAAGAAATATAAAAACATATTAAGAGCTTCTACAGGTATATAAAAAGGAAGAGATTAGCTAAAGTAAACATTTGGTCCCTTAGAGGATAAGACTGGGGAATTAATAATGGGGAACAGGGAAATGGCAGAGACTGAACAAATATTTTGTATCGGTCGTCACAGTACAAGACACTAAAAGCATCCCAATAATACATAATCAAGGGGATATAGGCAGGTGGAAACATAAAACAATCACTATCACTAAAGAAAAAGTAGTCGGTAAAATAATGGGACTAAAGATGGACAAGCCCCCTGCACCTGATGCCCTGCATCTTAGGGTATTAAAATAAGTGGCTGCAGAGGTAGTGGATGCATTGGTTGCAATCTAACAAAATTCCCTGGATTCTGCAGAGGTCCCAGCGGATTGGAAAACCTCAAATGTAATGCCCCTGTTTAAAAAAGAAGTGAGACATAAAGCAGGAAACTATAGACCAGTTTGCCTAACATCTGTCTTTGGCAAAATGCTGGAGTCCATTATTAAGCAAACAATAGCGGGACATTTGGAAAAACATAATACATTTGGAAATGCACAGTCAAGCAGAGTAAGCACAGTGTTATGAAAGGGAAATCATGTTTGACAAGTTTGCTGGAGTTCTTTGAGGATGTCATGAGCAGGGTAGATAAGGGGAAACCAGTGGATGTCATGTATTTGGATTTCCAGAAGGCATTCAAAAAGGTGCCACATAATAGATTACTGCACAAGGTAAGAGCTCACTGGGTTGGGGGTAATATATGAGCATGGATTGAGGATTGGCTAACTAACAGAAAACAGAGAGTCAGAATAAATGGGTCATTTTCCGGCTAGCAAACAGTAACTAGTGGAGTGCCACAGGGATCAGTGCTGGGTCTTCAACTATTTACAATCTATATTAATGACTTGGATGAAGGGACCAAGTGTAATGTAGCCAAGTTTGCTGATGATACAAAGATGGGTGGGAAAGCAAGTTGAGAGGAGGACACAAAGAATCTACAAAGGGATATAGACAGGCTAAGTGAGTCGGCAAACATTTGGCAGATGGACTATCCACTTTGGCAGGAAAAATAAAGAAAATTATTATTTAAATGGAGAGAGATTACAAAATGCTGCAGTACAGATGGACCTGGGGGTCCTTGTGCATGAAACACAAAATGTTAGTATACAGGTACAACAAGTAATCAGGAATGCAAATGGAATGTTGGCCTTTATTGCAAGGGGGATAGAGTATAAAAGCAGGGAAGTCCTGCTACAACTGTACAGGGTATTGGTGTGACCACACCTAGAGTACTGTGTACAGTTTTGGTCTCCTTATTTAGAAACAGAAACTTACAGCGCAGAAGGAGGACATTTCAGCCATCATGTCCGCGCAGCCGACAAAGAGACACACGGTCCTCGATCATCAGTCCTTAAGGTTACATTGAAACCAATGAACAATGGCAAATAGATAAAGAGCATCTGGCCCAACCAGTCTGCCCCACACAACTGCGATACCGCATGTATTGCAACATTTTACACTCCATTCCACCCGGAGCCATGCGATCTCCTGGGAGAGACAAAAAAGCGGTAAAAATCCAGACCAATTGTCGAAGAAATCTGGGAAAATTCCTCTCCGACCCATCCTGGCGATCGAAAATAGTCCAGGAGATCACTCTGGCCGTATTAGATTCCATGATGTACTTACCATCGTGTCTGCACCAGCCAACAAGAGGTTATCCAATTTAATCCCACTTACTAGCTCTAGGTCCGTAACCCTGCAGGTTACAGCACTTCAAATGCACATCCAAGCACCTTTTAAATGTGGTGGGGGTTTATGCCTCCACTACCCTTCAAGGGAGCGAGTTCCAGACCCCCACAACCCTCTGCATGAAGAAGCTTCCCCTCAAATCCCCTCTAAACCTTCCACCAACCAGCTTAAACCTATGGCCCCTCGTAATTGACCACTCCACCAAGGAAATAGGCCTTTGCTATCCACTATATCCAGGCCCCTCAACATTTTTTTACACCTCAATGAAGTCTCCCCTCAGCCTCCTCTGTTCCAAAGAGAACAAACCCAGCCTACCTAATCTGTCCTCAGAACTAAGATTCTCCATTCCTGGCAGCATCCTTGTAAATCTATACACCCTTTCCAGTGCAATCACTTCCTTCCTATAATACGGTGACCAGAACTGCATGCAGTATTCCAGCTGTGGCCGAGCCAGTATATTATCCAATTTAAGCATAACCTTCCTGCTCTTGTATTCTATGCCTCGGCCAATAAAAGCAAGCATTCCATATGCCTTCTTAACCACCTTATCCACCTGTCCTGCTACATTCAATGATCTGTGGACCATGGTGAAGCAGTTGGAGGTGTGGCCTGATCATTTGGAGCTGTGCTGTAGTGAGAGAAGGAGCTTGCTGCTGTTGCTCCTGCCTGGAAGGCCTTTGTGAGACCTGTGAAACAGCCCAGGAAGAGGAGGAAGGGGCTTTCTACAATTCCAATTCATCCAGAGGGAGAGGAAGAGAGCTGAAAATGCAACAACTTCATTACATCTGCAGAGAGTTGGAGAGAGGGGGAAAAAGAACAACAACTATCCAGTGTGGAAGGAGGGAGAAACTTCATTAACCAAAGGTGGGTGTGTTTTGGTGCATTCCTCGAAAGACTTTGTTGTATCGGTGGGGGGAGGAAAGAAGACCATTTCGAGGGCCGGAACATCGTGGGGGGTGTGTGTGTGTGGAAGTGTGTGTGGGGGTCTTGTCCACAACTAGTTCCCACACACCACTGAAGCACCCTTCCCCCATTGCCTAGCCTGAGATTGCTGGAGCTACCTGGCTGAAGTATTACTAATCACCTATTTAACATCGTTGGGAGAGTGTGCCTGGGTGGCTCCAGTTGCCCCAGGTGAAGACATCTTCTCCCTCCACCCGAAGACCATCCTATAAGACTGTGTCTTGTTTTTCCATCATCTGGGGAGTGCACCCCAGAAAAACAGCCACCCATCGCATTGAGGGGAGACCTGCCCTCGCAGCTTCCCTCTTTCCCACCACCCCTCGCTCTTTCTCTCTCTCTCTGTCTCTCCCCTCTCTCTCTGAGAGCCCTTTCCTCCTAATTGAAAAAACAATTAAGACAACTGAGCAGAGGGAGCAAGACCCCTCCCCAATCGTCAACTAAGGGAGAGGTGTGCCTCATTGTGAGCTCCTCTGCTCATACATTTAAACAAGGCCAATTTAAGAACATTAAGGCCTGTGACTTTGGGGTGGGTGTAGCCCTTAAAGGGACCCCGTGATGGCGACCCAATCCACGCCGGTGGCAGGTCCAGCTAGACGTACACGCAGCCGGCGTCCGCATCCATGGCGCCTCCTGCGCCTCCTGCTGCCCTGCCACCGTTCAGACTTATAACAAAAAAACACGGGGTCAAGAGCTACACTCACCCCACAATGAGCATCGAGGAGTGCGTGCGGGCGATGGCTGGGGTAGTCGACCCCTCGGCCATTGTCGTGGCCTCTAATATGTCTGGGAAGGCCGTGTTCTTCCTGGGGTCAGAGCGGGCGGTGTCCCTGGCCCTTGAAAAGGGGCTCACGGTGGGCGGGACGTTCCTGCCGGTGGACCCTCTCGAGGCCAACGCGCAGAGGGTCATCCTTTCAAAAGTCCCACCCTTTGTTCCCGCTGGGCTCCTCCTCCCTTACCTACAGCAACTGGGGGAGGTAAGGTCAGGGATCAACACATACCGCTCGGCCTCAGGGAGAACAGCCTGCACCACGTGTTCTCCTTCCACCGCCAGCTTTTTGTCCGGCTGGCGCGGGAGGAGACGACAGAGGGTAATTTTAATGTGGTGCATGAGGGGACTGCCTATCGTGTCTTCTGGACAACCAGGCAGCGTGTGGTGCCATGCCTGTAGGGAGGTGGGGCACGTTTGCTAGAACTGCCCCGTCTCCAAGGCCGCCAAACCACCGAAGGCAGCCAATATCACAGAGGGGTTCGGGCGCGGGCAAGATAAGAAAAAGGGGGGAGTGGAGCGGGAGACCTCGGCAGACATGGAGGTCTCCCTGCCTCCGCGACCCCCAGGAACTAAAGGAGGCGCCGCTCCAATGAGGCGGAGGGGGAACAACATCCCTCCGCGGAGGAGTCGGTGCCCGCCACGTGTCCCGCGTCCCCCACCAGCGTCCTCAAACTGCGCCGTAGGCGAGAGGAGTCTGTCCCCGGGGAGGGTGAGACAGTCGAGGCTGCCCAGCCTCTGCCTCCCCGGGATGGCGTGGAAGATCTGACTGTCGTGGGGGGCGTGGGGCCAGCGGAGGAATGCGTAGCCGCTGGGTCGAGCGTCCCGGGGACTGAGGCGGGCGGGGCCGAAAAGGCCGAACCTGAGCCCGCCCAGCCAATATCCAACTTCCCCCGGGAGTCGCTCGACCCGGAAGAAACAAAACATTTTAACAATTTTAATGATTCTGTACACGCTGGGCCGGGGGGTGGCGGCTGGGAGGGCGAAGAACAACAATCCTTGCCCCCTACTTTGGAGCTGGGGTACTTGGAGGACCTGGAGAATTTCTTTGGCCGGGTCTCTCCGTGTTCCTCGGCTCCTGGGGCGGAGGAGGAACCCCTTCCGCTGTCGCTTCCTGACCCAGCACCGCTTTTAAAAGAGCCCAGTGGAGACTCCTCTGCCGACGATCCTGGGGGTGGGATCGGGGCAGAGCCAGGGCCGGATGGAGCGGCCGGGCCGTTTGCCGTACCTCGTGCGGTCGACGGGCCGGCTGCTGGTGGCGACCTCCCGGAGGGGGACGGGGACTCGGTGGAGGACGCGGGTGAAGATCTCGAGTCCATCGCCAGTGAGGCGGTGGATCTCCTTGTCCCCGCCGCTGAGTCCCCCCTCATTCCTGCAAAGGAACTCCGGGACTTTTTGGTTCAGAGCCAGGGTCACCACAACCGAGCCCATCTGGCCCTGGAAAGATGGTCCGAGCCGGGGCTGCTCATCGCGTCCGTCCGCACCGCCGCTAAAAGCATGGCCGCAGGCGGGCCCTTATCAAAGGCGCAAGGACTTGAGCTGTGCCGGCTCAAAAGGTTCCTCGCTGGGCTGCTGAAGAGTGGAGGTCAACAAATGACTCCACTCCCCCCCCCCCCCCCACAATAGGTTAGGTAGAGGTTGCACTATGCTTTTGTCATGAAGATAACCATATCCGGCCTCAACATCAACGGCGGCAGAGGGGCACACCGTAGATATAACAATTTTTCGCTCCTGCGGGAGGGAAAATATGCGGTGTGCTTCCTGCAAGAAACCCACACCGTTCCGGGAGACGAAGCCACGTGGCTCCTGGAATAGCAAGGAGAGGTCCGCATGAGCCACGTCACCGCCACTTCTAGTGGGTTGGCCATCTTGCTGGCCCCGCATTTTCAGCCGGAGATCTTGGGAGTCGAGGAGCCCATGCCAGGCCGCTTGCTGCACGTAACGGTTCGCCTGGGGGACGTGCCGCTCCATCTCGTCAACGTGTACGCCCCTCATCCCGGCCCGCAGCAAGCGTGCTTATTCGAAGAAGTGTCCGCTTTTCTTGGCTCCGTCGACGTCGGCGACTGCATTGTCCTCGGGGGAGATTTTAACTGCACCCTCGAGGCGAGAGACCGCTCCGGTGCCCCGCAGAGCATGACGGTGATCGAGAAGTTGAGGGACCTGGTCGGGTCCTTCGACTTGGTGGACGTCTGCCAAAATCTCCACCCCGACTCCAGCGCCTTTACTTGGGTGAGGCCTGGAGTAGGATGGTCCAGAATCGACCGCCTTTACGTGTCTCGGGCATACGTTTCCTGCGTCCCGGCGGCCTCCATGCGTCCGGTGCCGTGTTCGGACAACCACCTGGTGTGGGCGGAGCTCGCTTCGCTCCGCGCGAGGACAGGGTCCGCGTACTAGCATTTTAATAACCAGCTGCGGGAGGACGTGCGGTTCCAGGACTCGTTCCGTCGTTTCTGGGCCGACTGGAGAAGGAAGCAGGGGGGCTTCCCCTCCTTGAGGCTATGGTGGGATGTGGGCAAGGCTCACGTCCGCGTCTTCTGTCAAGAGTACGCGAGGGGGTCGACCAAGAGGCGGGCAGCCAGGGTCGGGCGCCTAGAAAAAGAGCTGCTCGACCTGGAGTCCCGTCTCGGTCAAGTCGTCGAGGACCCGGCCCTGTGGACGGTGTACGAAGCGAAGAAGGCCACGCTGAAGGACCTGCAGCTCGTCGGGTCCCGAGACGCATTCGTGAGGTCGCGGATCCGGTTCCTGCGGGATCTGGTTTGCGGCTCCCCCTTCTTCTACTCGCTGGAAAAAAGACAGAGTGTCCATAAGCAGCTCTTGACGCTGCTGGCCGACGACGGCTCTCTCGTCTCGGATCCGGAGTGCGTCAACAACAGGGCCCGTGAATATTACGGGGCTCTGTTCTCTGCGGAGCTGTCCAGCGAAGAGGCGCGTAGAGTTTTGTGGTAGGACCTGCCGAAGGTCAGCCCAGAGGGCGCCGAAAATCTGGAAGCTCCGCTAAGCCTGGCGGAGCTGACCGGTGCCCTCGACCGGCTCTCGAGGGGAAAAGCCGCGGCGATGGACGGGCTGACCGTGGAGTTCCACAGGGCATTCTGGGATATCCTGGGGGGCGACTACATGCGGGTCCTGGGGGAAAGTCTGGCGACCGGGGAGATGCCCTTTCTTGGTGCAGGGCAGTCATCGTCCTGCTGCCTAAGAAGGGCGATCTCCGCCTCCTTAAGAACTGGCGCCCGGTCTCCCTCCTCAGCACGGACTACAAAATCTTCGCCAGGGCGATGTCTGCTCGCCTTGGTGCCATGCTGGACCACATGATCCACCCCGACCAGTCCTACACGGTCCCGGGCCGGACAATCCACGATAACATCCATCTGGTCTGGGACCTCATCCATCATTCCCAGGAGGCTGGTCTGTCGGTCGCCTTCCTATCTCTCGACTAAGAGAAGGCGTTCGACAGGGTGGATCACGACTATCTGTTCAGAACTCTTTGCGCTTTCGGGTTCGGGATGCATTTCGTCGCATGGATCCGACTTTTGTACGCCGCCGCGGAGTGTCTGATTAAAGTTAACGGGTCCTTGACGGCGCCCCTTCGCTTTGCAAGAGGGATGCGCCAGGGATGCCCCATGTCCGGCCAGTTACATGCCATCTGCGTGGAGCCTTTCCTGCGCCTCCTGCGGACGAGGTTGACGGGACTGACTCTGCAAGGGCCGGGCGTGGAGGTCATCCTCTCGGCTTACGCCGATGGCGTGCTCCTCACGGTAGAGGATCCCGCTGACCTGCGGAGGATGCGAGAGTGCCAGGAGATTTACTCGGCCACATCCTCCGCCAGGATCAACTGGGAGAAATGTTCCGGACTCCTGGTGGGTCAGTGGCGGGTGGACTCCCTGCCGGAGGAGCTCCTCATCGGCGCCAAACCCCGGAACCTCCCTCGGGAGCCGGTGCCTCACCACTTGTGCCGCCTCGGGGAAATCCAATCCGTGCCTTTCAGTTCCGTGCGGAGGGGTTTCCTGTACGGGCTGCTCCTGCACACTCTCAACTTTGTCATCCTCGTCTGCCGTCCGGACACGCCATGGCGTACCAGCTTGCCGTCCGGAGGAGGCGGGTGTCCGATGGAGGGCACTCTACGCGTGAGTCCTCCCACTATTTATCGGGGACTTGGCCTGGAGGGTGGTGCGCGGAGCAGTGCCGTGCAATAAATTTTTAAGCCGGTTCACGGGCTCCCAGGCCGCCTGCAATTTCTGCAGTCTGGAAGAGTCCGTGTTCCATGTTTTTACCGAATGCACGAGGTTGCAGCCCCTGTTATATTATTTAAAGGGGCTGCTCCTGAAGTTCTGGCTGCACTTCAGTCCCACACTCCTGATCTTTGGGCACCCTGTGCGGAGGGGAGCGGGTAGGTCCGAGGACCTCCTCGGAGGACTGCTCCTGGGCACGGCCAAGGGTGCCATCAGCTGGTCCAGGCAGCGAGCGGTCGAGGGGGTCATTCAGCCTGACTGCCTGCCTCTCTTCCGCGCGTACATCTGCGCCAGGGTGTCCTTGGAGATGGAGCACGCGGTGTCCACCGATACGTTCGCGGGCTTCCGGGAGAGGTGGGCGCCGGAGGGACTGGAGTACATCGTCACCCCCGGCAACCAAATTTTAATTTGATTTTATGTTTTAAAGTTTAATTTGTTTTAATTGCCGGTGTTTTTAGTGTCCCCCTCCCCTTTTATAGGGGGCACTTGGAGAAAAAAATAGGATTTTAGCACCCAAAAAAAAACTTTAAAAAAAAAACAAAAACACAAAAAAAACCACAAAAAAAAAATTTTTTTAAAAAAGAGCCTTGTAAATGTTTGGTGTGTCCCCCAGATCGGGGGGCCATGATTTAATGTTTTAGTTTCCTCCCAAAAATAGTTCCGTGGACCAATGGTGGAGCAGTTGGAGGCGTGGTCTATTCACTTGGAGCTGTGCTGCAGTGAGAGAAGGAGCTTGCTGCTGTTGCTCCTGTCTGGAAGGTCTTTGTGAGCCATGTGAAACAGCCCAGGAAGAGGAGGAAGGGGCTTTCTACAATTCCAATTCATCCAGAGGGAGAGGAGGAGAGCAGAAAATTCAACAACTTCATTACTTCTACAGAGAGTTGGAGAGAGGGGGAAAAAGAACAACAACTATCCAGTGTGGAAGGAGGGAGAGACTTCATCATCCAAAGGTGGGTGTATTTTGGTGCATTCCCCTAAGGACTTTGTTATATCAGTGGGGGGAGAAAAGAAGATTTCTTCGAGGCCCGGAACATCGCAGGGGGTGTGTGTGTGGGGGGGTCTTGCTTACAGCTAGGCTCCACACACCACTGAAGCAGCCCTCCCCCATTGCCTAGCCTGGGCTAGCTGGAGCTTCCTGGCTGAAGAATTATTAATCACCTATTTAACATCGTTGGGAGTGTGTGCCTGGGTTGGCTCCAGCTGCCCCAGGTGAAGACATCTTCTCCCCCCACCCGAAGACCATCCTGTAAGACTGTGTCTTGTTTTTCCATCATCTGGGGAGTGCACCCCAAAGAAAACACCCACCCCTCACTGTGAGGGGAGACCTGCCCTCGCAGCTTCCCTCTTTCCCATCACCCCTCGCTCTTTCTCTCTCTCTCTGTCTCTCCCCTCTCTCTCTGAGAGCCCTTTCCTCCTAATTGAAAAAACAATTAAGACAACTGAGCAGAGGGAGCAAGGCCCCTCCCCAATTGTCAACTAGGGGAGAGGTGTGCCTAATTGAGAGCTCCTCTGCTCATACACTTAAACGAGGCAAATTTAAGAACATTAAGGCCTGTGACTTTGGGGACTTAAAGGAACCCCGTGATGGCGACCCCATCCACGCCGGTGACAGGGCCGTCTAAGACGTACGCGCAGCCGGCGTCCACATCCATGGCGCCTCCTGCGCCTCCTGCTGCCCTGCCACCGTTCAGACTTATAACAAAAAAACACGGGGTCAAGAGCTACACTCACCCCACAATGAGCATCGAGGAGTGCGTGTGGGCGATGGCTGGGGTAGTCGGCCCCTTGGCCATTGTCGCAGCCTCTAAGATGTCTGGGAAGGCTGTATTCTTCCTGGGGTCGGAGCGGGCGGTGTCCCTGGCCCTTGAAAAGGGGCTCACTGTGGACGGGACGTACCTGCCGGTGGACCCTCTCGAGGCCAACGCGCAGAGGGTCATCCTTTCTAACGTCCCACCCTTTGTCCCTGCTGAGCTCCTCCTCCCTCACCTACACCAACTGGGGGAGGTAAGGTCGGGGATCAACCCCATACCGCTCGGCCTCAGGGAGAACAGCCTGCGCCACGTGTTCTCCTTCCGCCGCCAGCTCTTTGTCCGGCTGGCGCGGGAGGAGACGACAGAGGGTAGTTTTAATGTGGTGCACGAGGGGACTGTCTACCGCGTCTTCTGGACGTCGGACGGCGTGCGGTGCCATGCCTGTAGGGAGGTGGGGCATGTTCGTAAGAACTGCCCCGCCTCCAAGGCCGCCAAACCACTGAGGGCGGCCAAGGTTGGCGCCGCCGCCACCCCTCCCCCTAGTAGCGTCCGCGTGCCGGGAGCTGTGGGTGCGCGGGCATCGTCGGGGGCCTTTGTTTTCACGGCCTCTGGCGGGGGGCAGGGAGAGCGTCCGGCCGGAAAGAAGGCACGGAGGAAGGCGAAACATCTCGAGGCGGGTCCCCTCAGTGCGCCAGACAGCCCGATCGGCGAGCTCGGCCCAACCTTGTCACTGGCGAGCGCGTCCCCCACCAGCGCCCCCAAACTGCGCCGTAGGCAAGAGGAATCTGTCCCCGGGGTGGGTGGGGCAGTTGAGGCTGCCCAGCCTCTGCCTCCCGGGGATGGCGTGGAAGATCTGACTGTCGTGGGGGGCGTGGGGCCAGCGGAGGAATGCGTTGCCGCCGGGTCGAGCGTCCCGGGGACTGAGGCGGGCGGGGCCGAAAAGGCCGAACCTGAGCCCGCCCAGCCAATATCCAACTTCCCCCGGGAGTCGCTCGACCCGGAAGAAACATAAAATGTTAACAATTTTAATGATTCTGTACACGCTGGGCCGGGGGGTGGCGGCGGGGAGGGGGAAGAACAACAACCCTCGCCCCCTACTTTGGAGCTGGGGTACTTGGAGGACCTGCAACATTTCTTTGACCAGGTCTCGCCATGTTCCCCGGCTCCTGGGACGGAGGAGGAACCCCTTCCGCTGTCGCTTCCCGACCCACCACCGCTTTTAAAAGAGCCCAGTGGGGACTCCTCTGTCGACGATCCTGGGGGTGCGATCGGGGCAGAGCCAGGGCCGGATGGAGCGGCCGGGCCGTTCGCCGTACCTCGTGCGGTCGACGGGCCGGCTGCTGGCAGCGACCTCCCGGAGGGGGACGGGGACTCGGTGGAGGACGCGGGTGAAGATCTCGAGTCCATCGCCAGTAAGGCGGTGGATCTCCTCGTGCCGGCCGCTGAGTCCCCCTTCATTCCTGTAAAGGATCTCCGGGACTTTTTGGTCCAGAGCCAGGGTCGCCGCAACCGAGCCCATCTGGCCCTGGAAAGATGGTCCAAGCCGGTGCTGCTCATCGCGTCCGTCCGCGCCGCCGCTAAAACCATGGCCGCGGGCGGGCCCTTATCAAGGGCGCAAAACCTTGAGCTGCGCCGGCTCAAAGGGTTTCTCGCTGGGCTCCTGAGGGAGGGGAGGTCAAAAAATGACTCCACTCCCCCCCCCGCCACAATAGGTTAGGTAGAGGTTGCACTATGTTCTTGTCATGAAGATAACCATAGCCAGCCTCAACATCAACGGCGGCAGAGAGGCACGTCGTAGATTTAACAATTTTTCGCTCCTGCGGGAGGGGAAATATGCGGTGTGCTTCCTGCAAGAATCCCGCACCGTTCCGGGAGACGAAGCCACGTGGCTCCTGGAATGGCAAGGAGAGGTCCGCATGAGCCACCTCACCGCCACTTCTTGTGGGGTGGCCATCTTGCTGGCCCCGCATTTTCAGCCGCAGATCTTGGGGGTCAAGGAGCCCGTGCCAGGCCGCTTGCTGCACGTCACGGTTCACCTGGGGGACGTGCCGCTCCATCTCGTGAACGTGTACGCCCCTCAGCCCGGCCCGCAGCAGGCGCACTTCTTCGAAGAAGTGTCCGCTCTTCTTGGCTCCGTCGACGTCGGCGACTGCATTGTCCTCGGGGGTGATTTTAACTGCACCCTCGAGGTGAGGGACTGCTCCGGTGCCCCGCAGAGCATGACGGCGATCGAGAAGTTGAGGGATCTGGTCGGGTCCTTCGACTTGGTGGACATCTGGCGAAATCTCCACCCCGACTCCAGCGCCTTTACTTGGGTGAGGCCTGGAGTTGGATGGTCCAGAATCAACCGCCTTTACGTGTCTTGGGCATACGTTTCCTGCGTCCCGGCGGCCTCCATGCGGCCGGTGCTGTGTTCGGACCACTACCTGGTATGGGCGGAGCTCGCTTCGCTCCGCGCGAGGATGGGGTCCGCGTACTGACATTTTAACAACCAGCTGCTGGAGGACATGCGGTTCCAGGACTCGTTCCGTCGTTTCTGGGCCGACTGGAGAAGGAAGCAGGGGGGCTTCCCCTCCTTGAGGCTATGGTGGGACGTGGGCAAGGCTCACGTCCGCGTCTTCTGTCAAGAGTACGCGAGGGGGTCGACCAAGAAGCGGGCGGCCAGGGTCGGGTGACTAGAAAAAGAGGTGCTCGACCTGGAGTCCTGTCTCAGTCAAGTCGTTGAGGACCCGGCCCTGCGGACGGTGTACGAAGCGAAGAAGGCTGCGCTGAAGGACCTGCAACTCATCGGGTCCCAAGGCGCATTCGTGAGGTAGCGGATGCAGTTCCTGCGGGATCTGGACCGCGGCTCCCCCTTCTTCTACTCGCTGGAAAAAAGACAGAGTGTCCGTAAGCAGCTCTTGACGCTGCTGGCCAACGACGGCTCTCTCGTCTCGGATCCGGAGGGCATCAACAACAGGGTCCGTGAATATTACGGGGCTCTGTTCTCTCCGGAACCGTCCAGCGAGGAAGGGCACAGAGTTTTGTGGTAGGACCTGCCGAAGGTCAGCCCGGAGGGCGCCGAAAATCTGGAAACTCCGCTAAGCCTGGCGGAGCTGACCGGCGCACTCGACTAGCTCTCGAGGGGAAAAGCCCCGGGGCTGGACGGCCTGACCGTGGAGTTCCACAGGGCGTTCTGGGACGTCCTCGGGGGTGACTACACGCAGGTCCTGGGGGTAAGTCTGGCGACCGCGGAGATGCCCCTCTCTTGGCGCAGGGCAGTCATCGTCCTGCTGCCTAAGAAGGGCGATCTCCGCCTCCTTAAGAACTGGCTCCCGGTCTCCCTCCTCAGCACGGACTACAAAATCTTCGCCAGGGCGATGTCTGCTCGCCTTGGCGCCGTGCTGGACCACATGATCCACCCCGACCAGTCCTACACGGTCCCGGGCTGGACAATCCACGATAACATCCATCTGGTCCGGGACCTCATCCATCATTCCCAGGAGGCTTGTCTGTTGGTCGCCTTCCTATCTCTCTACCAAGAGAAGGTGTTCGACAGGGTGGATCACGACTATCTGTTCGGGACTCTGCACGCTTTCGGGTTCGGGACGCATTTCGTCGCCCGGATCCGACTTTTGTACGCCGCCGCAGAGTGTCTGATTAAAGTTAACGGGTCCTTGACGGTGCCCCTTCACTTTGGGAGAGGGATGCGCCAGGGATGCCCCATGTCCGGCCAGTTATATGTCATCTACGTGGAGCCTTTCCTGCGCCTCCTGCGGACGAGGTTGACGGGACTGGCTCTTCAAGGGCCGGGCGTGGAGGTTGTCCTCTCGGCTTACGCCGATGACGTGCTCCTCGCGGTAGACGATCCCGCTGACCTGTGGAGAATGCGTGAGTGCCAGGAGATTTACCCAGCCGCATCCGCCGCCAGGATCAACTGGGAGAAATGTTCCGGACTCCAGGTGGGTCAGTGGCGGGTGGACTCCCTGCCGGAGGAGCTCCGGCCTTTTGCCTAGAGCACGACCCATCTCCTCTATCTGGGAGTCTACCTTAGCCCCGACGAGGAAGCCTGGCCGGCGAACTGGCAGGAGCTGGAGGCCAAGGTTGCCGCTCGCTTCGGGCGCTGGACAGGACTGCTCCGAGTGCTGTCCTACAGGGGCCGAGCGCTAGTCATAAACCAGCTGGTGGCCGCAATGTTGTGGTACCGACTGGTCACTTTGACCCCTCCCCCTGCATTTATCACCAAGATACAGAAGAAGCTGGTGGACTTCTTCTGGAACAACAGGAAGCACTGGGTCTCTGCCGTGGTCTTGAGTCTCCCGCTTGGGGAGGGCGGTCAGTCGTTGGTGTGCGTCAGCACCCAGCTCGCGACTTTCCGTCTTCAGACCCTGCAGAGATACCTTTAAGTCGAGCCCCCTCCTAGGTAGCGTACTCTGGCGACGTATTTCTTCTGCCAGCAGCACGGCCTCAACTTCGACACGCAGCTCCTGTTTGTGAGCTCGGGGGGCGTCAGGACCGCCTTCCAGGAGCTGCCTGTCTTTTACAAGGAACTCATCAGGGGTCTGGAACAAAGTCTCCACCAAGCACAGCTCTCCACTGGCTGGACTGGCAGCTGTCCTGCAGGAGCCGCTGCTCGAGAATCCGTACCTCCACGACCGAGGTTTTATGTGGCAATCGGACGAGAGGGCTGTGGCTGGTGAGGTGACCAGGGTCAGGGACCTGCTCGATGGGGGAGGAGTGGGTTGGATGGCACCAGACACGCTGGCGCGGCGCCTAAATTAGGCCAACGTCCGCCGCGCGGCCGATGCCATCGAGTCGCTAAAAACAGCTCTGGGCCCTGACTCCGTTAGGTGCATCGAGAAGGCTCAAGCACGTGGGGAGATCCCGTCCGAACTGACCCCCGTCCGGATGGAATTCCTCATCGGCGCCAAACCCCGGAACCTCCCTCGGGAGCCGGCACCTCACAACTTGAGCCGCCTAAAGGAAATCCCCTCCGTGCCTTTCAGTTCCACGTGGAGGGGTTTCCTGTACGGGCTGCTCCTGCACACTCTCAACTTTGCCATCCTTGCCAGCTGTCCGAACACGCCATGGTGTACCATCTTGCCGTCCGGAGGAGACGGGGGTCCCCAATGGAGGGCACTCTACGCGGGAGTCCTCCCACTATTTATCGGGGACTTGGCCTGGAGGGTGGTGCACGGAGCAGTGCTATGCAATAAATTTTTAAGCCGGTTCACGGGCTCCCAGGCCGCCTGCAATTTCTGCGGTCTGGAAGAGTCCGTGTTCCATGTTTTTACCGAATGCACGAGGTTGCAGCCCCTGTTTTATTATTTAAAGGGGCTGCTCCTGAAGTTCTGGCTGCACTTCAGTCCGACACTCCTGATCTTTGGGCACCCTGTGCAGAGGGGAGCGGGTAGGTCCGAGGGCCTCCTCGTAGGACTGCTCCTGGGCACGGCCAAGGGTGCCATCAGCCGGTCCAGGCAGCGGGCGGTAGAGGGGGTCGTTCAGCCTGACTGCCTGCCTCTCTTCCGCGCGTACATCCGGTCCAGGGTGTCCTTGGAAATGGAGCATGCGGTGTCCATCGGTACGCTCGCGGCCTTCTGCGAGAGGTGGGCACCGGAGGGACTGGAGTGCATCATCACCCCCGGCAACCAAGTTTTAATTTGATTTTATGTTTTAAAATTTAATTTGTTTTAATTGCCAGTGTTTTTAGTGTCCCCCTCCCCTTTTATAGGGGGCACTTGGAGAAAAAAAAATATGATTTTAGTGCCCCAAAAAAACCTAAAAAACAAAAAAACAAAAACACAAAAAAAAAAAGCAAAAAAAAACACAAAAAAAGAAGAGCCTTGAAAATGTTTGGTGTGTCCCCCGGATCAAGGGGACACGATTTAATGTTTTAGTCTCCTCCCAAAAAGAGTTCTCTGCACAAACACTCCCAAGGTACCTTTGTTAATCTACATTTCTAAATGGCCTACCATTAAATGTGTATACCGTTTCCTTATTAGCCCTCCCCAAGTGCATTAGCTTACACTTCTCCGAATTAAATTTTATTTGCCACTATTCTGCCCTCCTGATCAATAGATTGATATCCTTCTGCAGTCCATGACTTTCCTCTTCATTATTAACCACATAGCTAATTTTAGTGTCATCTGCAAACTTTTTAATCATACACCCTATATTCAAAATTAGATCATTGATGTATACCACAAAAAGCATGGGACCCAATACTGAGTGCTGCAGAACCCCTTCCAGTCACAAAAACATCCATCAATCATTACCCTTTGCTTCTTACCTATAAGTCAATTTTGGATCCAACTAGCCACTTTACCCAGCATCCCATGGGCTTTAACCTTCGTGACCAGTCTACCATGTGGGAACTTATCAAAAGCTTTGCTAAAGTCCATACACATTACATCGTACGCACTATCCTCATCGACCCTCCTGGTTACCTCCTTGAAAAATTCAATCAGTTTAGTCACGATCACGAAACACGATTTTCCCTTAACCATCATAGGCAGTACCTCGAATTGAGGAAGACTTGTGTTGGGGTAAAAAGAAGACTTCTCTTCTTCAAGGTGGACTCCCTGATATAAGGAATCAACACCCACCCATAAAGCGACCACGGAATCACGCAGACGAAACCTCAGTTCAACCAGTTTTTATTCAAGCATGCAGGGGAAGAGTTCTGATGAACCGTTCTAAGAACAGAGGTTTCTACATCGACAGTTATACATTTTATGAGGTGTGCAACCCTCCTACCAAACCATTGATTGGCCTACTGCTTATCAGCGAAGTTACGTTGATTCGTTGACCCAAATCAGACTGGCTCTGTGTGGTTCCCCCATCATTTCCATCTTCCATCACCTGTCAGTCTTTTGGGATGTGTTTGTTCAGTGGTGTCAACTTTGCCTCAGTTCCTCATGATGTTTTGGTTAACCTTGTTTCCCAGGGTGGTGCCTCCTTAGCCCTCTCCCAATAACTCGAGTCAAAACTACCAGTCAATACTATAATCTATGTTCCCCAAACAGCTTATTCTACTGTCCTTGGCAAGTGTTGTTTGTACTGAATCTTCCATCAGTCAGTGCTCGGGTTCAACGCATTTACCAGCAAGCTTTGCTTTTTAGCTGTTCTCCATTTTAAAACCCATTTGTAAGTGAGTTTTATAAGCGAGCTATACATGCATATAAGCGAATGTCTACTTCCACTTTGGTGACACTATTTTATCCCCTTACAATACTATACCCCCTTACAATCCCTCCTTATGGCCCTTGGCAAATGCCCAAGATAGGCCATTTCCCAATCTATTCCTCATGGGTGAGCCTCTAGGGTTGCCCTTTCGCTTGGGTAACGCTACCTCCGGAACTGCAGGACCCACCTATCAGCTTTCCCATCAAGGTAATACAAGATAAGTCCGTTCGGCAGGACTGCCTAATTTCCCTTTATTCAGTGTTTTTACCATAGTTCATGCTATGGCCTGCCTCTTACGTCGGTTACACTTTTTACAGGCTAACAATAGCAAGATGACCAATATGATCCCTTGCACTACAACCAGTACATGTGACACTATCCATATCCACGGATGCACTTGCACATTGAGCCCAGCATTTCCTCAGTGTTCTTTCACAGTTTGTCTATGTCTTCTATCAGGACTATATACTTCAATCTTTGCCTCCGAATATCCTGCTCCAGTTGAGTTTGTTCCTCATTCAGTTCGGTATCGGTTCTCCTTGCAGCCCAATGGCCTCCACATACCCTTCTCGGATAATGTCTATCATTGCCCCATTGATGGTTTTTTCCTTTAGTTCATATAGTTTATAATTTAAATATGTCTCGTCAAGCGGGGTAAAGCAGAAGTCAGTATTCATGATATCTCCCTTATTTGTGACCGTCATTTCAGTTGTCGTGGTGCTCACACATCATTCCCCATTTCCTCGTGGAACAGCGGTAGTTTGGTAGTCTCATGTTGGGGTGACCAATATGATCCCTTGCACTACAACCAGTACTAGTGTCAAGGTGCATCCGTCAATTTGGCCATATCCACAGTCGTCATTCGTAGTGGATCTCGACATAAAATAACTTGGTTATTTTTATAACAACCATCTATGCTGAGACTCTTAGTACTGTTGTTCTCTTTAATTACATATCTGGATAGGTAGGTCATGGTAACGCACGCAAGTTTGATTTCTTGTTTCCCCTATATTGTCTGTTTGGTATAGGGGATCTCTCTTTGTCACATAATACTGTGATATTGATAATACAAAACCGATTATAGTTAAATGTCCGGTTACACATCTGACCTTTGGGACTCAAGCATGACTGTTTCTCCGCACCTCACATGCATGAGTCATGTTTTTGTCCAAGGTCCAGTTGGTAAATACATCAAGTGTTATCCAATCTGGCATCTTTCCATTTTGAAGTTGCTCTCTGTTATGTTGTGTACCACTGAGTAACAATGCTCCGTACCCTGCGCAAACTATTTCTGTCTGTATGGTTCTACTCAAGTTTCTTTCTGCTCTGCCCATCGAATAGTTCTGGCACGGTCTCGCAATGTGTGGGCTACTTGTAACAATTCCCTCTCCACGCCACTTCCCAGTTGTGCTTGTACGCTTTAATTATCTTCATCCCGATCATCTATCGTGTGCAGGTCTATAGTGTTTACCGTCGCAACTCCCGCCGCGTATCCCACGCCTACCATTTCTAGTATCCCTCTTTTTCCCTGGTCCTGCTTTTTACCTGACCCTCTTTCCACTTTAAACCTCATGGTTTTTGATTCAGGACCTTCAAGTGCTCGCAGGGTCAGGTTTTTATCCCCTTTTTGCCCCAGCGTTCATAGTTGGACACGTTGGTGGCATTGGGGGTGTGGTGGTCGGGGGCCTGGTAGTGCTCACTGTTACTAAAGTAGTTGGTGGGGCCATGGTGGTGGGTCTATCTCAGGAAATAACCCTCCAGTGCCATTCAGAGTAGGAATTGCAGGATAACTCAGATGAATATGTGGCTTGAGAAATGGTGCAAGGGGGAAGGATTCAAATTCCTGGGACATTGGAACCGGTTCCGGGAGAGGTGGGACCAGTACAAACCAGATGGTCTGCGCCTGGGCAGGACCAGAACCGATGTCCTAGGCGGAGTGCTGTTGGGGAGGGTTTAAACTAAAATGGCAGGGGGATGGGAATCTATGCAGGGAGGCAGAGGGAAGTAAAAAGGGGGCAGAAGCAAAAGGTAGGAAGGAGAAAAGCAAGAGTGGAGGGCAGAGAAATCAAGGGCAAAAATCAAAAAGGGCCACATTACTACATAATTCTAAGAGGACAAAGAGTGTTAAAAGAACAAGCCTGAAGGCTCTGAGTCTTAATGCAAGGAGCATTCATAAGAAGGTGGTTGGGATTATGGGAACATGGCTCCAAGGTAACCAAGGCTGGGAACTCAACATCTAGGGGTATTCAATATTCAGGAAGGACAGACAGGAAGGAAAAGGAGGTGGGATAGCATTACTGGTTAGAGAGGAGATTAACGCAATAGTAAGGAAGGACATTAGCGTGGATGATGTGGCATCTATATGGGTAGAGCTGCGAAACACCAAAGGGCAGAAAACATTAGTGGGAGTTGTGTACAGACCACCAAACAGGAAATTAGGGACGCATGCAATAAGGGTACAGCAGTTATCATGGGTGAGTTTAATCTACATATTGAATACGCTAATCAAACTGGTAGCAATATTGTGGAGGAGGATTTCCTGGAGTGTATAAGGAATGGTTTTCAAGACCAATATGTCGAGGAACCAACTAGAGAGCAGGCCATCCTAGACTGGGTCTTGTGTAACGAGAGAGGATTAATTAGCAATCTGGTCGTACGGGGCCCCTTGGGGAAAAGTGACCATAATATGGTAGAATTCTTCATTAAGATGGAGAGTGACACACTTAATTCAGAGACTAGGGTCCTGAACTTAAAGAAAAGAAACTTAGACGGTATGAGACGTGAACTGGCTAGGATAGACTGGAGAATGATACTTAAAGGGTTGATGGTGGATAGGCAATGGCAGACATTTAAATATCACATGGATGAACTACAACAATTGTACATCCCTGTGTGGCGTAAGAATAAAAAAGGGAAGGTGGCTCCACCGTGGCTAACAAGGGAAATTAGGGAAAGTGTTAAGTCCAAGGAAGAGGCATATAAATTGGCCAGAAAAAGCAGCAAACCTGAGGACTGGGAGAAATTTTGAATTCAGCAGAGGAGGACAAAGGGTTTAATTAGGAGGGGGAAAATAGAGTATGAGAGTAAGCTTGCAGGGAACATAAAAATTGACTGCAAAAGCTATATATATGTGAAGAGAAAAAGATTAGTGAAGACTAATGTAGGTCTTGCAGTCAGAATTAGGTGAATTCATAATGGGGAACAAGGAAATGGCAGACCAATTGAACAAATACTTTGGTTCTGTCTTCACTAAGGAAGACACGAATAACCTCCCGAAATTACTAGGGGACCAAGGATTTAGCGAGAAAGGTGAACTGAGGGAAATCCTTATTAGTCAGGAAATGGTGTTAGGGAAATTGAAGGGACTGAAGGCCGATAAATCCCCAGGGCCTGATTGTCTTCATCCCAGAGTACTTAAGGAAGTGGCCCAAGAAATAGTTGATGCATTGGTGGTCACTTTCCAACATTCCATGGACTCTGGTTCAGTTCCTATGGATTGGAGGGTAGCTAATGTAACCCCACTTTTAAAAAAAGGAGGGAAAGAGAAAACAGGGAATTATAGACCGGTTAGCCTGACATCGATGGTGGGGAAAATGTTGGAAATTATGTAATAGCAGCGCATTTGGAAAGCAGTGACAGGATTGGTCAAAGTCAGCATGACTTTATGAAAGGGAAATCATGCTTGACAAATCTTCCAGAGTTTTTTTAGGATGTAACTGGTAGAGGGGATAAGGGAGAACCAGTGGATGTGGTGTATTTGGACTTTCAAAATGCTTTTGACAAGGTCCCACACAGGAGATTAGTGTGTAAAATTAAGGCACATGGTATTGGGGGTAATGCATTGACGTGGATAGAGAACTGGTTGGCAGACAGGAAGCAAAAAGTAGGAATAAACGGGTCCTTTTCAGAATGGCAGGCAGTGACTAGTTGGGTGCTGCAGGGTTCAGTGCTGGGACCCCAGCTATTTACAATATACATTAATGAATTAGACAAAGGAATTGAATATAATATCTCCAAGTTTGCAGATGACACTAAGCTGGGTGGCAGTGCGAGCTGTGAGGAGGATGCTAGGAGGCTGCAGGGGGACTTGGACAGGTTAGGTGAATGGATAAATGCATGGCAGATGCAGTATAATGCAGATGGTGGCAAAAACAGGAAGGCAGAATATTATCTGAATGGTGACAGATTAGTAAAAGGAGATGTGCTACGAGACCTGAGTGTCATGATACATCAGTCATTGAAGGTAGGCATGCAGGTAAAGCAGGCAGTAAAGAAAGCAAATGGCATGCTGGCCTTCATAGCAAAGGGATTTGAGTATAGGAGCAGGGAGGCCTTACTGCAGTTGTACAGAGCCTTGGTGAGATCACACATTGAGTATTGTGTGCAGTTTTTGTCTCCTAATCTGAGGAAGGACATTCTTGCTATTGAGGGAGTGCAGCGAAGGTTCACCAGACTGATTCCCGGGATGGCAGGACTGACATATGAAGAAAGACTGGTCGACTAGGCTTATATTCATTGGAATTTAGAAGAATAAGAGGGGATCTCATAGAAACATATAAAATTTTGACGGGATTAGACATGTTAGATGCAGGAAGAATGTTCCCATATTGGGGAAGTCCAGAACCAGGGATCACAGTCTAAGGATAAGGGGTAAGCCATTTAGGACTGAGATGAGGAGAAACTGCTTCACTCAGAGAATTGTGAACCTGTGGAATTCTCTACCACAGAAAGTTGTTGAGGCCAGTTCGTTAGTTATATTCAAAAGGGAGTTAGATGTTGCCCTTGCAGCCAAAGGGATCAAGGGGTACAGAGAGACAGCAGGAATGGGGTACTGAAGTTGCGTGATCAGCTAGGATCATATTGAATGGTGGTGCAGGCTCGAAGGGCCGAATGGCCTATTCCTGCACCTATTTTCTATGTTTCTATGTTTCCAACACCATTCATAGATGTCTGTCCATTGGGAGGGCGGGCATATCTTCTACTCTTCCTTCCCTTGTTGGGGTACTCCGGAGAATTGAGTGAAATTTGGCGTGCACCTTATCTGCACCCCTTCCCGCAGGTGCAGTATCTTTGTACCCCCCCCCGGTTATTAAACACACCGCGGTCTTAGTCACACTAATTATTAGTCCCGTATTACTGGCCCATCCCCAATGTCATTTTGTTTCCTCATTTCGTTGTTTTATGCCCGTTATTCCGATGCTGCAATTTAAGTCCACTGTTGCTCCGTCCGTCACCGTCAGCGTTTTTGATTCTTTATCACAACTAATGTCGGCTGAGTCCCTGTAATACAGGCCTCGCTGTCCCTCAGCCTGTTGTCCTTGATATGAAAATGAGTTCCCCCACGTTGTTCCCACGAACACCAGAAACCTGCAAAAACAATATTTCCCAGTTAGTTCGTGACTATGTTTTTCAACTGGGTCCAGTGTTTCCACTTGCTAATACCCCTTATAACTACGCAGGCGGACATGTCACTTACCGTTCTCACCATCACCTGACTGCCTACTTGGGATATTTGGACCTTCTGTTCTTTAGTGTCATTCTCTAAGTCCTTGATTACTTGTTGATCTCTAGTTTGCGCTTTTAAGTCATGTAACTGCTTACAGAGTTCCATCACAAACCTCCGTATCCTGTCTATATAAGGTTCTACGCCCTCACTGCCTGCAACCAAGACTTCTGGCAGTCTCATAGCCCTTTCGGTCATTAGTTCAAAGGGAGTCAGTCCTGTCATCCAACTAGGGGTTGCCCTGAGTTTCATCAGTACTCGGGGTAACATGTCTACCCATCCCTTTCCAGTCTCTTCGATTGCCTTGGCTATTGCCTCTTTTAAGGAAGTTTCCGGATGGTAGTAGAGCGCAGGCCTGTTTCATTTCTAGTGGCGAAAGCTTCTACCCACTTCATAAGCTGGTCTATTATAACTAAGCAGTATGTCTTCCCCTTGTTACTGGGTAATGGCCCAGTAAAATCTATCTGTAAGTTTTCTCAGGGTCCTTTCGATCGGAGCTGATGTCCCCGTCTGACCTTTACTTTCCCTCTTGGATTGTATTTTGCGCATGTCATGCCCCTTCTAAGGTGGTTCTCTATATCTCTACCCATTCCCTTTCACCACCAGCATCTGGACATCGAGTTTATCGTTGGTTCTACCTGTATGGACTTGCCCGTGTGTAAATTTAGTAGGCTCCCCTGGATGCATTCTGGGACCACCACATTCCCGTCTTTCCTCCATACCCCATCGGTCCCTTGTTGGGTTCCTCCCAGCTTCCACCCCACCTTTTCCTATGGAGTGGCTTCTCCCTGTACCTGAAGTATTGGCCCTCCTCCTGATGTCATGTATCCCCGTCTACAACAGACTATCATATAATCATGCACTACTCGAAAAGCATACCGACTGTCTGTATAGATGTTTACTCTTTTACCCTCAGCCATCCTCAGATCCTTGGTGAGAGCCACCAATTCAGCCACTTGAGCCAATAGACCTACTTCTAGCCATCCTTCCCTTCCAACCTGTCTGATGCTACCTACCATTGCCCATCCTGTTCGTGACATCCTGTTGACATAGCGCTGGGAACCATCTACGTATAGGTCCATGTCTGCCTCCTCAAGCGGGGTTTCACTAGCCTGACTACTTCCCTCGTCTTCTCCTATCTCCCTCTATAATGATCCACCCTGCAGAGTTGTTACAGTTGTCTTTTATTATTGTTACCGTCCCATTGGGGGGGTGGTAAGAGCATTGCTTCCCACCTAGCCCTTCGCGCGTCGGATATCGGTTTTAGCCTTCCTGTGTTCAGCAATTCTACTAATGTATGCTGGGTATGTAATTGAGTCACCACCGCATTAAAATGATCTTTACAGTGGTATGTATCAATGTGGAAAGGCCTATTCTGGTCGGGTAATCTCAGGGCTGGAACACTTGGTGGGAGCTCGTTTTAACTTTACAAACGCCGTTTCCTGATCAGGGCCCCAGTCCACTGACTCTTGGGAGGGTTTCTCCCCCTTTGACCAGGTCCTGTATAGGTTGGGCCATCTCGGCATATTCGGTGATAAAATTGTGGCAATAATTTAATAGCCCTTGTACCTGCCTGACCGCTTTCATGGTCCCTGGCCTTGGCATTGATTTAATAGACTCCTTTCTGTCCTTGGGCATTTGTCTTTTTCCTTGTGTTACGATGTATCCTAGATATGTTACTTCGCTCTTTCCATAGTCTTTATAACCATTATAATTTGTTTATTTTCCTTCTGGCACATGGGAAAACATTCACTTCCAATTAAGAAACCCAAATTAATAATGTCCAGTATTATTTTTAAATTTCATGCAGCGATGCTAAAGTTGTTTGGTGAACTAAATAAAACAGCTGTCAGTGGAAAGGGTTAATTCCTTTGCAGGCTTGTAAGAAGGCTTAATTCTTTTTTTAAAAACCTTTCCTATATGAGAGACAATTCATCTCAGTTTTATAAAAGTTTTCAAACTGGACATTTACTTCACTGAAGTAGAAACTTTCCTGTAATTTAAAATATCATTTTCCAAACAATCAAATGGCACCTTTATTTTTCGTGGCAAAAATCATTATCAACATAGAGTATCTTTTACCTCTTTTCCAATGTGTTGAAAGTTTCATATTCACACTTTGAAAAGAAACCGGAATTTTCACCGTGGCCACAATGAAAGTCCGGTTTTCATTGGTTAATTACCCTCAATAATCCAATTAAACCAATATCTTTTTCATTTTCTCCTTTCTTCAGATGTCTTTCCAATGAACTGTAAAAATACTGAATTAGTTTTTGTATCTAACAAACATTTTACACAGAAGGCTTGTAGCTCCGAGAAATTGTGAATTTAAACTACATAAGACAATCGCCATTTTTTGTACTCTAATTAATCCGTTCAATTTGTTTTTCTTCTGGCAACTGTAACTTCAAGGTTGAAGTTTTATCTTTTGTTAAACACACCCATCCTTTGTGCATTTCATGTCTGAAAAGTTGAGGAGCTAAAACAGACATACAGACTATCATTTCTCTTTTAAAAGGCTTTCAGACAAATTAAAATTCATTAACTCCCACCTCAAATATTCCACAGTCAAGAAAACTTCCACACAAACACTTTCATTTAAAGACAGATATTCACATCAACTTTTCATTCAACACAGCTTATCTTTCTCTTCCTCAGCACAAAAGCTGAAGCTTCTGTGTCAGTTTTATTTTTCAGCAACTTATCCGTGCATGCCATTTCTCATCTGGGTACATCTACCCCTCTACCGATTCCATTTACTGTTTCCAAGTCCTTGGACTCCTCTAATGTCCGGCTGGACTAACAATACTGATTGCCTCCCTAATCTGATTCCTTGGCAACTTAAGTGTCGGTTTTAACTTGTAAGTTTTTTATTTGATTATTTTCACATTCTTTCCTGCTAGCATTTATACCTGAGACCCTTCTGGTCCATATATCAGAGGCTCCCCTGGTCTTCATTCCATCCCACTGGCCAGTTTTTCCTAAAGATGCTGGGGTCAGCACCCACTGCCTCTTTAGGTTGTATTCCTTCTTATTTGCACCGCACACGATTAATACTGGCTTCTCCTTGTTTTATTATGTCATCCGTCACGTTATCCTACCTCGGTCTTCGTCCTTCGTGGTTCGCTATAACTTAGTTCTTTGTACCGATTACCTCCTTCAGGTGATACAGCTCTGCAGATGGTACAAAAAAGAATAGTCACTCCAATAGCTGCCACATCACCTGGGACGGAGTGCCTGCACCCTGCTCACAGCGCCAAATGTTGGGGTAAAAAGAAGACTGCTCTGATTTAAAGTGGATACTCTGATATAAGGAATCGACACCCGCCTGTTAATGCGACCACAGAATCACTCAGATGAAACCTCAGTTCAACCGGTTTTTATTCAAGCATGCAGGGGAAGCGTTCCCGAATTAACCTTCTAAAAACAGTGGTTTCCACATCGACAGTTATACATTTTCTGAGATGTGCGACCCTCCTACAAAACCATTGATTGGCCTACTGCTTATCAGCAAAGTTACATTGATTCGTTGACCCTTATCAGACTGGCTCTGAGTGGCACCCCCATCCTTTATATCTTTCATCACCTGTCAGTCTTATGGGATGTGTTTGTTCAGTGGTGTCAACTTTGACTCAGTTCCTCATGACGTTTTAATTAACCTTGTCTCCCAGTATGCTGTCTCCTTACCCCTCTCCCAAGAACTCGAGTCAAAACTACAGTCAATACTATAATCTATGTTCCCCAAACAGTTTATTCTACTGTCCTTGGCAAGTGTTGTCCTGTGCTGAATCTTCCATCAGTCTGTGCTAGGGTTCAATGCATTTACCAGCAAGCTTTGCTTTTTAGCTGTTCTCCATTTTCAAACCCATTTGTAAGTGAGTTTTATAAGAGAGCTATATATGCATATAAGCGAATGCCCTATTCCACTTTGGTGACAGTATTTTTTCCCCTTACAATACTATACCCCCTTACAATTTGCTCTCACTCGAAAAATGAGTTTGTAGCTGACTGAACAGTCCAATACGAGAACCACATTCCCTGTCACAGGTGGGACAGACAGTCATTGAGAGAAAGGGTGGGGGGGACTGGTTTGCCGCACGCTCTTTCCACTGCCTACGCTTGGTTTCTGCATGCTATCAGCGATGAGACTCGAGGTACTCAGTGCCCTCCCGAATGCAATTCCTCTACTTAGGTGTGGTCTTTGGCCAGGGACTCCCAGTTGTCGGTGGGGATGTTGCACTTTATCAAGGAGGCTTTGAGGGTGTCCTTGAACCATTTCCTCTGCCCACCTTTGGCTCATTTGCTGTGATGGAGTTCCGAGTAGAGCACTTGCTTTGGGAGTCTCGAGTCAGGCATGCAAGCAGTGTGGCCTGCCCAGCGGTTCAGTGCTTCAATGCTGGGGATGTTGGCCTGGTTGAGGACGCTAACTTTGGCGATATTTCTCCCAGGGGATTTGCAGGATCTTGCGGAGACATCTTTGGTGATATTTCTCCAGAGACTTGAGGGGTGTGCTGTACATGGTCCATGTCTCTGAGCCATACAGGAGGGAAGATATTACTACAGCCCTGTAGACCATGAGCTTGGTGGCAGATTTGAGGGCCTGATCTTCGAACACTCTTTTCCTCAGGCAGCCGAAGGTTGCACTGGCGCACTGGAGGCGGTGTTGAATCTCGTTGTCAATGTCTGCCCTTGTTGATAAGAGGCTCCCGAAGTATCGGAAATACCTTATCAAATCTGTGCTGACTGTCCCTGATTAATCCTTGACTTTCTAAATGTAGATTTATCCTGTCCATCAGGATTTTTTCCAATTATGTTCCCACCACTGAGGTTGGGCTGACAGTCCCATAATTACTCAGCCTACCCCTTTCTCCCTTCTTAAACAAGGGTACCACATTAGCAGACCTTCAGCAGCATGCCTGAATCCAAAGAGGACTGGAAACTGATGGTCAAAACCTGTGCTATTTCCTCTCTTGCTTCATTCAACAGCATGGGATACATTTCATCCAGGCCTGGTGACATCCACTTTCAAAGCTGCCAAACCCTTCAATACCTCTTCTCTCACTATGTCTATTTCGTCCAGAATTCTACACTCCTCCTCGATAGCAGTATCTACATTGCCCCTTTCCTTTGTGAAAACAGAAGCAAAGTATTCATTAAGAAGCATACCTACATCTTCCGCCTACACACACAGATTACCCTCATGGTCTCCAATAGGTCATACTCTTTCTTTAGTTATCCTCTTGCTCTTAATATATTATAAAACATCTTTGGGTTTTCCTTGATTTTACTTGCCAAGAATTTTTCATGCTCTCTTCACATTCCTAATATCCTTTTTAATTTCACCTCTGAAATTCCTATATTCCTCCAGAGATTCTACAGTATTTAGCCATCATTATATGACACAAGCTTCCATTTTTTTTCTTTATCCTCCCCTGTAAGTCCCTACACATCCAGGGGGCTCTAGAATTGTTATTCCCACCCTTTTTGTTTAAGGGCACATGTTTGGCCTGAGCCCTCAGGATCTCCTCCTTGAATGCCTCTCACTGTTCTGACACTGATTTACCTTCAAGTAGCTGTTTCCAGTCTACTGTGGCCAAATCGCTGCTCAACTCAGCAAAGTTAGCTCTTCCCCAATTTGGGACTTTTATTCCTGGTCTATCCTTGTCCTTATCCATAACTACTTGAATCTGACTGAATTATGGTCACTGACAGCCAAGCGCTCTCCCACTGATACTCTTTCCACCTGCCCAGCTTCATTCCCCAAAACTAAGTCCAGAAATGCCCCCTCCCATGTTGGGCTTGTTACATACTGACTAAGAAAGTTTTCTTGAATGCATTTTAGGAATTCTGCAGATCGGGGCCCAGGAGAGGCGTGAGTTTGGGACTTAGAAGAGGCGAGGGCCCAGGCACAGCACGGGCCAGCCGACAATGCGATATGTGTGAGCACTTGGTCCGTGCAGCAGAGCTGGTCTCCAGTCGTCTTGGTTAATCCTTGCCACTGGACCAAGACCTAGCTCTGTCAAGCCCGTGGGGTGCAACGGCCACCACACATTAAAAAATCCACACACAGGCATCTTCCACCCTTCAAGATGTAGTTCGGGATCCGGAATCTTAGGTCCTTCATTGAAACACCTGTGAATTCATCCCTTTTCGGCGTGGAAGCAAGTCATCCTCGTTTCCAGGGACTGCCTATGATGATATGATGATATCCTTCACACTATATTTGTCCCAATCAATATTAGCATAGTTGAACCCTTCAATTTTTCCCATAGCTCCCTACTATTACAGCCCTATAGTTTTTAAACTTCACAGAAACTTGCCTACATATTTGCTCTTCTATCTCCCTCCCACTGTTTGGGGGTCTATAATACACGCCCAGCAGTGTGCTCGCCCCTTTTTTATTTTTCATTTTGACCCATATGGCCTCATTTGATGATCCCTCTAACATATCATCCCTCCTCACAGCTGTATAGTTTATTTAATCAATAGCTTGACACCCTGCCCCCCGCTTTTCCCCCCTCTTTCCTGTCTAAAAACCCATAGTTAGGAATATTGAGCTGCCAAACCTGCCCCTCTTTCAGCCATGTCATACTCCCAAGTGTCTACCTGTGCTCTCAGCTCATCCGCCTTATTTGCTATACTCCTTGCATTGAAGTGTATACAATTTAGCACAGGAAGACGTCCTTGATTACTACTTACTAACCCTTGTTTCCTCTGTCTGAAAAATTCACTTTCTACATTCTTGCTTTGCAATTTCAGCTTTATTTCCCGATTGAATTTGTTCTCAAGTTCCCATCCCCCTGCCAAGCTAGTTAAAACTCTCCCCAACAGCACGAGCAAAACCCCCCGCAAGGATCTTGGTCCAAGCGCTGTTGCGGAATTTAAAGCCCTCCCTCCTGCACCAACTCTCCAGCAATCATCCTCTCTATCCTTCTATTCTTGTAATCATTAGCACATGGCACCGGTAGTAACCCAAGGATTACTACCTTTGAGGTTGAACCCTTTAATTTTTCTCCTTGCTCCCTAAATTCTGCCTGCAGGACCTCATCCCTCTTTCGATTTATGTCATTGGTCACAATATGGACCACAACCTCTAGCTGTTCACCTTCCCCCCAGAATACCCTGCATTCCTGTGTGACCCTGGCACCAGGGAGGCACCATACCATCCTGGAGTCACATCTACGGCTGCAGAAACACCTCTCTATTCCCCTAATTATTGAATCCCTTACCATTATAGCTCTTTTATTCTTTGTCCCTCCCCTCTGTGCAGCTGAGCCACCCGTAGTCCCTTGGACTTGGCTCTGGCTGCACTCCCCAGAGTCACCATCACCCTCAATGGTGCTCATAAGAGAATATCGGTTGGAAAGCGAGATGGACTCAGGAGGGGACTCCTGCACTACCTTCCTAGTATTCTTCCTCCATCTGGTGGTCATCCACTGCCCCTCTGCCTGCGGGGTAACCACCTCCTGAAACGTGCTATCCATATAGCTCTCAACCTCATGGATGCACTGTGGTGACTCCAGCCGCTGCTCAAGCTCCAAAACGCGGAGCTCAAGTAGTTGAAGCTGGAGAAATCTCCTGCTCACATGGTTGTATTGGCTGCGCGAAGCATCCAGGACTTCCCACATGCCGCAGGAAATGCACTCCACAGGACTGAGCTGCCCTGCCATCCCTCTAATTATCTGATTATAAAAGAAAAAGAGATACTCACCAATCAAACAGCCAATCACTTACCTGCCTGGATGAGGAGGGATATACTTGCATTGGAGGCAGTTCTGAGAAGGTTCACGAGGTTGATTCCTGAGATGAAGGAGTTGACTTATGAAGAAAGGTTGAGCAGGTTGGGCCTAAACTCATTGTTTAGAAGAATGTGAAGTGATCTTATTGAAACATATAAGATACTGTGGGGGCTCGACAAGGTAAATGCAAAGAGGATGTTTCCACTCATGAGGGAATCTAGAACTGGGGGCATAGTTTAAGAATAAGGGGTCGCCCATTTAGAACTGAGATGAGAAATTTCTTCTCTCAGAGGTTTAAATCTGTGAAATTCTCTGCCCCAGAGAGCTGTGGAGGCTGGGTCATTGAATATATTTAAGGTGGAGATAGATAGATTTTTGAATGATAAGGGGGTGAAGGGTTATAGGGAGCAGGCAGGGAAGTCGAGCTGAGCTAAAATTCTCCTTGAAAATTCTCCTTGAAAATCTCCTGTATACCCTCTTTATTGCAATCACATCTTCAGAACATAAGAAATAGGAGCAGAAGTAGGCCATACGGCCCCTCGAGTCTGCTCCACCATTTAATACTATCATGGCTCATCCGATGATGGACTCAGGTCCACTTCCCTGCCCGCTCCCCAGGGATCTTTCCTGTAATGTGACCAGAACAGTATGCAGTGTTCGAGCTAGTGTTTTATAAAGTTCAAGCATAACATCCCTGTTCTTATATTCTAAGCTTTGGCTAATAAAGGCAAGTATTACGCCACCTTCGTAACCACCTTATCTACCTGTCGTGCTACCTTCAGGAATCTGTGGATGTGCACTTCAAGGTCTCTGTTCCGCTACACTTCTTTGTATCCAACCATTTATTGTGTATTTCCTTGCCTTGTTAACTCTACCCAAATCCATTACCTCACAGTTCACCAGATTGAATTCCATTTACCACTTTGCTGCCCACCTAACCAGTCCATTGATATCTTGCAGTCTACAGCTTTCTTCCTCACTATCAACCATGCGACCAATTTTTATGTCATCTGCAATCTTCTTAATCATGCCCTCTACATTGAAGTCTAAATCATTGATATATACCACAACTAGCAAGGGATCTAGTACTGAACCCTGCTGTCACAAAATCACCCATCGACCATTGCCCTTTGCTTCCTGCCACTGAGCCAATTTTGGATCCAGCTTACCACTTTCCCTTCGATCCCATGGGCTTTTACTTTTCTGACCAACCTGCCATGTGGGACCTTGTGAAAAGCTTTGCTAAAATTCATGTAGACTATGTCAAATGCACTAGCCTCATTGACCCCCTTGTTACCTCCTAAAAATTCAATCAAGTTAGGCAGATACTATTGTGTTCCTAGCACAGATGAGGCTGCACACAGGGAGGTTAAAGTAACAGTGACCTCTGTCTTTAATAAGACACTCCAGAGTGAGGAACAGGCTTATGTACAGTGCTCCCAAGGGATGCTGGGATCCCTGGGACTTCAGGGGATGAGCTCCCTGGTGGCGGTACATGGAAGTCCATGCTTTACAGATACACAACATCACTCCCCGCCAAAGCCAAAGTGAAAACTATTTACAAGATGAGGCGGTCGGGGGCCTTTCTTTCCCTGGTGGACCGCCTCGGTACAAATATCTGTTCTGGTGTGTTGGCTGTGCCCTCGCTGGGTTGTCATGTTGTTGGCCCTGCAGTGTTGCGAGGTGAGCCTGGCCTTGCTGGGCTGCTGGGCATGATCGGTTCGATTTCCTGGTGTCGTTGATCCTTTGGGTGTGTGTTGTGGGCTCAAAAAAAGTGGTGTCTGCTGTGCGTTGTTCAGGGCAGTCTGTGAACCGCAGACTCGTTTGGTCCAGGTGCTTTCTGCAAATTTGCCCATTGTCTTGTTTGACTACAAACACCCTATTCCCTTCTTTAGCTATCACCGTGCCCGTGATCCACTTGGGACCATGTCCATAGTTTAGCACATGCACAGGGTCATTCAGATCAATTTCCCGTGACACAGTGGCGCGACCATCGTTTACATTTTGTTGTTGCCACCTGCTCTCTACCTGACCAGAACCAGCGAGAGTCTGGTTTTAAGTATCCTTTTCATGAGTAGCTCAGCCGGGGGCACCCCTGTGAGCGAGTGGGGTCTCATGCGGTAGCTGAGCAGTACTCGGGACAGGCGGCTTTGGAGTGAGCCTTCTGTGACTCGTTGAAGGCTCTGTTTGATGGGTTGTACTGCCTGCTCTGCCTGCCCATTGGAGGCTGGTTTAAACGGGACTGAGATGACATGTTTGATCCCATTGCGGGTCATGAATTCTTTAAATTCGGCACTGGTGAAACATGGCCCATTGTCACTGACCAGTATATCAGGCAGGCCGTGGGTGGCAAACATGGCCCTCAGGCTTTCAATGGTGGCAGTGGCGGTGCTTCCCGACATTATTTCACATTCAATCCATTTTAAAAAAGCATCCACCACTACCAGGAACATTTTACCGAGAAATGGGCCCGCATAGATCCTTGGCCATGATCTGGAGGGCCAGGACCACAAACTTAGTGGTGTCTCTCTGGGCGCGTTGCTCAACTGAACACACATGCTGCATTGCCATACACAGGACTCTAAGTCAGAGTTGATACCGAGCCGCCACATGTGGAATCTGGCTATCGCTTTCATCATTACTATACCTGGGTGTGTGCTGTGGAGATCCGAGATGAACGTCTCCCTACCATTTTTTGGTAGCACTACGCGGTTACTCCACAACAGGCAGTATGCCTGAATGGACAGCTCGTCCTTTCGCCGCTGGAATGGCTTGATTGGTTCTTGCATTTCAACGGGGATGCTGGTTCAGCTCCCATGTCGTACACAGTTTTTTACCTGGGGGAGCAGAGGATCTTGCCTTGTTCCAAGTCCTAATCTGGTGGGCTGTGAAAGGTGATTTATCATTTTCAAATGCTTCCATGACCATCAATAAGTCTGCGGGCTGCACCACCCTCAACAAGTTTGAAGGCTGCACCATTTCCACACCCGTGGTGGGCAATGGTAGCTGACTGAGAGCATTCGCACAGTTCTCGATGCCTGGCCTGTGGCGGATGGTAGCGCAAGTGCCCACCTTTGTATGCGGGCTGAGGCATTAGTATTTATCCCCTTGTTTTCAGCGAACAGGATGTGAGTGGCTTGTGATCAGTTTCCACAATAAATTTGAGGCCAAACAGGTACTGGTGCATTTTCTTTACCCCGAATACACACGCTAATGCCTCTTTCTCAATCATGCTGTAGGCCCTCTCGGCCTCAGACAAGCTCCTGGAAGCATAGGCGACAGATTGCAACTTCCCCGCAACGTTAGCTTGTTGCAATAAACACCCGACTCCATACGACAACGCATCACATGCTAGCCCAAGTCTTTTACATGGGTTATACAATACAAGCAGCTTGTTGGAGCATAAATGTTTCTGGCTTTCTCAAAAGCAATTACTTGGTTTTTCCCCATACCCAGTTCTCACCTTTGCGCAATAACACATGTAGGGGCTCTCAAAGGGTGCTTAACCCCGGTAGGAAGTTACCAAAATATTTGAGGAGTCCCAGGAATGACCGCAGCCCCGTGATGTTCTGTGGCCTGGACACGTTCCTGATAGTCTCTGTCTTGGCACCTGTGGACCGAATGCCGTCAGCCGCGATCTTTCTCCCCAAAAACTCCACCTCTGTTGCCATGAAGACACATTTCGACCTATGCAGCCGCAGGCCTATGCGATTCAGTTGCTGGAGGACCTCCTCCAGGTTTTGTAGGTGCTCGGCGGTGCACCGACCCATGACCAATATGTCATCCTGAAAGACCACCGTGTGGTACCGACTTGAGTAGGCGCTCCATATTTCTCTGGAAGATCGCTGCAGCCGATCAAATTCCAAATGGGCATCTGTTGTAGATGAACAGTGCCTTGTGCGTATTGATGCAGGTAAGGCCCTTCGAAGATTCCTTCAGCTCCTGCGTCATGTAGGCCGAAGTCAGGTCGAGCATGGTGAACGTCTTGCCTCCTGCCAGCATCGTTAATAGGTCGTCTGCCTTCGGTAGCGGGTATTGGTCCTGTAGCGAGAAACGATTAATAGTTACTTTATAATCGTCGCAAATCCTGACCGTGCCATCACTTTTGAGTACTGGAACAATCGGGCTGGCCCACTCGCTGAATTCACTAGGGAGATGATGCCCGTGCGTTGCAGCCTGTCCAGCTCGATTTCCACTCTCTCCCTCATCATGTGAGGTACCGCTCGCGCCTTGTGGTGAATGGGTCATGCCTCTTGGACCAAGTGGATCCGCACCTTCGCCCCGGAAAAGTTTCCAATGCCTGGCTCAAAAAGGAAAGGAAATTTGTTAAGAACCTGGGTACATGAGGCCTCATCGACATGCGATAGTGCTCGGATGTCATCCCAGTTCCAGCGGATTTTGCCCAGCCAGCTCCTCCCAAGCAATGTGGGGCCATCGCCCGGGACAATCCAGAGTGGCAGTTCGTGCACCGTGCCCTCAAGGTGACCTTGACCATGGCACTGCCCAGGACAGTGATAAGCTCTTTGGTGTATGTTCTCAGCTTCGTGTGGATGGGGCTCAGGGCTGGTATGAATGCCTTATTGCACCACAGTCTCTCAAACATCTTGTTACTCATGATGGATTGGCTAGTGCCAATGTCCAGTTCCATGGCTACGGGTAAGCCATTCAATTTTACGTTTAGCATTATAGGTGGACATTTTGTCGAAAATGTATGCACCCCATGTATTTCAGCATCTGCCTCCTCTTTCTGAGGCTCGAAATTGCTTTGATCCATAATGGACCGATCTTCCTCTGCCACGTGGTGGTTAGCAGGTTTTGCAGAGCTTGCAGCTCATTTGCAAGCTCGTTTGAGGTGCCCCATTGTTCCACAGCTCTTGCAAACATACCCTTTGAAGCAGCGTGAATAGGCTGAATGGAAGCTTCCACAATGCCAACAAGGTGTGAATTGCCTTGCATTCATCCTTTGTTGGGGACTGAGTCATTTGGGTCACCTGAGGCCTGCTGGCAGTCGCAGACTCGTGGGTTTTGCCCTGTACATTTCTGCTCACTCTTAGCATGAATGTTTCCCCGGAAGAATCACTCGACACTCTGGGTCGGTTCCAACACCAAAATGGCCTTTATTATGCCAGCGCGGAGAGTGCCTCTGGTCCAACTCCAGGCACTCCACTCTTCTCATTGGGAAAGACAGCATTTTAGATTAAACTCCAAATTTTCTAAACTTCTAATTCAAGTACTTGCCAAATATTTTTTTTTAATTGATTTAAAACGAGACCACACATTTTTAATAGCTATTTTGTTTACTGAAATACAATTTTCACACAAGCTGTGTACATGCCAACATTCCGGGGGTTTTTTACGGTCCCGTTCACTGGGCAAATCTTGTGTTTTATTTCTCTCTTGGCACAAAATCTAAACTTCCATGCCAGTTCCATTTTCTATAAGAATTTTAAAATTCAGTAAGATTTTCTAATTCCCAGTTTTTCCTTTCTGTGCTGAGTTCGCATAGCTTAGATCTTTTCTCCTTGTTATTTTCAAAACCCTGCTGCTTGTTTAGACTGTTCGTGACTTTTCTTGATAAACATGTCTATTCTGGAAATCTTTTTTTTTCCAATTAAACCAATATCGTTTTCACAGCTAATATCAACTAGTATTCAGTAAGTTATGTCTTTTTCCATCACAAACACCTTTTTTTTCAAAAAGTCAGATTTAACTTTTTGTTTTAAATATATCGCATTTTGTTTTGCCTTTTCTTAACCAGTGGTACTTGAAACCTTCACAACAAAATTAACTCTTCACTGTACCCATCCTAATTTCTGCTCCCCTTTCGTAGAATTTGTATTTATTGTTGAATTACAAAATGTCAAATATGGTAATCCTGTTTTTTTTGTGCCTAGCTTCTGTTTTAGAAGCTGAACAAAAACTCTAATCTTTTGCTCTGTAACTTCAATTTTGTGGTACTATATCTCATAAATTACATCTTTTTTAAGCTTCAGCTTCTGACACAATACGTATACTTTTATTAAAAAGGCTTCCAAACCCAGGATTTTCCAATACAACCAAAATGTTTATCAGGTGAGAGTCACCTGAAATATCTCAAAATCCCAATTCAAATATTGTACTGCCAATCTGTTATTTAAAAATCTCTTTACTGAGCTAGAAGCTTTCGCATCAAGGTTTTACACAAAGGAAAAATGGGAGCGTATTCCCCCAGCCTGCAGCCTCGAGAGACCCACACAGGCTTCTTTTTTTAAAAGGCATTACAGCTTCCCTTCTCCATTCTTTATCTCATTCCTAGACAGACATTCACAGAAGTCTCCTTTCATTCAACAAAGTTTATTGTTTAGCTGGCTCTATTCTTGATCCACACTTCACTTAAGATAATCATTGTCAGGTTTTTTAAAATTTCTTATATATTGATTAACTTCCTCTGTTAATTTGTTGTGGGCTCGAAGAATCAAGACCACGGCTTTCTCATCTTTATCTTTCTTTTCCTTCTCCCACCATTCCCGTTGATTTGCTGGAGGGTCCTGGGCGTCCCATCCTGACTTAATCATCTTCTCAATTAGTTTCTTTTGTTTTTCCACCAGGTGGCGGGTAAGGGACCCTTCTGGTCCCCACTCGAGGTTACTTGCTTTATTGGCCATTCCTGGGTAGGACTAGAACCATTAGGAATTTACTCTCAGAGGTCTGTTTTCTACCAAGAGTAACTTGTAGTAGACCGTCTCCTGGCTACTGTCAGGTCACAAGTTCTGCTATTATACAAACTTATACAATTCTTAAAACACGTTTAAGCAATTCCCGCAGTGCCCTACGCCTCCTTAACGACTACCTACCACCGTTTTGTCTGTTGGTCTGACCCTGTTCACAGGTTTGGTTTCCGTTGGTTGCTGTGCACCGCCTGGGCCCCGGGGTATATTTTCAAATCACACTACTGGGTCCAGGAAGTGTCGCTCGTTATCACGATCCCACAGTCTAAGTGTGTTCCCTACGCCTACTTAGTTTCTGGCCGTCGCGTGGGACAAAAGTCCTCTGAATTCAGACTCAGGCTAGGCGTTTGAGATATTAGACCGTCTCCTTGTGTCGATCAACCGGCTTCCACCTTCCACACCCTTTCTAATTAAATTTTTTTTTATGCTCACCCGGGTTTTTCCAAGGGCGTCCAGCGACTCCGGGAAATCCTGCTGACTACGCACTGTTAGCGCAAATGTTTTCCCGGAAGAATCACTCGACACTCTGGGTCGGTCCTAATGCCAAAACGGCCTTTAATACGCCGGCGGGGAGAGAGCCTCTGGTCCAACTCCAGGCACTCCACTCCGCCGAACAAAGAAATTCATCGATATTTATATGTTTTACAACAGTTCATTCCAGTTACTCAGCCCACATCGGCTGGACACAATCCAATCATAACAATTATAGATTACATATAGGTTTATTTGGGCCAATAGAATTAACCCCGATACATCAAGAGGCTGCATGATCAGTTCGTGATAGTTGGGGCCGATTCATGTCCGTGTGATGTTCTCCAGGCCTCCTTATCTCCGTTACTGTCCTTGGGTTCTGCTTGCGCCTAACCTCCTTATCCTTGCACAGTCACAGGAATTTCTTTGTTCAGTATTCTGCTAGGACATCTTGTCTGTGGTTTGTTGATTAAGGACATTCTGCTGAGCTCACCCTTTCCAGTGTTCCTGTACACAGAACTGCAGTGTCATCAGCTACCCAAAAATGTAGTCAAGCTAACTGTTAGCTGAATTCCCCTAGTGCTTTGCGGAATCCCTGGCAGCCATTTCATATCTGGCTACCTTTTTACACATACATACATGCATACATATATTCAGCAGGTGCCTGTGCCTTTGAAAGTGCCCTACAACATCGCAAACACAGTTCCAGTTAATTTACGAACATTGCTAGCATTTGTGTGCTGAGAGATTTGTTTGGTGTTATCACTGGTGGACATAAACGCCTGTGCTATCGCAATGGCCTTACTGAGGGTCGGTGTCTCTACAGTCAAAAGTTTTCGTAGGATGGTCTCATGGCCAATGCCAAGTACAAAAAAGTCTCTGAGCATTTGCTCCAGGTAGCCATCAAACTCACATTGTCCTGCAAATGCCTTAGCCTGGCGACGTAGCTCGCCACTTCCTGACCTTCAGATCACTGGCACGTGTAGAACCGATACCTCACCATCAGCACGCTCCCCTCGGGTTAAGATGCTCCTGAACCAGCGTACACAGCTCCTCATATGACTTATCTGTGGGTTTCACTGGAGCCAGAAGATTCTTCATGAGGCTGTAAGTCGGTGCCCCGCAGACTACGAGGAGGACCGCTCTTCTTTTTGTGCCGCTTCCTTCTCCGTCCAGCTCATTGGCTACAAAGTACTGGTCTAGCCATTCGACATAGGCTTCTCAGTCCTCACCCTCCGAGAACTTCTCCAGGATGCCCACGGTTTGCTGCATCTTTGCGTTGGATTTGTATTCTCATCGCCAGTTATTGTGTTCCTAACACAGGTGAGGCTGCACACAGGGAGGTTGAAGTAACAGTGACTTCAATCTTTAATAAGATACTCCAGAGTGAGGAATAGGCCTTAGGGGCCGGCTTATATACAGTGCTCCCAAGGGATGCTGGGATCCCTTGGGACTTCAGGGGATGAGCTCCCTGGTGGTGGAACATGGGAGTACATGCTTTACAGATACACAACAGACACGACCTTCGCATATCAACTCCATGTTGACTGTCCTTGATTAATCTGTGCATTTCTATGTGAGGATTAATACTGTCCCTCAGAATTTTTGCCAATAATTTGTCCACCACCAAGGTTAGGCTGACTGGCCTGTCCCTTTCTCCCTGCTTAAACAACGGTACAACGTCAGAGTCCCCTTATTCTCTCTCTTCTCTTAATAGCCTGGGATAAATTTCATCTGGGCCTGGTGATTTATCTACTTTCAAAGATGCTAAATCCCTTAATACTTCCTCTCTCACTATGTTTATCTCATCTAATATTTGACACTCCTTCTTTACTACAATTTTTGCATCGACCCTCTCTTTTGTGAAAACAAGCACAAAGTATTCATTAAGAACCATACCCATGTCTTCCGGCACCACACACGTTACTGTATTGGTCTCTAATAGGCCCTACTCTTTCTTTAGTTATCCTCTTGCTCTTTATGTATTTAAATAAGATTTGGGGTTTTCTTTGATGTTACTTGCCAATATTTTTTCATGCCCTCTTTGCTTTCCTAATTTCCTTTTTAATTTCATCCTTGCACTTTCTATACTTGGCTTTCTACAATATTTAGCTCTCGGTATCAAACATGCGAGGAGATTTGAGTACAGGGGCAGGGAGGTGTTGCTACAGTTGTACAGGGCATTGGTGAGGCCACACCTGGAGTATTGTGTACAGTTTTGGTCTCCTAACTTGAGGAAGGACATTCTTGCTATTGAGGGAGTGCAGCGAAGATTCACCAGACTGATTCCCGGGATGGCGGGACTGACCTATCAAGAAAGACTGGATCAACTGGGCTTGTATTCACTGGAGTTCAGAAGAATGAGAGGGGACCTCATAGAAACGTTTAAACTTCTGACGGGTTTCGACAGGTTAGATGCAGGAAGAATGTTCCCAATGTTGGGGAAGTCCAGAACCAGGGGTCACAGTCTAAGGATAAGGGGTAAGCCATTTAGGACTGAGATGAGGAGAAACTTCTTCACCCAGAGAGTGGTGAACCTGTGGAATTCTCTACCACAGAAAGTAGTTGAGGCCAATTCACTAAATATATTCAAAAGGGAGTTAGATGAAGTCCTTACTACTCGGGGGATCAAGGGGTATGGCGAGAAAGCAGGAAGGGGGTATTGAAATTTCATGTTCAGCCATGAACTCATTGAATGGCGGTGCAGGCTAGAAGGGCTGAATGGCCTACTCCTGCACCTATTTTCTATGTTTCTATGTTTCTATGTTTCCTTTTTTGCCTTATTTTGCTTCTCATCTGCAAACTTTGAAATTATTCCCTGTATACCCAAATCCAGGTCATTATATATCAAACGGGAATCTGTTCAACCTCCGCCGCCTCCAGGTCAGATCCAAGGTCATCCCATCCTCCGTCATTGCACCCTTGGAGGCTGAACTCCAAGCCATCATCAACACCTTCACCGAGGTGTACGAGAGCATTGGCCTTACACTAAACAAACATAAGACACAGGGCCTCTACCAACCTGCCCCCACCACACATCATTGCACACTGGTTATCAAAATCCACGACGAGGCCTTGGACTACGTGAACCATTTTACATACTTCGGCAGCCTACTGTCAACAAGAGCAGACATCAACGATGAGGTCCAACATCACCTTCAGTGTGCCAGTGCAGCCTTCGGTCGCCTGAGGAAGAGAGCTTTTAAAGACGAGGACCTCAAACATGACACCAAGCTCATGGTCTACAGTGCAGTGGGTGATACCCACCGTCCTATATGGCTCAGAGACATGGGACGAGTTTTTCCATTATTTTTGCATGCATTACGGCCACTTAACATCCATTTTACCGCTGAACTGAGGTGTAATGCTCAGATATCACCCATTCAGCCACAAAATGGAAACTGATGCCCATTTTTTGCAGACTTATCACCGAGCGTTACTTTCAGCATGTACGTAATGTCAGGAAAAAATAATATCGCCCGCCCACTTTTTTTGGGCAGAATCATCAGAATTGGCAAAACCAACACCCATAATATCACCCAGCGTTACTTTCAGCACGTAATTAACGCCAAGATTCAATAATACCGACAGCCCACCTTTTTTTGTCGTAAAGATCAAATTTGCCAAAACTAACACCCGGTATATCGCCCAGCTTCACTTTCACTACCTTGCACACACCACGCCACAATATCGCTCGCCCAAAACACCGCTCTGAAAAAGTGGAACTGTTCTGAACTAATTACAGTGGTGTGAGCACCATTTTTCAAATCGCAGGTCGCTTCATTGAAAACGCTGCTTCAACTTCGGGGGAGTTTGGATTGACTCGGGAGTTCTTCTCGGATGAAGTGATCATCTCACCAGACAGCTTTTCAACTGTGGATGATCGGGTTTCACTATAGGTGTCTTTTAGTGTTGAAATTATTGCTTCTGATCAATCGGTATTATACTTTCATTGGAATGGGGCCAGCCATTTCTCAGCCTGCATCGATTAATACGCAGATGCTGCAGAGTGCAAATGGCACAACGTCTAATACACATCATTATGTGCTCAATCTAAGACGTGCCAGAATCAGGAGGAGGTCCATACCATACACACCCCGCACTTACAGGGAGAAGAGGTCTTACCTCAACGTATCCGAGAACATCTGCCTACGGAGACTACGCTTCCACAAGATGGTTATGCGAGCTCATCAAGGCAGATCTGCAGCCTGCCATCAGGACATCACTGTTCATTGAGGTCAAGGTCACCACGGCACTGTTGTTCTATGCATCCGGTTCCTTTCGGGTCTCCGTGGTCGAGATTTCCACTCTGTCTCACCATGCCACACATTGCTGCATTAGACAGGTCACGGAGGCCCTGAAAGTGCTTAGGATAGGCTTTATCAGCTTTCCCATGACCATGGAGGCTCAGATTGACAGGGCTGAAGCATTCTACCGCATTGCTAAGTTCCCCAAGGTGCAGGGAGCAATACAGTGTATTCACATCGCCATGCGGGCACCTTCTCAGGACCCAGAGCTTTTACGTAACAGAAAAAATTTCACTCCCTGAAGGTCCAATTAGTTTTCGACCACAACCAGATAATAATGGCAGTGAATGCCAAATGTCCGGGCAGCTTCGATTAGGCTCACATCCTGCGTGAGAGCGCTGTCTCTGACATATTTAAGAGTCAGCCATAAGGACAATGCTGGATGCTTGGTGACAATCGACATGGCCTAGTCACTTGGCTGATGACCCTCCTGCGTGACACCCAGACCGAAGCCGAGAAGCGATACAATGAGAGTCGCAGAGACACACGCAATGTGGTCCAGAAAACAATAACTGTGCTTAAGCAGCGTTTTAGATGCCTGGAGCACTCAGGAGGGGAGCTACAATACAATCGTGAGCAAGTAGCTAAATTCGTGGTGGTGTGCTCCATGCTGCACAACCTAGCTATCAGGAGGGGACAAGAATTGCCAGAAGGGACTGATGGTCCACCTCAGGAGAGGGAGGAAGAGGATGACGAGGGGCTGGACACTGACCTAGGGCCATACATTCAGGTTGACTATGCAACCATGCCCAAGGCCCCCCTCCAGACCGCAGGAAAGGGCCCATGGTGGCTACATAGCTGCAAGACTCTTAGTGGAACTAAACTACAGAACCAGTGGGAAGCTCCGCCGCCTCCAGGCCAGGTCCAAGATCACCCAAACCTCTGTCGTTGAACTGCAGGATATAGTCGATGTATTCACCAAGGCACATAAAAGCATAAGCCTCACGCTTAACATCCGTAAGTCAAAGGTCCTCCACCAGCCTGTCCTCGCCGCACAGCACTGCCCCCCAGTCATCAAGAATCACGGCACGGCCCTCGACAACGTGGACCACTTCCCATACCTCAAGAGCCTCTTGTCAACAAAGGCAGACATTGATGCGGAGATTCAACATCGCCTCCAGTGTACCAGTGCAGCCTTTGGCCGCCTGAGGAAAAGAGTGTTCAAAGACCAGGCCCTCAAACCTACCACCAAGCTCATGGTCTACAGGGCTGTGGTAATACCCGCCCTTCTGTATGGATCAGAGGCATGGACGATGTACAGAAGACACATCAAGTCGCTGGAGATATATCACCAACGATGTCTCCGCAAGATCCTGCAAATCCTCTGGGAGGACAGACGCACCAACATCAGTGTCCTCTCCCACGTTAACATTCCCAGCATTGAAGCACTAACCACTCTCGATCAGCTTCGCTGGGCAGGCCACTTAATTCACATGCCAGGCACGAGACTCCCAAAGCAATTGCTCTACGCGGAACTCCTTCATGGCAAACGAGCCAAAGGTGGGCAGCGGAAACGTTACAAGGACACCCTCAAAGTCTCCCTGGTGAAGTGCGACATCACCACTGACACCTGGGAGACCCTGGCCAAAGACCGCCCGAGGTCGAAAAAGTGCATCCGGGATGGCGTTGAGCTCCTCGAATCTCAACGCTGCGAGCGTGAAGAGGTCAAGCGCAGGCAGCGGAAGGAACGTGAGGTAAATCAGTGCCATCCCCCCCTTCCCCCGACGAATATCTATCCCACCTGTGACAGGGTCTGTGGCTCTCGTGTTGGACTTTTCAGCCACCAAATAACTCCTTTAGGAGTAGAAGCAAGTCTTCCTCGATTTCGAGGGAATGCCGATGATGATGACATCAGGAGCTCATAAATGAGCGATTTGCCTGAAAGAACGTCACTATAATTGACAAAGCTGACACACTGCTGTGTGTGTGCAGCTTAGACATCAATGGTGGGCATCACCTTGGTGCCAGTTAAAGTGTAAATTGATTCCAGTTAAGTTTTATTTACCCTTTCATGTTAAGGAATCACCAGTGTGTAACGGTCAGCTATCTGAGACATTGCGCAACAAGGTTATGTTGAATAAAAAACATTTAATAAGACCATTGGTCTGAAATCATAAGTATCACAGGAAAAAAAAACACCCCCACCCCACTTTTCTGATCATTGACATCAATTAAATGGTCAACATGTCCAGCAACAGAATACAAATGCAAAGCAGGAGGGTGGCCCCTCCCCCCATACATTACAACAAATTGCACACACTGAGATGGAGATATAACACAGCCATCACCTGCAGACATGCACCTCACTTTCCTTCCCCCCTCCCCTTCTTCTCCCCATGTCTACCCCTTTCCCTCCTCACTCCACACCGCCTGGCCGAAGAGCTCCTCAGGCGGTGCCTCATTGGGGGGGATGAAGGCAGAGGCGGTGGTTGCACAGGTATGGAGTGGGGGTGCTGAGGTGGGAATATTCTCGTATCCAGAAGCAGGATCATGGTCCTGCCTCTCATGTGTCGTTCGCACTGGTGGTGCGGAACCTATGGGTGGAGTGCCTTGCTCTGGTATCACTGGGAAGCCTGTGCCAGCAGTGTTCCTGGCTATGGCCTCCAGGGCCAATGCCATCTGTGGAATGTACTCAGTCATGGTGCCGGAGATGGTGGCCAGCTGTCGGGATATGCCCCCAATGCATTGAGGATCTAGTCACCAATGTCTACAGTCCTCCTGGACAACTTAACCATCTCTCCACTTTCATCTGGCGCTTGTGGACCAGACCTGCTGCGTCCACGAAACCTCCCCGAGGTCAGTGCCGTCCTGGGGACAAATGCAGGTGCCCTGTGGCGAGGTGCTTGGGCCCGGTACCTCCAGAGTGGAGGCAGGAATGGCCGTAGGGGCACTAGATGGCCTTGGGGTGGAATGCCTTGTGGAATGCCTTGTGGAGCCTGGCGATGCAGGTTCCTTGAAGTCGGCGCTCTCATCCATAGAGAACAGACCCAGCAGATTGACGGGCGAGAATCGGAGCTCCTCAGCAGCAGATGTCGGATCATCCGGCGAGTCCAGCCCTGTGCCCCCACCTTCTGGATTCTGTGGTCTTGCCTGGGGCCGGGCTGCTGGCTGAGCTGTAAAACACAAATGAGGTTATTAGAGGAGAATTGGGTGCTATGGTCACAAGGTGAGTCCAGCGCTACACACAGCAGATGCACGACAAAAGCACCACCGCTATCAAAATCATCACAGACATCACATTTCATGACCATCAATACATTCTGACTTGCAATGATTTTCATTCGGCCAGCATTGTTTCGAGAACAATTTTAGAACCAATCTATCATATATTATTGTTCGGATATGAGTGGGTGTGGCATCAATTGACCTTACATCATGCAGTGGTGTATACTGTACTCACGTGGCATCACTTCAGGGTCTGCAGCTGCTTGCGTGGCCGTCCGGGGGTGCTTCCCCACGAGTGTGAGCACCCGCTCCTCAATGTCAGTGATGTCGCTGATGACTGGTGGCCCCCCACCCGTTCGCCTCTGCACGGAGCTAATCATCAAAAGCTTCTTCTGTAAAAGGTAACAGGATGACATGGCATGAGATCAATGCGTGATATCATTGCTAGGTACTGTCACAGAGACTGATACAACACATAACCGGTAAAAGTGAAAGGCATCACATCTGATGATAGTCACTCATGACTCTTACAAATCAAATTATATAAATATATAAGTACATGTAAATAAATGTAATACTTACACTTGCGGATCCAACAAGGTCGTTCCATCACGCACGTCATTGGTTGCCCTCAGGCACCTCGTTGGTCGCCGATGAGACCACCTCTGCTATCTCGGCCCATATCTTCCGGTCGGCCTTTGGGATGGGCTTCCCTCGCCCTCCCTGTGTCAAATCACCCCAGCGTAACTCGACCTCCTGCAGAAAGGAGGCATTTGCCTCGTCCGAGAACCTCCTCGCTCTTTTGCGCCCTCCAATGTGCTCCTCTCCGAGCTCACTGCACTCGCCAGCGTCAGTCTCCACAGCGTACTGTGTCGCCTCCTCCTCTCCCTCCATTATAGGCACAAAATTTGGGCAAATATCTGGCTGGTAACAGCTAATTTTTTTTCCCAATTTGCTATAAAGCTCTAACCTCTCCCTCCTTCTTCCCAAAGCAGCCACACCACACCCACACATGCCTTCACTCCCTCTGAGCTCTCTTTATCTCTGTCTCCTCTTATGCGCATTTCATGATGACCCTTGACCTCCTGAATTGCGGGAATTGAGTGTTGCCATGCCGTTGCTAAGGATGGCGACACTTTACAGCAGAAGGTCAGAGAGATTCAATACGAACGGCCATTTCATATCGCTCGTGGCAACATCCTATTTCAAAAATGGAGACTAGGAGCTTTGAGAATGGGCAACAAGCCAGCGATCTGAAAACCCATTTTTATCACCCATTTTAGACGATCTGCACAAAAGTGTAAAATCTAGCCCATGGACTATGTACAGCAGGCACCTCAAAACACTGGAGAAGTACCACCAACTGCCTCCGCAAGATCTTGCAAATCCATTGGCAGGATAGGCACAGCAACATCAATGTCCTTACTCAGGCCAATATCCCCAGCATTGAAGCACTGACCACACTCAACCAGCTCTGCTGGATGGGCCACATCGCCCGCATGCCTGACACAAGACTCCGAAAACAAGTGCTCTACTCGGAGCTTTGACACGGCAAGTGAGCTCCAGGTGGGCAGAGGAAACACTTCAAGGACACTCTCAAAGCCTCCTTGTAAAGATGTAACATCCCCACCGACACCTGGGAATCCTTGGCCCAAGACCACCCTAAGTGGAGGAAATGCATCCCGGAGGGCGCTGAGCACCTCGAGTCTCTTCGCCGAGAGCAATCTGAAGCCAAGCATCGAGAGCGGAAGGAACGTGTGGCAACCCAAGCACCCCACCCACCTGTTCCTTTGACTATCATTTGCCCCATCTATGACAGAGACTGTAAGTCCTGCATTGGACTCTTCAATCACCTGAGAACTCATTTCCAGTGTGGAAGCAAGTCATGCTCGACTCCGAGGAAGTGCCAATGATGCTGATGATGATATATCAAAAAGAACAGTGATCCTAATACCGAGTCCTGGGGGACACCACTATATACGTCCCTCCAGTTTGAAAAACAACCCTTCACCACTACTCTGTGATTTCTGTTCCATAACGAATTTTGTATCTCTGCTGCCAGTGCCCCTTTAAACTCCTGGGGCCAGACTTTCCATAAAGGCCCTCAACGCCCAATTGCCCGCTGAGAAGGATTGCTGACGCTCGGAGAAAGAAGCGGGCGAGAATTTCCATTTTGAAGGTTGTAAAGTCATGTCCCCTCAGTACAGATTCACACGAGGCATGTTGTGGAGTCAAGGTCACTCTGGACCTGCACCTTTATTTCACAGCTCTGGAATGCTGCACTTGCTTGAGACCTGCCCTTATATACCTGTCTCTGGCAAGTGCACCCCCGGTGGTAAGGTATGCTGGTGGTTACAGGTCATATCTTATTTTCGTCATGTATAGCATGTTAGGATACAGTTATATATAATAATGTAAGATACATGACATCACCCTCCCCCAAGGTCTTATTGTCTTTATAGGTTCAGTCTCTCAGGTGGTCTATGCTCTCGCGTGGAGCATCTGAGTTGTGGTTCAGTTGTTTGCCTTGGTGTCTGTTTTTCTTTGGGTGTGTTTGCTGGTATCTCGCCTGGGCTGTCTGTTTCGATTGGTGTGATGGTTGTTGACTCGCCTGGGCTGTCTGTTGGGATTGTCCTTTCCTCAGGTTGTTCCCTCTGTCTGTCCACCAGGTGTGGTGTGAGTTCCACATTGTCGTCTGCCTCTGGTTATGCAGTGTTGTTGTTAAATCTGCTTTTGACTTGGTCTACATACCTTCGGCAGGTTTTGCCATTGTCCATTTGTACTACCAGTAGCCTGTTTCCTTCCTTGCCCGTTACTGTCCCTGCAAGCCATTTGGGACCCCTGCCATAGTTTGGTACAAACACTTTGTCCCCTATCTCATTCCATCGCCCCCTCGAATTTCTGTACTCAGTCAGCTTATGGCGCTTTGCCTCAATGATTTCCTGCATGTAAAGGATTAATGATAACCTTGTTTTTAAAGTCCTTTTCATCAACAGTTGCACGGGGGGCGTCCCTTTCAGTGAATGCGGACGAGATCTGTATGCCAGCAGCAGTCGCGACAGGCGACCATAGCAGCGTGGGACCTTGGATTTTAAGCATGCCTTGTTTAATGATTTGCACTGCTTCCTCCACCTGGCCGTTGGAGGCCGGCTTGAACGGTGCTGTCTTGACGTGATTTATGCCGTGGTCAATTATAAAGTCTTGGGAATTCTGCGCTGTTGAAGCACGGACCACTGTCACTGACCAATATGTCAGGGATTCCGTGCGTTGCAAACATGGTTTCGAGGCTCTCCACATTGGTGGAGGTTGTGCTCGAGTTTAAAATGGTGCATTCGATCCACTTTGAAAATGCATCTACAACTACGAAGAACATTTTGCCCATGAATGGGCCCGCATAGTCTACGTGCACCCGCGACCACGGTTTGGTAGGCCAGGGCCAGGGGCTCAGTGGAGCCTCCCTGGGGGCATTGCTGTGTTGGGCACAAATGGTGCACCTTCGGACGCAGAGCTCCAAGTCCGCGTCAATGCCAGGCCACCAGACGTGGGATCTGGCTATGGCCTTCATGAGAACGATCCCCGAGTGCTCGCGGTGGAGTTCCCGGACAAATGCCTCTCTGCCTCGCAGAGGCATGACTACTCAGCTACCCTACATCAGGCAGTCTGCTTGTAGTGATAGCTCATGCATGCGCCTGTGAAAGGGTTTTAATTCCTCAGGGCAGACATCCCGTGCCTCTGCCCTGTCACCGGTTAGGACACATCTTTTTACTAAGGATAACGTGTGGTCGCTGGCCGTCCAGGCTCTGATTTGGCGAGCTGTCATGGGTGAACCTGTGGACTCAAAGGCATTGATTGCCATGACTATCTCACAGTCCTGTGCGTCAGACCCTTCCGTGGTCGCCAGGGGTAGCCTGCTGAGCGCGTTGGCACAGTTGTCTGTGCCTGGTCTGTGCCTTATGGTATAGTCGTATGACGTCAGCATGAATGCCCACCGTTCAATTCGCGCCGAGGCGGTGGCGTTCATTGCCTTGCTCTTGGATAGGAGGGACGTGAGGGGCTTGTGGTCGGTTTCTAACGCGAACTAAGCCCCGAAAAGCTATTGGTGCATCTTTTTGACACCGTACACGCACGCGAGCACCTCCTTCTCTACCATTCCGTACCCGCGCTCCGCCCGCGAAAGTGACCTGGAGGCATAAGCCATGGGTTGTAATTTGCCCGCACTATTGACATGTTGCAAAAGGCACCCGACGCCATACGCTGACACATCGCATGTGAGAACTAGCTTTTTACCTGGATGAAAACTAAACTGGAAATGGGATGATGTCCATGCCATATCATTAGAGGAACGGACTTCCTGCTCAACAGTTATAAAGCGATTTGAACATCTCTTTCAGCTAGGTGTGGGCACTTTCAAAGGGGCCAAAGTCAAAATCTACATCACACAGGATGCTAGACCGGTCCGTCACAAGGCCAGAGCTGTACCCTATGGAACACAGAAGGTTGCGTGCCTTATTGAAGGCGCGTTCCTGGGCGTCCCCCCAAAACCAATCGCACCCCTTCCTGAGTAGCATGTGGAGAGGCTCCAGCAGCGTGCTTAAGTTCTGCATAAAGGTCCCAAAGTAATTGAGTAGCCTGAGAAAGGCGCGCAGTTCTGAGACATTGCGGGGCGTGGGTGCCAGGTGAATTGCTTCTGTTTTGGACTCTGTTGGGAGGATTCCATCAGCGGCAATCCTTCTGCCCAAAAATTCAACCTCAGGTGTGACAAACAGGCACTTGGATTTCTTGACTCGTAGGCCTACCCGATCCAACCGCTTTAGTACTTCTTCCAAATTACGAAGATGGGAGTCGGTGTCCCTGCCCGTGATAAGTATGTCATCTTGAAATACAACCGTCCCCGGGATGGACTTCAGCAGACTCTCCATATTGCACTGGAATATGGCAGCTGCCGACCTGATGCCGAATGGGCATCGATTGTACATGAAAAGGCCTCGATGTGTGTTGATGGTGGTGAGTAGCTTGGATTCCTCGGTCAATTCTTGCGTCATATACGCAGATGTGAGGTCTAATTTTGAGAAAGGTTTACCTCCAGCCAATGTGGCAAATAAGTCCTCCGCTCTGGGCAGCGAGTACTGGTTCTATAGGGAGACTCTGTTTATGGTAGATTTGTAGTCCCCACAGATTCGTACGGATCCATCAGGCTTCATGACTGGGACAATGGGACTTGCCCAGTCGCTAAATTCCACAGGGGATATAATGCCTTCCCGCAGAAGCCTATCTGATTCGTGTTCAATCTTTTCCTTCATCACATAGGGTACAGCTCTGGCCTTGTGATGGACCGGTCTAGCATCCTGTGTGATGTAGAATTTGACTTTGGCCCCTTTGAAAGTGCCCACACCTAGCTGAAAGAGATGTTCAAATCGCTTTATAACTGTTGAGCAGGAAGTCCGTTCCTCTAATGACATGGCATGGACATCATCCCATTTCCAATTTAGTTTTGCCAGCCAGATTCTCCCCAGCAGTGCTGGGGGGTCTCCGGGGACAATCCACAAGGGAAGTCGGTTCACTGTCCCTTTGTGTGTGACAGAGAGCATGGCGCTGCCGAGGACTGGTACGATTTCTTTGGAATAAGTCCTTAGTTTGGTGTCAACCCTTGTGAGTTTTGGTCTGTCTCTTTTATGCGGCCACAGTTGTTCAAATTGTTGAGCGCCCATGAAGGATTGACTTGCTCCCGTATCCAGTTCCATGTTGACAGATATCCCGTTGAGTAGGACCCTCATCATTATCGGAGGCGTCCTGTTGTAGGAGCAGCGGCCATTGATCGTGTTGACCCGCTGTACATCGTTGTCACGAGTACTGTCCCCACCATCTTCTGGTCCGCTTTCCGACCCAGCCGATTCGTATATCAGCCGAGCTGCCGTTTTTTTTCACATAAATGCCCTGTATATTCACAATTTCTGCAAACAGCCTGGTGAAATCGACATCCCCTTGACGAGTGCCCACCCCCACACCTCCAGCACAGACCTGTTCCATTGCTCAAAGTGTTCCCAAGGAATGAACTGCGTCTGGCTGATCTCTCTTGAGCTTCTCTCAATTTGTAGTTGATTGCTCACATTGTTGGTTGATGAGGTGTGAATGGCCATTCCTGTGGGCCTTGATGGCTTCTGCCTGCTGTCGAGTGCCTGTTCTCCCGGTTTTGTCTGTGTGTGGGGGTAGCAGCTTGTTTAGTGCTGTGAACTTCTTGTTCCGATATTTTGTTAGTTGTCTAACCTGCATTGTAAATCAACCTTGCTTCTTCTTCCCCTACCAAGAATGTCTGTGCAACCAGTGCTGCTGCCTCTAAGGTCAGGTTCTTGGTCTCTATGAGCTTTCGGAATATGCCTGCGTGGCCTATTCCTTCAATGAAAAAGTCTCTCAGCATTTCTCTCCTCAGTTCATAGGAGAACTCACATAAACTAGCCAACCTCCGAAGTTCCGCCACGAAGTTGGGTATGCTCTGGCCCACACAGCGTCTGTAGTTGTAGAACCTGTGTCTGGCCATGTGTCGGCTGCTCGCTGGCTTCAGGTGGTCTCTTACCAGTGTGCTCAATTCTTCAAACGACTTGCTTGCTGGTTTCTCAGGTGCCAACAGATCCTTCATTAAAGCATATGTTTTCGAGCCACAGCTGGTCAAGAGATGGTCTCTTCTCTTGTCTGCCTTATCGTCGCCTAACCAGTCTTTGGTTACAAAGCTTCGCTGGAGCCTTTCTATAAAGTCCTCCCAATTGTCTCCCGCATTGTCCTTTTCATCTGATCCGTTGTTCGCCGTTCTGTGGATTCTGTAATCCCGTAACTCGTCGCCACTGTAAAGTCCTGTCCCCTCAGTACAGATTCACATGAGGCAGGTAGTGAAGTCAAGGTCACTCTGGACCTGCACCTTTATTTCACAGCTCTGGAATGCTGGACTTGCCTGAGACCTGTCCTTATATACCTGTCTCTTGCAAGTGCACCCCTGATGGTAAGGTATGCTGGTGGTTACAGGTCGTATCTTGTTACAGTCATGTATAGCATGTTAGGATACAGTTATATAAAATAATGTAAGATACATGACAAAGGTAAAAGTACGTAGAACTGATCACCCGGTGAGAAAATGGGCATTGCACACTTATTCTCGGCGGTTTTTTCAGCAGGTAAGTGCAAAGTTAGCCAAATGGGCGGTGGTTACCAGAATGGACGATAAGTAGAAAAATTTAGGCCCAGGCTGTGGTTGGGCCTACGGAGGGGGGAAAACTTAAAGAAAAAATGTTCATTAAAAAAAATAAACACATACAAATCCTTCCCAAGACAGTTTTAACCCTAATTGCTGTGGTAAAACATTGTTTTAAATAATTAAATAACCTTTAACTTACCTCTCTTTGAGGGTTCCCCCCTTACCGCCCTGTAAAAGCAGCTTTTACAGGGTGGGTCTCTCGGTGATCTGGATGTTGGTGGTTGAGCCCAAACTTACGCCCTGGCGGTTGTTATCGGCGTTGTACGTGGGTGGGCTAGTCCCGCCGGGCGACTTCAGATGTGGGCGATAACATTCAAAAACTTACCTGGAAACTCTCGCCAGGTGAAAAACCAGCTGTAATGCCGAGAAAATCGCCGACAATGAAGCCGAAAGTCTGGCCCCTGGGTTTTAATTTTGCGAACAAGTCTATTATGTGCTACTTTGTCAACTGCCTTTTGAAAGTCCATATACATAACATCAACTGTCGTACCCTCATCAATCTTCTCCGGTACTTAATCAAAGAACTCGATCAAGTTAGTCAAACATGATTTACCTTTAACAAATCCATGCTGACTTTCATTTATTAATCCATGCTTTTGCAAATGATAATTAATTTTGTCCCGGATTAATGTCACTAAAAGTTTCTCCACCACCAGCGTTAGGCTGATTGGCCTGTAGTTGCCGGGTTTATCACTCTCTCCTTTTTTAAACAGAGGTGTGACACTTACAATCCTCCAGTCTTCTGGCACAACCCCAATATTGAAAGTGGATTTGAAGATAAAATAAGAAATAGGAGCAGGAGTAGGCCATTTGGCCCCTCGAGCCTGCTCCACCATTCAATACGATCATGGCTGATCTGATCTTGGCTTCAACTTCACTTCCCTGCCCTCTCCCCATAACCCTTGACTCCGTTATCGTTTAAAAATCTGTCTATCTCCACCTTAAATATATTCAATGACCCAGCCTCCACAGCTCTCTGGGGCAGAGAATTCCAAAGTTTCATGACCCTCTGTGTTATGTATCGATGTGTGCATCGTCCTGCGTCCTGGAGGGTAAGTGAGATGTTATGTATCGATGTGTGTATCGTCCTGCGTCCTGGAGGGTAAGTGAGATGTTATGTATCGATGTGTGTATCGTCCTGCGTCCTGGAGGGTAAGTGAGATGTTATAGAAACATAGAAAATAGGTGCAGGAGTAGGCCATTCAGCCCTTCTAGCCTGCACCGCCATTCAATGAGTTCATGGCTGAACATGAAACTTCAGTACCCCCTTCCTGCTTTCTCGCCATAACCCTTGATCCCCCGAGTAGTAAGGACTTCATCTAACTCCCTTTTGAATATATTTAGTGAATTGGCCTCAACTACTTTTTGTGGTAGAGAATTCCACAGGTTCACCACTCTCTGGGTGAAGAAGTTTCTCCTCATCTCGGTCCTAAATGGCTTACCCCTTATCCTTAGACTGTGACCCCTGGTTCTGGACTTCCCCAACATTGGGAACATTCTTCCTGCATCTAACCTGTCTAAACCCGTCAGAATTTTAAACGTTTCTATGAGGTCCCCTCTCATTCTTCTGAACTCCAGTGAATACAAGCCCAGTTGATCCAGTCTTTCTTGATAGGTCAGTCCCGCCATCCCGGGAATCAGTCTGGTGAATCTTCGCTGCACTCCCTCAATAGCAAGAATGTCCTTCCTCAAGTTAGGAGACCAAAACTGTACACAATACTCCAGGTGTGGCCTCACCAAGGCCCTGTACAACTGTAGCAACACCTCCTTGCCCCTGTATTCAAATTCCCTCGCTATGAAGGCCAACATGCCATTTGCTTTCTTAACCGCCTGCTGTACCTGCATGCTAACCTTCAATGACTGATGTACCATGACACCCAGGTCTCGTTGCACCTTCCCTTTTCCTAATCTGTCACCATTCAGATAATAGTCTGTCTCTCTGTTTTTACCACCAAAGTGGATAACCTCACATTTATCCACATTATACTTCATCTGCCATGCATTTGCCCACTCACCTAACCTATCCAAGTCACTCTGCAGCCTCATAGCATCCTCCTCGCAGCTCACACTGCCACCCAACTTAGTGTCATCCGCAAATTTGGAGATACTACATTTAATCCCCTCGTCTAAATCATTAATGTACAATGTAAACAGCTGGGTCCCCAGCACAGAACCTTGCGGCACCCCACTAGTCACTGCCTGCCATTCTGAAAAGTACCCGTTTACTCCTACTCTTTGCTTCCTGTCTGACAACCAGTTCTCAATCCACGTCAGCACACTACCCCCAATCCCATGTGCTTTAACTTTGCACATTAATCTCTTGTGTGGGACCTTGTCGAAAGCCTTCTGAAAGTCCAAATATACCACATCAACTGGTTCTCCTTTGTCCACGTTACTGGAAACATCCTCAAAAAATTCCAGAAGATTTGTCAAGCATGATTTCCCTTTCACAAATCCATGCTGACTTGGACCTATCATATTACCTCTTTCCAAATGCACTGCTATGACATCTTTAATAATTGATTCCATCATTTTACCCACTACCGATGTCAGGCTGACCGATCTATAATTCCCTGTTTTCTCTCTCCCTCCTTTTTTAAAAAGTGGGGTTACATTGGCTACCCTCCACTCCATAGGAACTGATCCAGAGTCAATGGAATGTTGGAAAATGACTGTCAATGCATCCGCTATTTCCAAGGCCACCTCCTTAAGTACTCAGGGATGCAGTCCATCAGGCCCTGGGGATTTATCCACCTTCAATCCCATCAATTTCCCCAACACAATTTCCCGACTAATAAAGATTTCCTTCAGTTCCCCCTCCTTACTAGACCCTCTGACCCCTTTTATATCCGGAAGGTTGTTTGTATCCTCCTTAGTGAATACCGAACCAAAGTACTTGTTCAATTGGTCTGCCATTTCTTTGTTCCCCGTTATGACTTCCCCCGATTCTGACTGCAGGGGACCTACATTTGTCTTTACTAACCTTTTTCTCTTTCCATACCTATAGAAACTTTTGCAATCCACCTTAATGTATCGATGTGTGTATCGTCCTGCGTCCTGGAGGGTAAGTGAGATGTTATGTATCGATGTGTGTATCGTCCTGCATCCTGGAGGGGAAGTGAGATGTTATGTATCGATGTGTGTATCGTCCTGCATCCTGGAGGGGAAGTGAGATGTTATGTATCGATGTGTGTATCGTCCTGCGTCCTGGAGGGGAAGTGAGATGTTATGTATCGATGTGTGTATTGTCCTGGTACCTTAAATGTATATTATGCACAATGGTACACCACAGAGGGCGCTGTGGTGGGAGACCTGAAAGTACCTGCAAGAGGCAGTATAAAAGGTTGATCACCACACCTGAGAGTCACTCTGGAGCTGTTCAATAAAGGACCAAGGTCACAGCAGTTAGATGAACACCAGACCGTGTGGAGTCAGTGATGTGTGAGCTACATACACTACATTGGTGACAAGGAAGCGGACGAATTCCACGTAACCATGGCTACTCTGGGCTCACTAAAGGATTTTACCATGGGCAATGATTGGGAGGCCTTTACGGAAAGGCTCGAGTACTATTTCACAGCAAGCGATCTGACGGAGCACACGAACGCACTGAGAGAGAAGCGAAAGGCGATATTGCTCTCCAGTTGTGGCGATGAGGTTTACTGTCTCGTCAGGGATTTGATGGCACCCAGGAGAGCCAGGGACAAGTCATATGAGGAGCTGACTGAACTCATTCATGACCAGTTGAAACCGAAGGAAAGCATCCTCACGGCCAGATACAAATTTTACCATCCCTGCAGACCCGAGGGCCAGGATGTCACTAAATATACTGCGGACCTCAGGAGACTCACGGCGCCTTGTGATTTTGGGACACTCCTTGACGAGGCACTGCGGAACGTTTTCATCATGGGGATCGGCCATGAGGGCCTCCTTCACAAGCTGCTAGCCACGGAACCCACAGTCACCCTGACAAAGGCCATTACCATCAGCCGGGTATATATGACCTCGACTTGCAGCACCAAACAAATGATCCACACAGTCTCGAACCCGGCAGGCACTGTCCACAGGATAGCGCCCACCATGGACAAAACTGCAGAACGTGGCTCTGCCCGGGGCAGAGAGCATGGACCTCGGGGTCCTGCAACTCAGAGTCTGCTGAGGGGGGCCAATCAAGCAGCACCATGCTGGTGCTGCGGAGGAAGCCATGGGGCTCACCGGTGCAGGTTTGCGGAGTAAACGTGTAATACCTGCCACCTGAAAGGCCACCTTCAGCGTATATGTAAAAGAAATCAGACTCACCATGTGGCTGAGGAGATGGAGGATGATCCACTGTTCAGTGAGGAGCAGGCAGAAGAAGATGAGGTGTTGGGACTGTATACGTGCTGCGACGATTCGCCCCCAATGATAATGGAAGTAAAAATCAATGGAGTCCCTGTGAGTTTGGAAGTGGACACGGGCTCGGGTCCGTCGTTGATGAGCCAGAGAACTTTTGATAAACTGTGATTTAACCCAGATGCACGACCCAAGCTGGTCCCGGTCACGGCGAAGCTGCATACCTACACCATGGAACTGATACCTGTTCTTGGCAGAGCGGAGGTGCAGGTATCCCACGGGGACGAGACGCACGGTTTACCTTTGTGGGTTGTTGCAGGCGATGGGCCGACGCTCCTCGGCCGGAGGTGGATGGGGATGATCCGTGGGAGCTGGGAAGACTTCACCACTCCACAGGCTGCTGCTCCCCGGGGTGCTGCCATGCCTTGGGTTCCCAGAGAGCAGCACCGACCGAGCTGGAGCTGCTGCCTCAATCCACCCACAGGCAAGCAGAGCAAGCCCCAGCCCCGGACCTCAAGCCACAGAGATCCTGCAGCCTTAGCCCCCACAGGCAAGCAGCCCTGCAGAGGCGGGCCTAGTGGGGGGCGGGGTGAGCCGGCAGGGCGCTGCGGGCGGGGTGCGAGGGATCCAAGATGGCAGGCGGATCATAAGGGCCCACACAGAGCAAGAGTCGGGCGGCGGCAGCAGCTGGAGGTCGGCGGCCATGACGGTGGCCGCCGGAGAAGCGATGACGACGGCAGCAGGAGAGGCGGCAAGTCAGGTGGCAGCGGAGGGGAGAGTAGGCTGCGGCAGCGGAGGGCATCTGGAGCAGCGGAGGGCAAGATGGCGGCAGCATCGTGTTCAGAGCAGCAGAGCATCAAAGATGGCGGCACCCAAGGAGAATCCTCGTGGAATCCTGCTGCATCAAAGATGGCGCCTTAAAAAGGAAATGCACCTGGGAGTCTTAAAAGGGCCTTACCACGTGGTGATCCCCACAAATTGACTTCTGGCAGGCAAGAGCGAGTCTAAAATGAGCAATGTTAATGTAAGATGATGGATTTATAATGAGAATTAATATTTTAATGCTGAATGGTCACTGTGTTTGTGTAAAATAATGGATATGAAGTACAATTAATGATAAGAGCTAATAAGGAAATCAGGGATCCGTTACCAGTTAATAACTATTTAATGTAACTGCTCAGTGTACCCACAATCCGTACCACATAACATGTACCATACAAACGCACTGTCTATGCATACCTGCCTTCCATTGGACAAACAAGGTCGAGATCCCCGGCAACGGCTTCGGGACTGCGGGGGGAAGTGAGATGTTATGTATCGATGTGTGTATCGTCCTGCGTCCTGGGGGGGAAGTGAGATGTTATGTATCGATGTGTGTATCGTCCTGCGTCCTGGGGGGGGAAGTGAGATGTTATGTATCGATGTGTGTATCATCCTGCATCCTGGGGGGGGAAGTGAGATGTTATGTATCGATGTGTGTATCGTCCTGCGTCCTGGGGGGGGAAGTGAGATGTTATGTATCGATGTGTGTATCGTCCTGCGTCCTGGGGGGGGAAGTGAGATGTTATGTATCGATATGTGTATCATCCTGCGTCCTGGGGGGGGAAGTGAGATGTTATGTATCGATATGTGTATCGTCCTGCATCCTGGGGGGGGAAGTGAGATGTTATGTATCGATGTGTGTATCGTCCTGCGTCCTGGGGGGGGAAGTGAGATGTTATGTATCGATGTGTGTATCGTCCTGCGTCCTGGGGGGGAAGTGAGATGTTATGTATTGATGTGTGTATCGACCTGGTACCTTAAATGTATAGTAAGCACAATGGTACACCACAGAGGGCGCTGTGGTGGGAGACCTGAAAGTACCTGCAAGAGGCAGTGTTAGAGGCTGACCACTACACCTGAGAGTCACTCTGGAGTTGTTCAATAAAGGACCAAGGTCGCAGCAGTTAGATCAACACCAGACCGTGTGGAGTCAGTGATTTGTGTGCTACAGACACTACACTCTGAGAGAAGAAATTTCTCCTCATCTCCGTTTTTAATGGGCGTTCCCTTATTCTGAAACTATGCGCCCAAGTTCTAGATTCCCCACGAGGCGAAACATCCTCTCTGCATCTACCCAGTCAAGCCACCTCAGTATCATATATGTTTCAATAAGATCACCTCTCATTCTTCCAAACTCCAATGAGTATAGGCTCAACCTGCTCAACCTTTCTTCATAAGACACCCCTTCATCTCAGGAATCAACCTCGTGAACCTTCTCTGAACTGCCTCCAATGCAAGTATATCCTTCCTTAAACAAGGAGACCAAAGCCGTACGCAATACTCCAGATGTGGTCTCACCAATACCCTGTACAATTGTAGCAGGACTTCCCTGCTTTTATATTCCATCCACCTTGAAATAAAGGCCAACATTTCATTTGCCTTCCTGATCACTTGCTGTACCTGCATGCTAACTTTTTGTGTTTCATGTACAAGGACCCCCCAGATCCCTCTGTACCTCAGCATTTTGTAATCTCTCCCCATTTAAATAATAATTTGCTTTTCTATAATTCCTACCAAAGTGGATAACCTCACATTTTGCCACATTATACTCCAACTGCCAAATTTTTGCCCACTCACTTAGCCTGTCTATAAAGGTAAACATTGGACTATTGAATAGAACTGCATTACAGCCTGTAGAAAGGGTTGGGCAAGAAAGGGTTAGTTTTTACATTACAGCCAAATCCCTTTCCCTCCAGCCTGGGCCTCTCCTCCTCCAGCAGCAACTGTGCCTCTCCTCCTCCAGCCTGGGTCTCTCCTCCTCCAGCCTGGGCCTCTCCTCCTCCAGCAGTGACTGGGTCTCTCCTCCTCCAGCCTGGGCCTCTCCTCCTCCAGCAGTGACTGGGTCTCTCCTCCTCCAGCCTGGACCTCTCCTCCTCCAGCTGCAACTGGGCCTCTCCCCCTCCAGCCTGGGCCTCTCCCCCTCCAGCCTGGGCCTCTCCCCCTCCAGCCTGGGCCTCTCCCCCTCCAGCAGTGACTGGGCCTCTCCTCCTCCAGCCTGGGCCGCTCCTCCTCCAGCCTGGGCCTCTCCTCCTCCAGCAGTGACTGGGCCTCTCCTCCTCCAACCTGGGCCTCTCCTCCTCCAGCAGCAACTAGCCCTCTTCCCCTCCAGCAGTGAGTGAGCCTCTCCTCCTCCAGCCTGGGTCTCTCCTCCTCCAGCCTGGACCTCTCCCCGTCCAGCCTGGGCCTCTCCCCCTCCAGCCTGGGCCTCTTCCCCTCCAGCAGTGACTGGGCCTCTCCTCTTCCAACCTGGGCCTCTCCTCCTCCAGCAGCAACTAGCCCTCTTCCCCTCCAGCAGTGAGTGAGCCTCTCCTCCTCCAGCCTGGGTCTCTCCTCCTCCAGCCTGGACCTCCCCTCCTCCAGCAGTGACTGGGCCTCTTCCCCTCCAGCTGTGACTGGGCCTCTCCTCCTCCAGCCTGGGCCTCTCCTGCTCCAGCGTAGGCCTCTCCTCCAGCCTGGGCCTCTTCCCCTCCAGCCTGGGTCTCTCCTCCTCCAGCTTGGGCCTCTCCTCCTCCAGCAGTGACTGGGCCTCTTCCCTTCCAGCAGTGACTGGGCCTCTCCTCCTCCAGCCTGGGCTTCTCCTCCTCCAGCCTGGGCCTCTCCTCCTCCAGCCTGAGCCACACCTCCTCCAGACTGGGCCTCTCCTCCTCCACCGACGACCTGGCCCCTTCTCCTCCAACACACAGTGAGCACAATGGCTGTGACCACGCTGACTTCGCCTCCTTCCACTCTGAACACCCTGACCTGCACCCCACAAAATGGACCGCTGACCTTCCCAATGCCTGCCCCCAGCCAAGCCTCGGATCACCTACCATCTCACCGAAGGGCGCTACTCAGCACCAAGCTTACGGCCAACATCTCGCCATAGGCAATTCGGCTCATACAGCAGTGCCTAGTCTCCAGTCGTCTTGGACCCCCTTGCCATTGGACCAAGACCTGCTCAGCTAAGCCCATGTGGTAGCCGGTGTGCCACTGCCACCCCACAGTAAAAGAACAGAAGCACAGGCATCTTCCACCCTTCAATATGAAGTTTGGGACCTGGAACATCAGGACCCTCATGGACAACTCTAACAGCGACAGGCCAAAATGCCGCACCGCCATAGTTACCCAGGAACTTAGATGCTTCGATGTTGACATCGCCGTCCGAAGCGAGACCCGGTGGGCAAGGGAAGGCCAGCTCAAGGAACAAGGTGGAGGTTACACCTTCTTCTGGAAAGGCAAACCAGAGGAAGAACTCCACCTCCACAGAGTCGGTTTCGCTATCAAGAACGAGCTGGTCGACCGCCTCGGAGACTCCCCCTGCGGGATTAACAAACGTCTCATGACTCTCCGACTCACCCTATCCTGGAACCAATGCACCATAGTCACCAGTGCATATGCCCCAACACTCGATGCAACAGATGAAACCAAAGAGGGCTTTTACTACGACAAACTGATCCCCCTCAGCGACTTCAACGCCAGGGTCGGCAAGGACGCAGCTCTCTGGGGAGACGTGATCAGCAGAGAGTGGGTAGGGAAAACCAATTCCAGTGGTATCCTGCTCCTGATAAAATGCCGAGAGCACAACCTTGTCATCACCAACACCTTGTTCTGCCAGAGGGACAAGTACAAGGCATCGTGGCAACACCCTCACTCCAAACACTGGCAGCTGCTCGACTCTGTCATCGTCCGAGCCAGGGATCACAAGGATGTGCGCATCACCCACACCATGACAGGAACTGACGACTGGTGGACAGACCACCGCCTAATCCATTCCATCATTAACATCAACATAGCCCCAAAGCGGCGATGGCAGCAGAAGCAGTGCCACAAAAAAGTCAAATGCTGGGGCACTCAAAGACCCAGCGAAGAGAGCCCTATACAGCCAGCACTCACTGCTAACCTGGTGTCCCTTGATCACCCTGAGAAACAGAATGCCCACAGTGCTTGGTCTGCCCTCCAGGCCTCTATAATCAGTGCCTGCAAAGAGACGCTCAGTCATTCAACCAGGAAACACGAGGACTGGTTTGAAGAGAACGACCAGGAGATCCAAGAGCTAATAAATTGCAAGCACTGGGCATTTCTGAGCTTAAAACAACAACCCAAATTGGGAGCAGCAAAACAGCATTACAGATGGCTGAAGGCTGAGGTCCAAAAACAAACCCGCAACCTAAAGAACAGATGGTGGGTGGAGAAAGCACAGGAGATTTAGCAACTGGCCGACAGCCATGATATGCGAGGATTCTTCACCGCAGTCAAGGCCACTTACGGCCCAAATACTCAAGGCCCTATCCCACTGCTGGACAAGAATGGGGAGACACACATCAAGGACAATGAGGCAGTCAGGACCTGCTGGAAGGAGCACTTTAAAGATCTCCTTCACCGAGACTCTGCCTTTGACTCGAGTGTCCTTGACTCCATCCCACAGCATGCTACCCACCACCATCTCAGCAAAACACCAAACCTGCACGAGGTAGAAAAGACCATCCACCAGCTTAAGAACAACAAGGCAATGGGAACATATGAAATTCCCACTAAGGCACTAAAGTATGGTGGAGAGGCACTATTGGCATGAATGCATGACCACATCTCTCTCATCTGGAAGGAGGAGAGCATGCTAGGAGATCTCAGAATAGCAGTAATCGTGTCCATCTTTAAAAAAGTGGACAAGTCCGACTGCGGCAAATACAGAGAAATTTCCCTGTTATCAGCCACTGGGAAAGTTGTCGCTCGAATCCTCCTCAACCGCCTTCTCCCCATGGCTGAAGAGCTCCTACCGGAGTAGCAGTGCGGATTTCGTCCCCTATGGGACACAACAGACAGGTTTTTTACAGTGTGATAGCTGCAAGAGAAATGCAGGGAACAGCACTAACCCTGGTACATGGCCTTCTTTGACCTTACAAAGGCCGTTGACTCTGTAAACCACGAGGGACTATGGAGCGTCCTCCTCTGTTTCGGCTGCCCTCGACAGTTCGTCAACATTCTCCGCTTGCTCCACGATGACATGCCAGCCGTGATTCAGATCAATGGATCCATTACAGACCCAATCCATGTCCGGACCGGGGTCAAGCAGGGCTGTCATCGTGCCAACCCTCTTCTCAATTTTCCTCGCTGCAATGCTCTACCTCACACTCAACAAGCTCCCTGCTAGAGTGGAACTAAACGACAGAACCAGTGGGAACCTGTTCAACCTTCGGCATCTCCAGGCCAGATCCAAGACCGTCCCAATCTCTGTTATTGAAATGCAGTACTCGGACAACGCCTACGTCTGCGCACATTTAGAGTCTGAACTCCAAGTCATAGTCAACATCTTCACTGAGGCATACGAAAGCATGGGCCTTACACTAAACATCCGTAAGACAAAGTCCTCCACCAACCTGACTCCGCCACACAGCACTACCCCACAGTCATCAAGATCCACGGCGCGGCTCTGGACAACGTGGATCACTTTCCATACCTCGGGAGCCTATAATCAGCAAGGGCAGACATCGACAATGAGATACAACATTGCCTCCAGTGTGCCAGCGCAGCCTTCGGTCGCCTGAGGAAAAGAGCGTTCAAAGATCAGGCCCTCAAATCTGCCAACAAGCTCATGGTCTATAGGGCTGTTTTGATACCCGCCCTCCTGTATGGCTCAGAGACGTGGACTATATACAGTAGATATTATATATGTGGACTTGTAATTACTCTGTACAGTCACCAGAGGGCTTATCCCCTGGAGTCCCAATGAATCCCATAATCCCTTGGGAGCACAGGCATTTAAGGAGGCCTCACAGGTTGGAGAGGCACTCTGGAGACCTGCAATAAAAGCATAAGGTCACATGTTACTTTGAGCTCACATGTTCAGTGTGGCTCTTTCTCCATACATAACAACTGGCAATGAGATACAGATAGCTGAACCCAAAGATGCAGAGAACAGTGGGCATCCTGGAGAAATTTTTGGAGGGAGATGATTGGGAAATTTTTGTGGAGCGACTCGACCAATACTTCGTGGCCAATGAGCTAGATGGGGAAGATAGCACGGCCAAACAAAGGGCGATCCTCCTCACCATCTATGGGGCACCAACGTATGGCCTCATGAAGAATCTGCTCACTCCAGCGAAACCCACGGAGAAATTGTACAACGATTTGTGCACACTGGTCTGAGAGCATTTGAACCCGAAGGAAAGCGTTCAGATGGCGAGGTACCGATTCTACACCTGCAAAAGGTCTGAAGGCCAGGAAGTGGCGAGTTATGTTGCTGAGCTAAGATGCCTTGCAGGACATTGCGAATTTGAAGGACATTTGGAGCACATGCTCAGAGACTTTTTCGTACTTGGCATTGGCCACGAAACCATACTTCGCAAACTTTTGACTGTAGAGACCCCAACCTTCAGTAAGGCCATAGCGATAGCCCAGGCGTTCATTCTCACCAGTGACTAAAGAAAGCAAATCTCTCAGCACACGAGTGCTGCTACAAATACTGTGAATAAAGTGATGTTGTTTTCCAATCGTAACGTACAGGGCAGGTCACACATACCTGCAGCTGCACGTCCGCAGATGTCTCAGAGTCCACCATCAAGGGTGATGAATGCAAGGCCATTAACACCTTGTTGGCGCTGCGGGGGTGATCATCGTTTCCATTCATTCCGATTCAAAGGGTACATTTGTAAGGGCTGTGGAACAAAGGGACACCTCCAACGAGTGTGCAGGTGAGCTGCAAAGCCTGTTAAACTTGCAAACCACCATGTTGCAGAGGAGGAGGATCATGATGAACCAGAGCCTCAGACCGATTCATCACGAATTGTCCCCTGATAATGCTGAATGTTGAACGCAACAGACTCCTGGTGTCAATGGAGCTGGACACAGGCGTGAGCCAGTCCATCACGGGCAAAAAGACTTTCGAAAGATTGTGGTGCAACAGTGCCTCAAGGCTAGTCTTAACTCCAGTTCACACGAAACTAAGAACTTACACAAATGAACTGATTCCTGTAATCGGTAGCGCTACACAAGCGGTGTAGCGGTGCACAAGCTATCACTCTGGGTGGTACTGGGCGATGGTCCCACGGTGCTCAGCAGGAGCTGGCTGGAAAAGATATGCTGGAACTGGGACGACGTCCAAGCGTTATCGCCCGCTGACGACATGTCGTGTGCTCAGGTCTTAAATAAATTTCCTTCGCTATTCGAACCAGGTATCGGGAAATTCCAAGGAGCAAAAGTGCAGATCCACCTAATTCCGGGGGCGTGACCCATCCATCACAAGACTAGAGCAGTACCGTACATGATGAGCGAAAGGGTAGAGATCGAGCTAGACCGGCTGCAACGAGAGGGCCAGTCCTATCGTCCCAGTCCTCAAGGGAGATGGCACCATCAGAATCTGTGGCAATTACAAAGTAACTATCAATCGTTTCTCCCTGCAGGACCAATATCCACTACCAAAGACCGATGACCTCTTTGCAATGCTGGCAGGAGAAAGACATTCACGAAGCTGGATCTGACTTCAGCCTACATGACGCAGGAACTGGAGGAATCATCAAAGGGCCTCACCTGCATCAACACGTACAAAGGTCTTTTTGTTTATAACAGATGCCCGTTTGAAATCTGATCAGTGGTGGTGAAATTCCAGAGAAACATGGACAGCTTTCTAAAGTTGATCCCACACATCGTGGTCTTCCAGGATGACATCTTGGTCACAGGTCGGAACACAGTCGAGCATCTGCAGCATCTGGAGGAGGTTCTTAGTCGACTCAACCTCGTGGGGCTCAGGTTGAAACGCTCGAAGTGCATTTTCCTGGCGCCTGAAGTGGAGTTCTTGGGAAGGAGGATTGTGGCGGAAGGCATCAGGCCCACCAACGCGAAGATGGAGGAAATTGAGAACACACCGATGCCATAGAACGTGACGGAGCTGCGAGCATTTCTGGGACTCCTGAACTGCTTTGGTAACTTCTGACCAGGTCTCAGCACACTGTTAGAACCACTGCATGTCTTACTACGAAAAGGGGATGAATAGGTTTGGGGCAAAAGCCAAGAAAATGTCTTTGTAAAAGTGAGAAAATTGTTATGCTCAAACAAATTGCTTTTGTGTATGATCCATGTAAGCATTTGGTACTAGCATGTGATGCATTGTCATATGGTATTGGTTGTGTATTGCAACAAACCGGTTGCTTATGCATCCAGGAGTCTGTCGAAGGCTGAGAGAGCCTACAGCATGATTGAGAAAGAAGCGTTAGCGTGTGTCTATGGGGTAAAAAAAATGCATCAATATCTGTTTGGGCTAAAATTCGAATTGGAAACTGACCATAAGCCACTTATATCCCTGCTTTGCGAGAGTAAAGGTATAAATACCAACGTATCGGCCCGCATCCAGAAATGGGCGCTCATGTTGTCCACATACAACTATGCCATCTGCCAACAGGCCAGGCACAGAAAACTGCGCCGATGCCCTCAGTAGGCTGCCATTGATCTAACCATGGTTATGGAAGCATTTGAGAGTGAGCATTCACCCATCACTGCCCGGCAGATCAAAACCTGGACAAGCCAGGATCCCTTATTATCTCTAGTCAAAAGCTGTGTGCTTCACGGGAGCTGGTCCAGTGTCCCAGTGGAAATGCAGGAAGCGATAAAGCTGTCCCAGCGGCGCAAAGATGAAATGTCTATACAAGCAGACTGTTTTAAAGCTTAGTTCTTTATATTGGATTCTTGACATTACCCAGACAGTGATATCACAGATATTGGATTGTGGACATTGCCTAGACAGTGTTATCACAGATTACAACACGAAAATACCTCATCAACCCAGAGTCAGTGACTGATGCAGCTGACTATGGGGGACAAAACACTGGATCTGGTGACTGACTAGTGAATTAGTTCTTGTCCTGAATTTTTGCAGAATTTGAACAATATCACTGTGCTTGGAACATTGGCCAACCTTGCAGCCTCTGAATAATAGTAAACTCATTTTGCTGACAATTCAGTTGGGGCGGTAACAGCCGCGAGGCAGGAATTCCTGCGGTAGGCGCAGAAGTCCCGCCCCGCGATATATATTGGGTATACCGCCCCCGACAGGAACTGCAATGCAAAATCTTGCCATTTTTTAAATTTTTCACCACTGCACCTCCCCTTTAATTTTTGCCCCACGAGCGGCCTACTGCCTCACAGGACACTACCGCGATAGTTTCACAGGGAGCGACCCAATTTTCATTCCGGGGCAAAAATAGGTCGCTGCGAACAGTGATGACGTCGTCAGCAGTCGGGAGCAGCGTCGAAGGTGCATGGAGAGGCCTATAAAAGGCACAGCAGGGAGTCCGGGGCCCAGTGTCGGCGGCAGTCGGGAGCAGTGTTGAAGGTGCGTGGAGAGACCTATAAAAGGCGAGCCGGTGCAGCTACAGGGAGAAGGCAAAAAAGAAGTAGAAAGAAATCAAAAGGTGACATCACAGCCTAGGGGGTAAGTGATTGGCTGGATTGGTGAGTACTTTTTCTTTTTTCTCTTCTATATCAGTGAGTAACTTTTAACATTGTTGTTGCCAATTTAAGTGTATCTAAGGGTTAAGTCATGGCAGGAGAGCTCGGTCAGGTGTTATGCTCCTCCTGTACCATGTGGGAACTCAGGGACGACACCAGTGTCCCTGACGACTATATCTGCAGGAAGTGTATCCACCTCAAGCTCCTGACGGTCCGCGTTGCGGAGTTGTAGCTGAGGGTGGATTCACTCTGGAGCATCCACGATGCTGAGAATGACGTGAGTATCACGTGTAGCGAGTTGGTCGTACCGCAGGGAAAGGGTCCACAGCCAGATAGGGAATGGAAGACCAACAGGAAGAGCAGTGCAAGGAAGGTAGTGCAGGAGTCCCATGTGGTCATCCCCCTGCAAAACAGATACACTGCTTTGGGTACTGTTGAGGGGGATGACTCATCAGGGGAGGGCAGCAGCAGCCAAGTTCATGGCACCATGGCTGGCTCTGCTGCACAGGAGGTCAGGAAAAAGAGTGGGAGAGCAATAGTGATTGGGGATTCAATGGTGAGGGGAATAGATAGGCGTTTCTGCGGCCGCAACCGAGACTCCAGGATGGTATGTTGCCTCCCTGGTGCAAGGGTCAAGGATGTCTCGGAGCGGGTGCAGGACATTCTAAAAAGGGAGGGAGAACAGCCAGTTGTCGTGGTGCACATTGGTACCAACGACATAGGTAAAAAAAGGTATGAGGTCCTACGAAACGAATTTAAGGAGCTAGGAGCTAAATTAAAAAGTAAGACCTCAAAAGTAGTAATCTCGGGATTGCTACCAGTGTTACGCGATAGTCAGAGTAGGAATCGCAGGATAGCGCAGATGAATACGTGGCTTGAGCAGTGGTGCAGCAGGGAGGGATTCAAATTCCTGGGGCATTGGGACCGGTTCTGGGGGAGGTGGGACCAGTACAAACCGGACGGTCTGCACCTGGGCAGGACCGGAACCAATGTCCTAGGGGGAGTGTTTGCTAGTGCTGTTGGGGAGGATTTAAACTAATATGGCAGGGGGATGGGAACCAATGCAGGGAGACAGAGGGAAACAAAAAGGAGGCAAAAGCAAAAGACAGAAAGGAGATGAGGAAAAGTGGAGGGCAGAGAAACCCAAGGCAAAGAACAAAAAGGGCCACTGTACAGCAAAATTATAAAAGGACAAAGGGTGTTAAAAAAACAAGCCTGAAGGCTTTGTGTCTTAATGCAAGGAGTATCCGCAATAAAGTGGATGAATTTACTGTGCAAATAGATGTTAACAAATATGATGTGATTGGGATTACGGAGACGTGGCTCCAGGATGATCAGGGCTGGGAACTCAATATCCAGGGGTATTCAATATTCAGGAAAGATAGAATAAAAGGAAAAGGAGGTGGGGTAGCATTGCTGGTTAAGGAGCAAATTAAGGCAATAGTTCGGAAGGACATTAGCTTGGATGATGTGGTATCTATATGGGTAGAGCTGCAGAATACCAAAGGGCAAAAAACGTAAGTGGGAGTTGTGTACAGACCTCCAAACAGTAGCAGTGATGTTGGGGAGGGCATCAAACATGAAATTAGGGGTGCGTGCAATAAAGGTGCAGCAGTTATAATGGGTGACTTTAATATGCACATAGATTGGGTTAACCAAACTGGAAGCAATACGGTGGAGGAGGATTTCCTGGAGTGCATAAGGGATGGTTTTTTAGACCAATATGTCGAGGAACCAACTAGGGGGGAGGCCATCTTAGACTGGGTGTTGTGTAATGAGAGAGGATTAATTAGCAATCTCGTTGTGCGAGGCCCCTTGGGGAAGAGTGACCATAATATGGTGGAATTCTGCATTAGGATGGAGAATGAAACAGTTAATTCAGAGACCATGGTCCAGAACTTAAAGAAGGGTAACTTTGAAGGTATGAGGCGTGAATTGGCTAGGATAGATTGGCGAATGATACTGAAGGGGTTGACTGTGGATGGGCAATGGCAGACATTTAGAGACCGCATGGATGAACTACAACAATTGTACATTCCTGTCTGGCGTAAAAATAAAAAAGGGAAGGTGGCTCAACCGTGGCTATCAAGGGAAATCAGGGATAGCATTAAAGCCAAGGAAGTGGCATACAAATTGGCCAGAAATAGCAGCGAACCCGGGGACTGGAAGAAATTTAGAACTCAGCAGAGGAGGACAAAGGGTTTGATTAGGGCAGGGAAAATGGAGTACGAGAAGAAGCTTGCAGGGAACATTAAGACGGATTGCAAAAGTTTCGATAGATATGTAAAGAGAAAAAGGTTAGTAAAGACAAACGTAGGTCCCCTGCGGTTAGAATCAGGGGAAGTCATAACGGGGAACAAAGAAATGGTGGACCAATTGTACAAGTACTTTGGTTCGGTATTCACTGAGGAGGACACAAACAACCTTCTGGATATAAAAGGGGTCGGAGGGTCGAGTAAGGAGGAGGAACTGAGGGAAATCCTTATTAGTCAGGAAATTGTGTTGGGGAAATTGATGGGATTGAAGGCCGATAAATCCCCAGGGCCTGATGGACTGCATCCCAGAGTACTTAAGGAGGTGGCCTTGGAAATAGTGGATGCATTGACAGTCATTTTCCAACATTCCATTGACTCTGGATCAGTTCCTATGGAGTGGAGGGTAGCCAATGTAACCCCACTTTTTAAAAAAGGAGGGAGAGAGAAAACAGGGAATTATAGACCGGTCAGCCTGACATCGGTAGTGGGTAAAATGATGGAATCAATTATTAAAGATGTCATAGCAGTGCATTTGGAAAGAGGTAATATGATAGGTCCAAGTCAGCATGGATTTGTGAAAGGGAAATCATGCTTGACAAATCTTCTGGAATTTTTTGAGGATGTTTCCAGTAGAGTGGACCATGGAGAACCAGTTGATGTGGTATATTTGGACTTTCAGAATGCTTTCGACAAGGTCCCAAACAAGAGATTAATGTGCAAAGTTAAAGCACATGGGATTGGGGGTAGTGTGCTGACATGGATTGAGAACTGGTTGTCAGACAGGAAGCAAAGAGTCGGAGTAAATGGGGACTTTTCAGAATGGCAGGCAGTGACTAGTGGGGTACCGCAAGGTTCTGTGCTGGGGCCCCAGCTGTTTACACTGTACATTAATGATTTTGACGAGGGGATTAAATGTAGTATCTCCAAATTTGCGGATGACACTAAGTTGGGTGGCAGTGTGAGCTGCGAGGAGGATGCTATGAGGCTGCAGAGTGACTTGGATAGGTTAGGTGAGTGGGCAAATGCATGGCAGATGAAGTATAATGTGGATAAATGTGAGGTTATCCACTTTGGTGGTAAAAACAGAGAGACAGACTATTATCTGAATGGTGACAGATTAGGAAAAGGGGAGGTGCAAAGAGACCTGGGTGTCATGGTACATCAGTCATTGAAGGTTGGCATGCAGGTACAGCAGGCGGTTCGAAAAGCAAATGGCATGTTGGCCTTCATAGCGAGGGGATTTGAGTACAGGGGCAGGGAGGTGTTGCTACAATTGTATAGGGCCTTGGTGAGGCCACACCTGGAGTATTGTGTACAGTTTTGGTCTCCTAACCTGAGGAAGGACATTCTTGCTATTGAGGGAGTGCAGCGAAGGTTCACCAGACTGATTCCCGGGATGGCGGGACTGACCTATCAAGAAAGACTGGATCAACTGGGCTTGTATTCACTGGAGTTCAGAAGAATGAGAGGGGACCTCATAGAAACGTTTAAAATTCTGACGGGGTTAGACAGGTTAGATGCAGGAAGAATGTTCCCAATGTTGGGGAAGTCCAGAACCAGGGGACACAGTCTAAGGATAAGGGGGAAGCCATTTAGGACCGAGATGAAGAGGAATTTCTTCACCCAGAGAGTGGTGAACCTGTGGAATTCTCTACCACAGAAAGTTGTTGAGGCCAATTCACTAAATATATTCAAAAAGGAGTTAGATGAAGTCCTTACTACTCGGGGAATCAAGGGGTATGGTGAGAAAGCAGGAATGGGGTACTGAAGTTGCATGTTCAGCCATGAACTCATTGAATGGCGGTGCAGGCTAGAAGGGCCGAATGGCCTACTCCTGCACCTATTTTCTATGTTTCTATGTTTCTATCGCCGGCGGAGCAGGTGCTACCGGTTAGTGCTACCGTTAACTAACGCGAAATTTCGTGGGAGCTGGTAGCAGTGCCGCACCAGAGCGTATAGTCGTTTGGGAGGCGCAAAGGACCTGAATTGTTACTCCTTTATGTTTTAATGATTTATTCCCACTGCACACGGTGCCTTTAAAATCAAATATATAACTTGTAATGCAGCATGGTGTGCTTGTTCTTTCAAATAATTTGCAGTTTATGCTGCTGTTAAATTGTCCTTATGAAGAATAATCACTACTTTGTTTCACAGATAGGATTAAACTTGTTGTTTATTTTCGAAAGAATCTACCAACATTCTCTGGACTCTGGGGAGGTACCATCGGATTGAAAAGCAGCTAATGTAACGCCTCTGTTTAAAAAAAGGGGCAGAAGAAAGGCAGGTAACGATAAGCCGGTTAGTTTAACACCTGTAGTGGGGAAAATGCTTGAAGCTATCATTCAGGAAGAAATAGCGGGACATCTCGATAGGAATAGTGCAATCAAGCAGACGCAACATGGATTCATGTAGGGGAAATCATGTTTAACTAACTTACTGGAATTCTTTGAGGATATAACGAGCATGGTGGATAGAGGTGTACCGATGGATGTGGTGTATTTAGATTTCCAAAAGGCATTCGATAAGGTGCCACACAAAAGGTTACTAAAGAAGATAAAGGTACGCGGAGTCAGAGGAAATGTATTAGCATGGATCGAGAATTGGCTGGCTAACAGAAAGCAGAGAGTCGGGATAAATGGGTCCTTTTCGGGTTGGAAATCGGTGGTTAGTGGTATGCCACAGAGATCGGTGCTGGGACCACAACTGTTTACAATATACATAGATGACCTGGAAGAGGGGACAGAGTGTAGTGTAACAAAATTTGCAAATGACACAAAGATTAGTGGGAAAGCGGGTTGTGTAGAGGACACAGAAAGGCTGCAAAGAGATTTAGATAGGTTAAGAGAATGGGCTAAGGTTTGGCAGATGGAATACAATGTCGGAAAGTGTGAGGTCATCCACCTTGGTGGAAAAAAACAGTAAAAGGGAATATTATTTGAATGGGGAGAAATTACAACATGCTGTGGTGCAGAGGGACCTGGGGGTCCTTGTGCATGAAACTCTTTTAGAGTTCCTTGTGCATGAATCCCAAAAAGTTAGTTTGCAGGTGCAGCAGGTAATCAGGAAGGCGAATGGAATGTTGGCCTTCATTGCAAGAGGGATGGAGTACAAAAGCAGGGAGATCCTGCTGCAACTGTATAGGGTATTGGTGAGGCCGCACCTGGAGTACTGCGTGCAGTTTTGGTCACCTAGCTTTGGAGGGGGTACAGAGACGATTCACTAGGCTGATTCCGGAGATGAGGGGGTTACCTTATGATGATAGTTTGAGTAGACTGGGTCTTTACTTGTTGGAGTTCAGAAGGATGAGGGTTGATCTTAAAGAAACATTTAAAATAATGAAAGGGGTAGACAAGATAGAGGCAGAGAGGTTGTTTCCACTGGTCGGGGAGACTAGAACGAGGGGCCACAGCCTCAAAATACGGGGGAGCAAATTTAAAACCGAGTTGAGAAGGAATTTCTTCTCCCAGAGGGTTGTGAATCTGTGGAATTCTCTGCCCAAGGAAGCAGTTGAGGCTAGCTCATTGAATGTATTCAAATCACAGATAGAGAGATAGATTTTTAACAAATAAGGAAATTAAGGGTTACGTGGAGCGGGCGAGTAAGTGGAGCTGAGTCCACGGCCAGATCAGCCATGATTTTGTTGAATGGCAGAGCAGGCTCGAGGGGCTAGATGGCCTTCTCCTGTTCCTAATTCTTATGTTCTTATGTTCTTATGAGGGCGTTTCTATTGAGCTATGAGCATTATTTAAGGTGTAATCTCTGGATTATCACATTACACAGGTACTATGTACGAAAACGAAAGAAAGAACATTTGTATAGTGCCTTTCACATCCTTGGGACAACCAAGTCCTTTAGAAGCAGTGAATTACTTTTGAAGTGCAGTCACTGTTGTTACTCATGCAACTGTGGCAGACAATTTTCACACAACGAGTCCCACAATCAGCAAATGAATGAATGTTCAGATAATCTGTTCCTCCTGGTCTTTTGAAAGAGGAAGAATGGCCAAGACACTAGGAGAACTCCATGCTCTTCTTGAAGTCGTGCCATGGGATCTTTTATATCCACCAGTCAAACAGCCTTTTTTCCCCATCGCCAATATTTTTATAAATAATAAACAAAAATGTAAAAAAAATGTTAAAAGTACCGATGTCTGTCCAATCCAGTGCTGCTGTGGTAACTAGTAACAAGGTAGATACAAGTACAGCCTAATCATGTCTAAGCCTGAGTCCAGAAGTTAATCTACAGCACTATTCTTCACTTTTTTTGTCTCGGATCACAGCTCCAACCAGTGTCTGGTGGGGTATGATATCTGACCTTTGAGAAGATTGAAATGGATGAGAATGGTCTATGCAGTCCTATTTGAACATATAAAAGCAGAACAGGGTTAAATGGTGTCTTGACAAACCAAATCAATAGAGGAATAGAATAAAAAAGCAAAGACCTCAGTTAGACCACAAGAGGTAGGTACCCTGTCATTCAAGTCTGGATCAATGTGGTCTCCTGGGCTAGTTTTGATCACCTAAAAAGTAGGAGAGGAATTTTACAGATTTTTTTTCCTTAATTAGTCCAGGTATTTAATTTCCCAGGAAATTACATGGCTCCAGGGTGGGTAGGGAATGGCAGGATAGACAGTTGTTTTTTTTTTGTCTGATACTTTTGTATATTCATATGACAATTCTAAAATAGGAGGCATAGTAAATGATTCTGAGGACCAAAGGAAGCTGTCGGTGATATTAAAAACAACAACATGTATTTACATAGCGCCTTTGTCCCAAGGCACTTTACAGGAACATTATCAAAGAAAACTTGACACTGAGCCACGTAAAGAGCTATTAGGAAAGGTCACTAAAAGCTTCATCAAAGAGATAGGTTTTAAGGAGTATCTTAAAGGAGGATAGAAAGGTGGAGATGTTCAGGGAGGGAATTCCAGAGCTTTGGATTTCGGCTGCTGAAGATCCGCTGTCAATGGTTGAGGAATGAAAATCGGGGATGCGCAAGAGGACAGAATACAGGCAACCAATTTTTGGATTTACGGAGGATGCAAGGTGGGAGGCCAGCCAGGGATGCATTGGAATAGTTAGAGTCCAGAGATAGCAAAAGCATGATTGAGGGTTTCAGCAGCAGCAGATCTATGGCGGGGTGGAGACTGGTGACATTATGGACTGCAAATAGACAGTCTCGGTGATGGAGAGGATATCGGGTCAGAAGCTCAAGTTAGGTCAAATAAGACCCCACGATTGTGAACAGTCGGGTTCATAGAATCATAGATGTTCCATCCTCAATTTCGAGGAACTGCCTATGATGAAGACTTGCTTCCACTCTAAAAGTGACTTCTCAGGTGTCTTGACAGTCCAATACGGAATTACAGTCTCTGTCACAGGTGGGGCAGACAGTGGTTGAACAAAAATGTGGGTGGGTAGTCTTGTTTTCCATACACTCCTTCCACTGTCTGCGTTTGTTTTCTGCATGCTTTCGGCGACGGGACTCGAGGTGCTCAGCACCCTCCCGGATGCTCTTCCTCCACTTAGGGTGGTCTTGGGCCAGGAATTCCCAGGTGCCGGTGGGAGTGTTGCACTTTATCAAGGTGGCTTTGAAGGGGTCTTTGAAATGTTTCCTCTGCCTACCTGGGGCTCGCTTGCCGTGTAGGAGTTCCGAGTAGAGTGCTTGCTTTGGGAGTCTCGTGTCGGGCATGCGGACAATGTGACCCGCCCAATGGAGCTGGTCAAGTGTGTTCAGTGCTTCGATGCTGGGGATGTTGGCCTGATCGAGAACACTGACGGTGCTTCTATCCTCCCAGTGGATTTGCAGGATCTTGCGGAGGCAGCGCTGGTGGTACTTCTCCAGCGCTTTGAGGTGTCTACTATATATGGTCCACATCTCTGAGCCATTTGAAGGGCGGATATCACTACTGCCCTGTAGACCATAAGCTTGGTGCCAGATTTGAGGTCCTGGTCCTCAAACACTCTCTTTCTCAGGCGACCGAAGGTTGAGCTGGCTCACTGGAGCCGGTGTTGGACCTCGTCGTCGATGTCTGCCCTTGCTGATAGTAGAATCCTGAGGTATGGAAAATGGTCCATGTTGTCCCAGGCCGCGCCGTGGATTTTGATGACTGGGAGGCAGTGCTGTGAGGCGAGGTCAGGTTGGCGGAGGGCCTTTGTCTTACGGATGTTTAGTGTAAGGCCCATGCTCTCGTACGCCTCGGTGAAGATGTTGATGATGGCTTGGAGTTCGGCCTCTGTGTGCACAGACGCATTGATGTTTATGGCACAGGTGGATGCCATCGTGTCTGCCGAGCTGTGTTTCAGCCTCAGACAATGGCCAGGCAATGGAGTCGTGGCTAGGGAATGAAGTTGTGATGGGGACTGAAGACAATGGCTTCAGTCTTCCTAATATTTCATTGGAGGAAATTTCTGCTCACTCAATACTGGATGTTGGACAAGCAGCGCAAGAAATCCGAGACAGTGGGAGGGTCGAGAGAGGTGATGGTGAAGTAGAGCTCGCTGTTATCAGCATACATGTAGAATCTGATATTGTGTTTATGGATGATGTCAACAAGGGGCAGGAAAAAGATGAGATATAGGAGGGGGCTAAGTGGCAGATGCTGCCAATGTAGCAGTAAAGAAGGAAGTAGAAGCAATATTGGATGATAAACATAGATAAAGAGGAGCATGTTGATTAAGGTAATGCGGTTGATGTGTATAAGGACTTTCAAAAGGCGTTTGACAAAGCTGCACATAATAGACTGGTAAACAAAATTACAGCCCATGGGTTTAAAAGGAACAGTGGTGGCATTGGTACAAAATTGACTAAAGGACAGAATGCAGAGAGTAGTGGTGAATGGATGATTGTTTTTCAGACTAGAGGGAAGTGTACAGCGATGTTTCCCAAGGGTCACTATTAGGACCACTGCTCTTTTTGATATTTCTTGACTCAAAGGGTTGTGAATCTTTGGAATTCTCTATCCCAGATGGCTGTGGATGCTCAGTTGTTGAGTATATTCAAGACATAAATCAATAGAGTTTTCGATACTAAGGGAACCAAGGGATATGGGGATAGTGCAGAAAGGTGAAGTTGAGGTAGATGATCAGCCATGATCTTACTGAATGGTGGAGCAGGTTTGAGAACCGAATGGCCTACTCTTGCTCCTATTTCTTATATTCTTATATTAATGACCTGACCTGGGCATCATTTCAAAGTTTGCAGATGTCACACAATTCAGAAATGTAGTAAACAATGAGGAGACTTCAGGAGGATGCAGACAGATTGATGAAATGGGCAGACACATGGAAGATGAAATTTAACACCGAAGTATGAAGTCATGGATTTTGTTCGGAAGAATAAGGTGCACATACACAAATCTTTGAAGGTGGCAGGACAAGTTGAGAAGACGTTTTTTTAAAAAGCATATAGGATCCTTTGTTTTATTAATCAATGCATAGAATACAAAAGCACAGGCATGATGGGTTCCTTCTGTGCTGTATGATTCTATGAACTCAAGGTAACCATGAGAGAACGTGAAGTGAAGCCATTGCAGGTGATTTTCTGATGGACAGGATAGGAATGGAACCAGATAAAGGCAGTCCCACCCAGCTGGGCAATGGAGGAGAGGCATTAGAGGAGGATAGTGTTGTCAACTGTGTCAAAGTCTGCAGACAGGACGAGAAGGATGAGGAGTGATGATTTACCACCATCACAGTCACATAGGATGTAATTTGTGACTTTGATAGGATTGTTTCAGTGCGGTAGCAAGGATGAGGAGTGATAGTTTATAAGTGCTGTGGCAGGGGTGGAAACCTGATAGGAGGTTCAAACATGGAATTGCGGGAAAGTTGGGCACAGATTTGGGAGGCGACAATGCATTCAAAAGACTGGAGAGGAAAGGGAGCTTGGAGATGGGGCGATAGTTTGCAAGGACAGATGGGTCAAGGAAAGGGATGATGTCAACTTTTCGAGATCTCCGTGTTCCTCCAATTTTGACATCTTGTATATCCCCCGCTTTTCATCACTCCACCGTTGCCAGCTGTCTCGGCCCTGACTTCTGGAATTTGCTTCCTAAGTCCCTCTGCCTCTTTACACCTCTCTCCTCCTTCAGGATGCTCCTTAAAAGTTTTTGACCAAGCTTTTGGTCGCCTGACCTAATATCTCCTTATGTGGCTTGGTGTCAAATTTTATGTGATAACTCGCCCGTGAAGCACCTTGGGATGGTTTTACTACATTAAAGGTGCTATATAAATGCATGTTGTTGCGAGGTTAAGAAGACGGTTTGTCGTGGAGAAGAGAAGCCGTGGGTTAATCTGCATTCCTCGATGATCCTGGATAAGTCAGCAATTTGGAGTATTTGGTGGAATGAGCAATAGCATGACAGATGGAATTCCATGTCCATAACTGTGACTGATATATTTTTTAATTATTGTGCTTTAAATGGGGAAATCTGGGTAATGTGAACTCGCAAAATTATTTGAGGATTCAGGTTTACAAGGTGTTCAAAAAACATCACCATATGTGGATAAGGCTTTAAAAAACAATGGATTACAGGGGTTTTATGGCAAGAGGTATAGGGAAAAAAGTTTTGATGTAAAACCGTAGTAATACCACAGTTGGAGTGCTGAGTACAGTTTCGGCTCTGCGACATAGGAAGGATGTTGAGACAATAGAGAGTAAAGCACACAATCACCAGGATGATGCCTGATACGGGAAATATAAAGACTTGAATAAACTGAGATTGTTTTTGTGAAAACAGAGAGATTATGACGTGATTTGATAAGAGATGTTTAAAATTATGAACAGATGGAACAGAATGGATAGAAGCAAACTGTTTCCAGTGATCAAGGGGTCTAGAAGGATGGGACAGAGATACAAGATTAAATGTAAAAGATTTGGCACAGAGAGCAGGTGAAACGTTTTTACATAGAGGATTATGAGGCTGTGGATGTACCACCAGAGTTGGTGATAGAAGCAGAGAACATGTCAACATTTAAGAATAGGATAGATAAGTGGTTGAACGAAAGAGGAATAAAGGGATAAAGGTACATGGGATTAGGACTGCTGCTCATGTGTCGAATATCACCACAAACTAGTTGGGCCGAACATCCTGTTTCCTTGTGGTAATTTCTATGTACCTAGAATGCATTTACATTATTAAAAAAATCTTAAATTTGTTACCAATAGATGACAAACAAATTTCTAGTTGCATGAGATACACCTGGTTATCTCCTCTCTTCTTCCTCTTTATGTTCAAACTTGGATGGCAAAGCAGTACTGAGTAATTTTATTTATATTCATTTCTATCCCTGTTTTAAAAGTTATTTTTACCCCTCTTTTAGGTTGCCCATGCATGTAATATTGCCTAGCTGAGATGGTGGGAAAGTGACCTGCTCCCAAGCCTCTTCTATGCTGCTCTGTAACTATTGCTAGGAAGTGCAGGTAGTGACATGCCGCTTTTTTTGTTTTTGGCTTGATTTTGTATTTTTTTCCCCTCCTTTCTCCCTCTTCTCTTTCCTCCGCCCCCCCCCCCCCCCCCCCGGCCCCCCACCTTCCATTGGCAGCCTGCAATCTGAAATTACCATCTGGGAATTCACCGTTGTGAACTTGGGCCTGATCACTTTTATCACAAATAGTTTACAGGGAGGGTTCCAATTAAGCAAAATGATGCCAGTAAAATTGATAGCAGCAAAATTCCCTAGAGAAGCCATTTTCAAATAGGAGCAGTAGCCACAGGCAGTGCTAAGGTTAGAACTGTAATTTGGAGTCCAACCTGGGACCATCCCCTTTCAGGGAAGATCTGGCTGGACTGGAACAGTCTCAAACCAAATTTTGCATGAACTAGAATATGTGAAATGTGCACGTGCACTTACAATTTCTGAGTAGTTATTATGTGAGACATTTACATATACGCAGTTATCCATCGCTTAATCCACACCACAGTATCAACAACATGCATTTCTTCCAGTGCATATCTGTAACAAATTCCTGCAAAATTTTAATTCAAAATTCTAAAACATAATTCCAGAAATATGTAGACCCAGATTCATTTCTTAATTTGTAACATTCTTGGAATTGCAGTATTAAAGTTATACCCGATGAAAGGTGTAAACAGCTATAGAACTGGCACACTCACTAACAAAAGCCAAAACGCTACCTATAACAGCAAGATTATGTCAGAATACATTTGGGTGGATGAGGCAACAGTCTTTTTACAAGTGCTGCTACTCAATTCACTGTACCTACAGTGCCATAATACCATTCAACTATATTGGCTGGCGGAAACAAACTACTTGCCTCTGTGGAGATGTCAACAAAATCATTGGTGGCTAGCATATATTACCTTGGCACTCATCTCTACAGCTGGTTGACTGGTATTCTGTTCAATTAAAATATAACATCTCATATATAAAAAAGGTAAAAGTCCCATCTGGAGTCTGTGGCATGTCCAGTAGCTGGAGTTGTGGTGATGATGAAGTTGACAGCTGGCACAGACTAACTATGCAGTGCTTACCAATCTTGCTGGCAGGAGCAATGGACATGCTGCGAATTGGCACTCATTTCTTCTTCGCATATAATAGTAGCAGTTCTTTAATCATTTTTTTATCAAGTAAAAGCAATTTATCTATACTTTAGCCAAATTCTGTATTGTGCTCATGAGGAAAGCATCTTATTACATAATTTGACTTATTCTATTTATCGCAGGTTTCAGTTTGTTAGCACTATTATAAAGATGAATCATTTTAATGTTCTCCATTAAGGAATGTGAGTTGTCTCTATCCTTTCTTTGTCCCAGCTTTGTAGGGGGTGGTGTTTTGGTCAGGTTTCTCTGACTCCTTGGTGTTTTCGAGGCACCCCACACCCTGGATTCTAGACTGTGGACTGATTTGGGGGTTGTGAGAAACTGAGACAGAGTCAGTTGGGTCGGATGCAAAACTGGTTTTATTGTGTTCAAACAGAGTAAAAGGGCACGTTTTTAATAATCACAGTAATCAGGTACAAATAGGGAGAAATGACAACTCTAATGCTCGATATTTGGGAAGAACACATAACACATATAGCATATTAAAAGAACACAGTCCTCCCACCTCCCAAAATACTTATGCACTAAACTTGGAAGGGGAAAACACACAAAGAACATCAACAGAGGTAGGAACAGTAAGAAAAACCCAACCTCCCAGACCCACTATCTAGCTATGTTCTAACTCTGGGCTTTCAGGGACCATGCTCACCAATTCCCTTTTGACAGTTCCAACTCCGGGGTACGCCTTAGTTGTCCTGGTCCTGTTCCAAATTCTGGGGTTCGCCTTAGTTGTCCGGGTTCTGTAGTCTTTACCCCAGACCTCGTTGCAGACTTCAACTTGCGTTACTTCTTCAGTTGGGCTGAGCCCGCTGATGCGGTAAGGTGCGTATTGGACCTGTGGGGTGAGTATTCACTTTTCCTTGGTCAGGGTAGTCTTAAAAGTTCTAGTAGGTAATGTTTTATCCCTTGGTAGCATAGGACCAGCTTGTAGAGTGGAAAAATCTTCGGTTTTTCTTCGGTTTTGTTGGGTTGGTTCCGATTGACCGTTTGATTGGTCGCGATGGTCTGAAACTTTCCGAAAGTTGTTTTGAAAGCCTGTTTGCTGTCGTGGTGCTGTCCTTCTGGGTTTTAGAGATTCCTTTCGCCGATGTTTCGGGGTCCCACTTTTCGAAGCTGGTGTTAAACTTATGCAACGAGACTGCTACCTTAGTGGTGTCTATAGAAGCACCTCTAACTGCCAGAACAGGCCTTCAATTATACTAAAACAGGCTTCCCTATCTTCACGCCAAATCAGTTCTTGGGCTTTGTTTAAACTGTTCTATCCATTGATTTTCAAATGTCTCCTTTGTCAGTGTTTTTGGTGGGCTAGTCAGCAGTAACTCGATTAGGGTGTGATAATGTGCTATCATTGGTTTTGCATTGTTTTAGGATTCCCCAGTTTCCTGGCCATCGAGTTTTGCCCATGATTTCCATTGGGTAATTGGCTTCTTGCATATTTTGGATGAGTTCTGTAGTTTAGATAATGGCTGATAATTTGATTAGCTCTTCGGGGTGAATTGGTGCTGCATAGTTCCCCCAGACAGTCTGGGATCCTTAATACATGAATTTGCTTCACAGAGGTTAGCCCCACCTCCTGTATTCGGTAACTCTTTTTCGCAGCCAAAATGTTGTAGAATCTTAAAATTGATATGCTCCTTCCCAAAGATGTTTAGGGGATCTCAGGCTTCTGTAATTTAGGTCCATTTCGAATTCTCTTTTCAAAAAATCCAAACACTGGTGAGGGGGTGGAGGTGGGGGTGGTTCCATGAGGTTGGCCCCCTTTTGCCTTTTTGCTTTTAAAACTTAGATCTTAACTCAAAAATCCAAAGCTCATTTTTAACAGTCCAAGAGGAGCTTTTCTTTAATTTTCAGGGAGAAGGACTCATGGGAATTTTTTGGAACCCTTCAGCTTCATAACCAATCAACAAATCTCAGTCCCCAAAATGAATTTTCACTTGCAAGTCAAGGAGCTAGTGTATATATTTTAGTTTTGTGATTCTATGCAAATGAGTTGAATGTAACACTGTTAATTTTAATGTTGAGTGAAATAAAATCAGTACTTATTGTTCCAAGTACTGGTTTTATTCCATATATTCTCCAGCCCAAAGAGGTTCAGTAAACAACAGATAGAGACTTGTGTTATAGAGGCTGATCTGAGAGCAAGAAAAAGTCCAAAGCAAAACTACTACTTTAGAGGAGAAGCGATATGACCAGGATATTTAAAACTGAGCCAAAACACGTAATCTGAACTTTTCAAAGGGAGATGGGGGAGGGGAGAGAGAAAGGGGGAGGAGGAAGGCGGGGGGGCGTGGTGGGGGAGAGAAAAGGGATGAAAAAGATAATAGGATGAGGCTGAAAGGACAGGACAGTGATCGTCCTCAAGCAGAATTTTTGCAAAATTGAGAAAAATCCACAGCGGAAATACAGTTTTGCAGAGTGCTGTACAGATACTACGCAGTAACTTTAGTGCACATGGATCCAGATAAATGTAAACATTTATATTGTGTATTTTGTTTAATATTTTGTAAGGTTTTAGATTTTCTATGCTAGATTTATGTGGAAATCTATTCCTGTGTTAGATTTATTTCTGTTAATCTGAATAGATGTAATTTCTAGGATTTGCCACTTTATTTTCTAACATCGTGTATTTTTGGTGTTGGATACTAATTTGCAGATTTGTCCCAACAGCTTTCAAAAATGCAGTGGCTACTTAAGTTTAATATACATGGGGCTGGATTTTCGGAGCGGTAATGGCGGCAGGGCAGTAAAGTTTGCACCTCAGTCAGCAAAATTCATCAGCTGGGCCTGGAGTTTGGAGCAGAGCGCTAAGGGAGGCGTTGCACACCTCTTTTAGGGCACTAGGCCGGCTGAACAAGTGAAAATCCCAAGCTAAACAGTCAGCCTCAGAGCGCACGAAGAGATGGCTGGGGGGCGGGGGGGGGGGGGGGGGAACGTGGAAAAAAAACACAAAATACATTCCTAATACATACTCCAAGCTATCACAATATAAATCGCAAAAAAAAACAATTTCACTTACTTGAAATTGATGTTACTTACCTGACTGCAGCCGCCACAGGCGTTCCGAGCAGAACGCGCCATGGAGCGCCACAAGTCGTACGGTAGCAAAAAAATCGAGCTGGTGCCGCAACCAGAGGCGTTGCACACCAGCTCGCCACTTCCGGGCGGTAATGCTCCACGTCCCCTCCAAACTGGCGCGGAATGTCCTGGCAGGGTGCTGTAAGCTGGCTGCCCGCCTGGAAATGCTTACTGCCACCCCTCTGGGGCGTTAACAGGGGTGGCAGAAGACCCAAAATCTAGCCCATGTTTCCTAAACACAATCATTCTACGTTTCATGCTGTGCTCATGCATTATTATTTGATCACTCTAAAGTTCAAGTATAAAGTGCAACTCGGCTACAGTTATGTAAATGATATATGACTGCGTCATGGCCAATAGTGACCAAAATCAACTGCCTGAACAAGAGTATTTATTTAATTGAACAGAATTTGGGACATCATTTATAACACAATTACAATTAGTGCTCTTTCTACTGGTCTTCGCTGCCTCTTCATTTTTAAACTTTATTTTTTAACATTTTACACAAGAGTTGCACTGATATAAAACCTAGTAGGAATTATGTAGAAGTGCTATGGGTAACAAAATAGGATTACTGCTGAGGAACAGTAACCACATGGACACAATAACTAACTATGTAATTAAAATCTGATAAATCGAAGACCTATCGAGATCGTAAAGATTATTTGTTATATGTTCAAAACGGTAGTAGTATTGTGAGTGTCACACTATGTGACCCATTAACTAAGATACCCCCATAATGTCACTTGATAGATTGAAGTGATGTCTCTAACCTCTCAAGGTATTAAGAACTGGCACATATTATGAGCATTAGTTGAAAGTGGAAGTGTGATAGCTAACCATACCAGCCTGCTTATCAAAGCACTTGACAAGCTGTTTAATATGGTCAGATACTATTTGTAAATTTGTTTAGACAGGATAGTTTGTCGCCATTTTTCTCTCACAATTTGAAATATAGTGGCACCAATGTGGAAAACGGAAGCACATAGCTGTCAATACTAGCCCCACATTTAAAAGGCCCCAATGAGAATCACATAATAGCATGGATTTATTTCTGTAATTTCACTTCTTCGCTGATTGGTCTTCACAGAATGAATGAATGAATTATTACATTCCGACTGCAAAACTCACCACATGAATCTCCCCTATTTCAATGATTTAATGGCCGATCTCTTTTCCCCTGCCCACCCTCCACCCCCAATCTTGATGAGAAGCCCTCTCCTGCTGGAAGTTAATTTGCTCCTCCTAAAATAACCCATTACCACCAATGTTCACTTTAATTTTTTTTGGGTGCGCGGCCCATTCAAAATACAGCGATTGTGCGTTTTTTCCCATTGTGAAGCCTGCAACTGGCCTGCACAGAACTTCCAATGCAGCTTAACGAGAACATTGATTATCACCCTCCATGCTAAGCAGATTTTTGAGCTTCTCCTCCACTGAAGAGAGTTCCCAACACACATTCAACACCGCCCCCCGCCCCACTGATAATGATTCACTCCTCCAACCCCACACCGGGAGTTGGGCTCAGTGCCGCGGGGAGTTCACTGGCGCTGGATCTGTGCCACATTTTTGTCGCCTCTGGGACAGAAAACAGCGGAGGTGGGAGACATCGGGGTGTAGTGGGGCTGGGCGGGAGGAAGAGAGAGAGAGAGAGTGAGGGTGGGGAGAGGGTGAGAGAGAAACGGGGGGAGGAGAGAGAGAGAGAGAGACTGGGGTGGTGCGGGGGGGGGAGAGAGAGTGACTGGGGTGGGGGGGGGAGAGAGAGAGAGAGAGGGGGTGGTGAGAGGGTGAGAGAAACGGGTGGAGGAGAGAGAGAGAGAAACTGTGGGGGACGAGAGAGAAACTGGTGGGGGGGGGGAGAGAGAGAAACTGGTGGTGGGGGGAGAGAGAGAAACTGGTGGTGGGGGTGGGGAGAGAGAGAAACTGGTGGTGGGGGAGAGAAACTGGTGGTGAGGAGAGAGAGAAACTGGTGGTGGGGGGAGAGAGAGAAACTGGTGGGGGGGGGAGAGAGAGAAACTGGTGGGGGGAGAGAGAGAACTGGTGGTGGGGGGAGAGAGAGAGAAACTGGTGGGGGGGGGGAGAGAGAGAAACTGGTGGGGGAGAGAGAGAAACTGGTGGTGGGGGGGGGAGAGAGAGAGAAACTGGTGGGGGGAGAGAGAGAAACTGGTGGGGGGGGGGGGGGAGAGAGAGAAACGGGTGGGGGGGAAGAGAGAACTGGTGGTGGAGGGAGAGAGAGAGAAACTGGTGTGGGGGGGGAGAGAGAGAAAACTGGTGGGGGGAGAGAGAGAAACTGGTGGTGGGGGGGGGGGGAAGAGAGAAACTGTGTGGGGGTGGACGGGGGGGGAAAGAGAGAAACTGGTGGCGGGTGGGACAGAGAGAACCTGGTGTGGGGGGGGAGAGAGAAACTGGTGGTGGGGGGAGAGAGAAACTGTGGGGGGGGGGAAGAGCGGGAAACTGGTGGTGAGGGAGAGAGAAACTGGTGAGGGGGGGAAGAGCGGGAAAACTGGTGGGGGGAGAGAGAAGAAACTGGGGGGTTGGGGAGAGAGAGAGAGAGAAACTGGGTGGGTGGTGGGGGAGAGAGAAACTGGTGGGGTGGGGGGGAGAGAGAGAAACTGGTGGGGTGGGGGAGAGAGAAACTGGTGGGAGGGAGAGAGAGAAACTGGTGGGGGGGGGGGAGAGAGAAACGGGGGTGGGGTAGGGAGAGAGAGCGAGACACTGATGGGGGGAGAGAGAACTGGTGGGTTGGGGGAGAGAGAAACTGGGTGGGGGGAGAGAGAGAAACGTGGTGGGGGGGGAGAGAGAAACTGGGGGGTTGGGGAGAAGAGAGAGAGAGAGAAACTGGTGGGGGGGAGAGAGAAACTGTGGGTGGGGGAGAGAGAAACTGGGGGGTTGGGAGAGAGAGAGAGAGAGAGAACTGGTGGGGTGGGGTGGGGGGAGAGAGAAACTGGTGGGGGGTTGGGGAGAGAGGAGAGAGAGAGAAACTGGTGGGGGGGAAGAGAGAAACTGGTGGGGTGGGGGGAGAGAGAAACTGGTGGGGGTGGTGGGGGGGAGAGAAACTGTGGGGTGGGAGAGAGAGAAACTGGGGGAGTGGGGGAAGAGAGAAACTGGTGGGGGGAGGAGAGAGAGAAACTGGTGGGGGTGAGAGAGAACTGGGGGGTTTGGGAAGAGAGAGTAGAAACTGATGGGGGGGGAGAGAGAAACTGGTGGGGGGAGAGAGAGAAACTGTGGTGGGGGGGAGAGAGAAACTGGGGCGATGGGGGAGAGAGAGAGAAGAAACTGGTGGGGGGGGAGAGAGAAAAACTGGTGGGTGGAGGGGAGAGAGAAAATTGGTGGGAGGGAGAGAGGGAAACTGGTCGGGGGGAGAGAGAAACTGGGGGGTTGGGGAGAGAGAGAGAGAGAGAAACTGGTGGGGGGGGGAGAGAGAAACTGGTGGGGTGGGGGGAGAGAGAAACTGGTGGGGGTGGTGGTGGGAGAGAAACTGGTTGGGGGGGAGAGAGAGAGAAAACTGGGGGGAGTGGGGGAGAGAGAAAACTGGTGTGGGTGTGGGGGTGGAGAGAGAGAAACTGGTGGGGGGGGGGAGAGAGACACCGGGTGGGGGAGAGACACACTGGGTGAGGGAGGAGGAGAACGAGATAGAGACTGGGGGGTGGGCAGGGAGAGGCTGAGAGATAGAGAAACTGGGGGGTTGGGGAGGGAAAGAGAAAGACCAACTGGGGGGGTTGGGGAGGGAAAGAGAAAGACCAACTGGGAGGATTGGGGAGGGAAAGAGAAAGACCAACTGGGGGGGTTGGGGAGGGAAAGAGAAAGACCAACTGGGGGGGTTGGGGAGGGAAAGAGAAAGACCAACTGGGAGGATTGGGGAGGGAAAGAGAAAGGCCAACTGGGGGGGTTGGGGAGGGAAAGAGAAAGACCAACTGGGGGGGTTGGGGAGGGAAAGAGAAAGACCAACTGGGGGGGTTGGGGAGGGAAAGAGAAAGACCAACTGGGGGGGTTGGGGAGGGAAAGAGAAAGACCAACTGCGGCGGGGGGGACGAAAAGAGTGTGTGAGAGTGACTGGGGGAGGGGGAGGGGGGAGAGAGAGTGAGAGAAACTGGGGGTGTTGGCGGGGTGTGGTGAAGAGAGAGAGAGAGACTGACGGCGGGGGGGGGGGCGGGTGCAGAAAGGGTGTGTGAGAGAGAGTGGGGGAGGGGCGAGAGACCAGGGGGAGGCGGGGGGAGGTGAGGGAGACCGGAGGAAGGGGGAGGGAGGAGAGAGAGACCGGGGGAGGGGGGGGAGGAGAGAGAGACCAGGGGAGAGGGGGGGGAGGAGAGAGAGACCGGGGGTGGGGGGGGCGGAGAGAGAGACCGGGGGTGGGAGGGGAGGAGAGAGAGACCGGGGGGAGTGGGGGGGAGGAGGGAGAGACCGGGAGGGGGTGGGAGGAGAGAGAGACCGACTGGAGGGGGGGGAGGAGAGAGAGACCGTGGGGAGGGAGGGGAGGAGAGAGAGACTGGGGGGAGGTGGAGGCGGAGAGAGAGACCAGGGGGAGGGTGGGAGGAGAGTGGAGACTGGGGGCGGGGGGAGGAGGAGTGGGAGAGAGAGAGACTGGGGGGCAGGGGAGGAGAGAGAGACTGGGGGGCAGGGAGGGGAGGAGAGAGAGACCGTGGGGTGGTGGGAGGAGAGAGAGACCGAGTGGAGGGGGAGGAGGAGAGAGAGACCGGGGGTAGGTGGAGGAGGAGAGAGAGACCAGGGGGAGGGTGGGAGGAGAGTGGAGACTGAGGGCGGGGGGAGGAGGAGTGGGAGAGAGAGAGACTGGCGTGGGGGCAGGAGAAAGAGATTGGGGGGATGGGGGAAGGAGAGAGAGAGACGGGGGGTGGGGAAAGGGGAGAGAGAGTGGGGGGAGGGAGATAGAGAGAGAGTGGGGGAGGGAGATAGAGAGAGATTGGGGGGGGAGATAGAGAGAGACCGGTTGGGGGTGGCAGGGAGATAGAGAGAGACCGGGTGAGGGGTGGGGAGAGATAGAGAGAGACCGGGGTGGGGGGCGGTGGGGTTGGGGGGGAGAGATAGAGAGAAACCGGGGGGTTGGGGGGAGAGATAGAGAGTGACTGGGGGTTGAGGGAGAGAGAAACTGGGGGGGATCGAAGGGAAGAGAGCGACAGATCACATTCTTCCAACCCCACCCCCTTTACACCCATACCCGAGTTCTCAGAAAGCTCGGTGCGTGTGTGACAAGGGATGAAATACAGAAGTCATGACACTCTATATGCACTTCATACCCAATAAACCTGTTAACAATCCGTGACCCCCACACAATGCCTCATCTATGATGATGTCGGGGGGGCGGGGGGTCGTAAGGTTGGGAACTCGCACTGTGTTGGGGCAGGAACTTTGGTCGGGATAAGGCAGTAACTTGGGATGGGGAGGTGGTCAGGAACTTGAGCTGGGATAGGAGAGCTCTATCCTGTCTGTGGTTGGAAGTCAGAATGGCTCAAAGTACAATTTGCAAAGTCACTCAGAACTTGGGCTAGGTGATTCTAATTACGCATTCCAGAGAAACTTCGAGATGTGCCTTTTTCTCCAAGAGGTCCAATCAGCAATCAGGTCATGTTATCATAGAGAGCCTATCAGAGACAATCAGAGCATTTTGCTGGTACAAATAAGCACATGCCTGATTTCACCTAGACCTCGAAAAACCCAATAGCTGAAGGGAGGTGGGGACAGCTTCAAAGAGAAGATAAGTGCCTGTACAGCACTGCTTGTGAGCCAGGAGGTGCAGGAGTGCTTATTCGGCTCCGCAAGCTTTCCCCCCTTCCCCATCGGACCCCTCCCAGACAAAGACCCCCAGGTCATGGTCCTCCCTGCCCAATTGGAAGCTAAGCCTGTCAATCAGACTGATCCGGGCAGGGAACCTGTCAAAAACATACTGGTTTTGCATCCGAAACACCCCCATCCCCTGCCGGCCTATGTAACCCATCCCTGTTAATATCTAGACCTATGTCTGTTATCAGTGTCAATTACAACAACATTGAAATATGCAGACATATGGATAACCCTCACGAACAACAACTTGCATTTATACAATGCCTTTAACATAGTAAAATGTCCCAAATTTGATACCAAGCCACATAAGAACATATTAGAACTGATGACTAAATGCCTGGCCAAAGAGATGAATTTTAAATAGCGTCTTAAAGGAGAGAGAGGTGAGGTGGCGAGGTTTAGCGAGGGAATGAAAGAGTTTAGGACCTTGGCAGCTGAAGACACGGCTGCCAATCGTTGAGCGATGAAAATAGGGGATGCGCAAGAGGCCAGAATTAAGTTGTTGCACGACTGGGAGCCAATTTAGATCACTGAGCACAGGGGTAGTGGGTAAACGGGACTTGGTGCATACTGTGGATCATCAGTCCCAAACAGAAGGTTATGAGGCCAGACTCCTGCCTTGCCTCCCACTTCTCAGCAACATTATTACACTTTTTAACAACCTGTCAGTGAAGAATCTCCTTTTTAAATTTAAAAAAATGTTCAAACACAATCATAATCACAAAGGTGGTGGTAAGATAATGGGACTAAAGGCAGATAAATCCCCTGGACCTGATGGCTTGCATCCTAGGTCTTAAAAGAAGAGAAGTAGCGGCAGGGATTGTGGATGCATTTGGTTGTAATTTAACAAATTCCCTGGATTCTGGGGAGGTCCCAGCAGATTGGAAAACTGCAAATGTAATGCCCCTATTTAAAAAAGAATACAGACAAAAAGCAGGAAACTATAAACCAGTTAGCCTAACATCTGTGGTTGGGAAAATGTTGGAGTCCATTATTAAAGAAGCAGGAGCAGGACTTTTGGAAAAGCAAAATTCAGTCAGGCAGTGTCAGCATGGATTTATAAAGGGGAAGTCACGTTAGACAAATTTGCTAGAGTTCTTTGAGGATGTAACGAACAGGGTAGATAAAGGGGAACCAGTGGATATGGTGTATTTGGACTTCCAAAAGACATTTGACAAGGTGCCACATAAAAGGTTACCGCACAAGATAAAAGTTCATGGGGTTGGGGGTAATATATTAGCACGGATAAAGGATTGGCAAAATAACAAAGATCAGAGAGTTGGGATAAATGGTTCATTCTCTGGTTGGCAACCAGTAACTAGTGGGGTGTGGCAGGGATCAGTGCTGGGACCCCAACTATTTACAATCTATATTAATGACTTGGAAGAAGGGACTGAGTGTAACGTAGCCAACTTTGCTTTTCCTCCCATCTTTGTATCGTCAGCAATGAGTGAGGAGGACACTCTCTGTTCCTCTGATTTTAGGCTGTTGCCCACTCCTTCCCTCCCCCCCCCCACCCTCCATGGCAGTCATGCCTTAAGCTGCCTAGGCCCCCGCTCTTAATTCCTTCCCTTGACCCCTCTGCCTCTCCACCCTCCTCCTTCAAGATCCTTCTGAAAAAGTCCTTTTGGCCAAGCTTTTGGTTGCTCCTGCTTCTTTGGTTTGGTGTTCATTTTTTCTTTATGCTTCCAGGAAGCATCTTGGGATGCTTTTCTACATTAATGGCACGAGGTTAATGAAAATTGAAATTGTGAAGATTAAAATAGGAAGAATAATATAAAAAAAAATAAGTTCATGTTTCATAATACTAACCGAGTAAGCTAGCCAGAATAGACAACAATCCTGTTCCAGCTCCTAGTTCTATTACATTTTTGTCATCAAGGTTGAATTCCTTCCAGTTGTTTTCCAGAAAATGGCACAGCTCAACTGCCTATAGGAAGAAACAATTATAACCCTGATCAATAATTATTTTATATATATTAGTATATTGCCTACAGTAACTTGAATAGAATTGTTCAATAGACAAGGGAGAACCAGTGGCTGTGGTGCATTTGGACTTTCAAAAGGCTTTTGACAAGGTCCCGCACAAGAGATTGGTGTGCAAAATCAAAGCACATGGTATTGGGGGTAATGTACTGACGTGGATAGAGAACTGGTTGGCAGACAGGAAGCAGAGAGTCAGGATAAACAGGTCCTTTTTAGAATGGCAGGCAGTGACTAGTGGAGTGCCACAGGGCTCAGTGCTGGGACCCCAGCTCTTTACAATATACATTAACATTTAGATGAAGGAATTGAGTGTAATATCTCCAAGTTTGCAGATGACACTAAACTGGGTGGCAGTGTGAGCTGTGAGGAGGATGCTAAGAGGCTGCAGGGTGACTTAGACAGCTTAGGTGAGTGGGCAAATTCATGGCAGATGCAGTATAATGTGGATAAATGTGAGGTTATCCACTTTGGTGGCAAAAACAGGAAGGCAGAATATTATCTGAATGGCGGAAGATTAGGAAAAGGGGAGGTGCAACGAGACCTGGGTTTCATGGTTCATCAGTCATTGAAAGTTGGCAGACAGGTACAGCAGGCAGTGACGAAGGCAAATGGTATGTTGGCCTTCATAGCTAGGGGATTTGAGTATAGGAGCAGGGATGTCTAACTGCAGTTGTACAGGGCCTTAGTGAGGCCTCACCTGGAATATTGTGTTCAGTTTTGGTCTCCTAATCTGAGGAAGGACGTTCTTGCTATTGAGGGAGTGCAGCGAAGGTTCACCAGACTGATTCCAGGGATGGCTGGACTGTCCTATGAGGAGAGACTGGATCAACTGGGTCTTTATTCACTGGAGTTTAAAGGGATGAGAGGGGATCTCATAGAAACGTGTAAGATTCTGACGGGACTGGACAGGTTAGATGCGGGAAGAATATTCCCGATGTTGGGGAAGTCCAAAACCAGGGGACATAGTCTTAGGATAAGGGGTAGGCCATTTAGGACTGAGATGAGGAGAAACTTCTTCACTCAAGAGAGTTGTTAACCTGTGGAATTCCCTGCCGCAGAGAGTTGTTGATGCCAGTTCATTGGATATATTCAAAAGGAAGTTAGATATGACCCTTATGGCTAAAGTGATCAAGGGGTATGGAGAGAAAGCAGGAATGGGGAACTGAAGTTGCATGATCAGCCACGATCTTATTGAATGGCAGTGCAGGCTCGAAGGACCGAATGGCCTACTCCTGCACCTATTTTCTTTGTTTCTATGTTTTCCATACAATACGCTAATGGAATTCAGAGATTTTCTTGAGCTAGCTACTGGCCAGAGTCTGAAACCAAATTGTGACCGTTGACATGACAAAATTGAATGGGAAATGTTGACGGAAAAGCATGACCAAAAATCTTTGAGAAGGGTGCATAGTCAGTGATTGGCTTTCATCCTTGATTGAGAACTCCTGAGGCCAGAAGCTTCTGAGTGGAGTTTACCTGAGGTTTCTGAAACCCAGCTGAGCAGTTTCATTGTTACCAGCAGGAAATTGGGTTACTTTGACTCCATGCACAGTGTATCAGTTAAAAAACGAATATCAATATGTATGCATATTGTGAAGAATGGCAAAATTTGTACATGACCATAAATACACGGTTTCATACTGATTGCTATTCATAGGACTCGTTGGCCTCAAAACTTTTTAAAGAGTGCAGGGGGTGCTGTTGGTTGCTTGCAAGGCCTCAGATGGTAAAGGAAGGCCTCTGAGATGACAGAGAATGCTGGAAATACTCAGCAGGTCAGGCAACATCCGTGGGGAGAGGAACAGGTTCAAATCTCAGGTTGAGATGTTGCCTGATCTGCTGAATGTTTCCAGCATTTTATGCTTTCATTTCAGATTTACAGCAACTGCTCACTGAGGGAAGAGAAAGACACCGAAAGGGAAGAAGCAGAAGTCAGGATTCAACCCAGACAGCACTTTTTTGGCCAAGTTATCAGAGTTCGAATCATCTGCCTGCGGTGCCAGTGACCACAACCCCAATTCCCGTTTTAACATTTGTCCCACACCACACTTTCCCTCTGTTACTGACCATCACAGCGTCCTCTTGGCCATAATGCTGAAATAAAAGCCACCGCAAAGCAAGCTTTCCAATCCAACTTTATGCATCTATCAATCCGCTATACCATCAAGAAATCAACTCATCACCCTTTTACATTCCCTTAGTGACTGTTTTGTGTGTGCCTTTGCCTATCCTACTGTGACGTCACACAGTGCTACCCCAGTTCCTGCAGCCTGGCTGGTGGAAGGCTGTTGACTTTCAGTGGGGGACACTACAAATGGCCTTGCTGATTGGCCTTGAGGAGCTGGTGATTGGGAGTGTGAAATTGAGTGATGATGCTTCTCTTCATTGGATTGCATTTCTTGGGTGTGTGAACTGAGGAAGGCACAAGGGTGGAATTGTGGTGAGGGGAAGGCAGGAAAGCAAGAGGTGCATACGAGAAGGAGGATAACATATGACGATACTGTGATATATTCACAGAGCACAAGCACACACAGCTTCCTACATGGCAGGCAGCTCTCTCGGAAGCCTCGAGAATCTGCCTGGTTCTGTTTATTATTAACTCTGCAGTTGCAGTACACAATACATCCACATCCACAGTGTGGAGCTACAAACATTACAAGCTTACAGATATTACACTTCTCCCTCCTTAATGAAGAAGTTATTATAACAAACATCATACATAACTTTCATGTTTATACATAACACACGATATAAAGTTTATTTTTTTTCCATATTTACAAATTTAACTTTACCACTTGTTTTCTGTTTCGAAGAGGATACCTTCGCTCTCGAACAGAACCTTCCAAACATGGTGTTGAATCTAAACTCATTCGAGACACATCCTGAGGAAGGTTTTCCTCCACGGAATTTTCTTGATTTTCATTTGAACTCACTCGAACTTCAGGCTCTTTGTTTTCCTGACTCGGACTCAGACTTTCATTCCGCTTCTCTCCTAGATTTGTTTCCAGTACATTGGATTTAGGATTTGCTACTGGTGTATCATAACTATCTGATGAGTCAGAAATAATTGAATCATTCCCACCTTCAACTCCTTCCATGTCTGTAGGTAAAATATGATCAATATGAACAAACCTAACCTGTCCATTATCAAACATCTTTATCAAATATGTGCGAGGACCACATATCTTCACCACTTTACCCATTTATGGTGATGGTTCTTCACTCTCACCTTCTGGTTTAATTTCACACTTCTCTCTTTTACTCTACCTCTATCCTGATTCTCTTTCTGTCTTAATTGTGTCTCTTCTACGGACTGTGCCAAATTTGGCTTTAACAATGAGAATCTGGTTCGTGGCTATCGTTTGAGAAACAACTCTGCTGGTGTTCTACCAGTAGTTGTATAAGGAGTATTTCGATATGTAATCAAAAAATTTGCCATTTTGTGATCCAATGACAACTATTGTTTCCTTGGATTTGGATCTAACATTTGTTTTATGAGGGCACGTTTTACAATTTGTACAGTGTGCTCTGCTGCACTATTCGAAGCAGGCTGGTGTGATGGAACCTTGGTATGTTTTGCACCATTTTTGCTCGTGAATTGTGAGAATTCTTCTGAACTAAATTGTGGTCCATTATCCGAAACAATCTCTTCAGGGAGGCCAAATGAAGAAAATAATTTTCGTAAAATGTCCAATGTTTTACTTGTTATTTTCCACATTGGAAACACCTCAACCCACTTCGAATGGCTATCAATCACAATGAACAATTGTTGTCCTTCTAACTCAGCAAAATCAATATGTAGCCTTTGCCACATCCTGGGAGGCCATTTCCATGGCTGTAATGGTACTGGTGGTGGTTGCTTGCTTACCGATTGACATGTCATACACTGACTCATGATGTACTCTATATCTTTATCAAGACCTGGCCACCATAAATAAGTGCGTGCAAAACTCTTGGTCAAGCACATTCCCAGGTGCTGGTCATGGAGGTCTCCGAATAATTTCGACCTGAATTTATTTGGTATAACCACTCTTGCACCCCACATGATACAATCTTTATCGACTGATAATTCATTCCTACCAATGACGAATGGATGTGTATCTTTGTCTGTCACCTGGTTTGGCCATCCATTTGCAATATATTCATACACCTTTGACATCACTGGGTCACATTTGGTTGCTCTACCAATCTCTTCAGCTGTGACTGGCAGTTCATCAATGTATGAAAAATAAAACACTTCTTCCCTATTGGGTGTAATTTGTGATGGGGAAGGCAATCTAGACATTGCATCAGCGTTACTGTGATTGTCTGTATTCAATATCATATGTATCTGCTGGCAAAATCAAAGCCCATCTCTGCATTCGGGCTGCAACTAATGTTGGAACTGAGGACTTTGGATGGAGGATTGCTGTTAGGGGCTTATGGTCCATAACGATGGTAAACTTACGACCATACAAGTATTTGTGAAACTTCTTGACCCCAAAAATTAATGCCAAAGCTTCCCTTTCAATTTGCGCATAATTACTCTCACTGGCACTGAGCGTGCGTGAAGCAAAAGCAATTGGTCTCTCCTCCCCACTATGTGATATATGACAGATCACTGCCCCAACTCCACATGGTGAGGCATCACATGCTAGCTTAAACTCCTTAGATATGTCATAGTGAGCTAACATGGTGCTCTCTACCAATTTGCTTTTACACTCCTTGAATGCTGTATCGCATTCTTTTGACCACTTCCAATGGACCTGTTTTTTCAAAAGTTCATTCAATGGATGTAATACTGTAGCCAAATTTGGTAGGAACTTCCCATAATAGTTCAAAAGACCCAAGAATGAACCAAGTTCTGTGACATTCCTGGGAGTGGGTGCATTTCTGATTGCATCCAGTTTTTCCTTGGTCGGATGTAAACCATCTTTGTCTACTCTGTACCCTAAGTACTGCACTGAGTTTTTAAATAACTCACACTTATGAGCAGACACTCGTACTCTGTGCTTCTCTAGCCATTTGAGGACTTAATTCAATATGTTATTATGAATTTGGCTATTTGGTGCTGAAATTAGTATGTCATCCAAATAACATACTACCCCTTCAATACCTTGCAAAATCTGGTTCATCACCCCTTGGTATATGGCAGGGGCGGAAGACATTCCAAACAGTAGCCTATTAAATTGATATAGTCCTAGATGAGTATTTATAGTCAAACATGACTTGGACTCTGCATTTAGTTCAAGCTGTAAGTAGGCATTCGTAAGATCCAGTTTTGAGAAGATCTGACCACCTGTCAGTGTTGTGAACAAATCTTCTATATTCGGCAATGTATTGGCGACATTACCCTCTAGAACCTGGTTTACGGTTACTTTATAATCACCACACAATCTTACCTTACCATCGGACTTAGGTACAACAACAATGGGTGTAGCCCAATTACATCGAGCTATCTTACAAATAATGTTCTCAGTCTCTAGTCTTTTGAGTTCTTGCTCAACTTTCTCCTTGAGTGCATATGGTACGGAACGTGGCTTGTAGTAAGCCGATCTAGCATTCTTCTGTACCCTGACACTCGCCTTGAAGCCTTGGATCGGACTACCCGTTTCGCAGAACACCTTCGGATACTTCTTGATAACCTCATCCATTGATGAAAATCTCGTTTCCACACAGAAAATCTTACTCCATTCTAGCTTTAGTGAGCTCAACCAATTTCTTCCTAGTAAGGCAGACTTGTCTCCTTTCACTACTATTAGAGGCAAGTTCTGAAATTGATCTTTGTATTTCACCAGTACGGTGATATGACCTACCACAGGAATTTTCTCTCCCGAGTAGCCTCGCAGCTCTATCTTGAACTTCTCAAGTTGGAAATCATGCAATCTGTCAAGGTACCACGACTCCGGTACTACACTCACGGATATACCCGTGTCAATTTCCATTGGTATCTTGAATCCTGCACCATCAATGTGGATTTTGATGCTTTCCGAATCGCTGTCCGTTAACCTCGTGCTCCTGATGACGTGTAACTATAACATCTCGTCCTGTTGTTGTTCTTCCATGCTATGTAGTCTCTTGGGATTTCTATTCATAGCTTTGAACTCTGGACTCATAGCTTTGAAAGCTGGTTTACCCTTCAGTCGGCATGCCTTCGCAAGATGCCCAGTCTTCCTGCAGAAGAAACACTGCCTTCACGTATGGACAACTTTAAGCAATGTGTTGTCCCAGGCACCTACAGCACAACTTCGATGCTCTGTTAGAATTTCCGGTTTCTGAGACTTTGGGCCGGCACCATCTTTTACTTTGAACCTGCAGGTGATTTAACTCGGTTGACTGACGACCGTAATTATTATTTAATTCTCGGGAATATTGTTCAGCCATGCCCACCGACCTCACTGTCTGACAAGCAATCTCAAAAGTCAAGTCATCCGTCGTCAATAACTTCCTTCTGATCGCATCATTTTTCACCCCACAAACAAAATGATCCTGTAATGCTCGGTTTTGAAAGTTTCCAAAATTACAGTGCATCAATAGCTTTTTTAATGCTATGATGTAATCGCTGATACCTTCATCAGCCTTTTGATTCCGAATCCCGAAATGATAGCTTTCAGCAATTTCTAATGGTTTGGGGTTATAATGCTGCTCCACCTTCGTTAAAATCTCTAAATGTTGTGTCATTTGGCTTGTCAGGCACAAGCAGATTTACAAGGGTTTCGTACAATGCCAGACCCGCCTCCAATAAGAAGATTGCTTTCTTGCATTCCAACACAGCCCGGACTGCATTGTCTGGAACTTCGATTATGTTATTTGCAGTGAAATACATTTCTAGCCGATCTACATGCGCTTTAAAACGTTCCCGGTCATGTCCATGTTCCCCCAAATGTCCGATTACACCTGCCATTTTAATCTCTAGCTGTTCACACCATGTGCTGTATTTTACCTCGGATTTTGTAGCTTTTTTCCAAAGACAGAAACTTCCAAAGTCCCTCTGTCGGCTGGCTGAATCCTTCCCCAACAAAATTTAAGCTTTAAATCATCCGAAAAATCCCATCTCATCGCCAAATGTGATTATATTCACAGAGCACAAGCAGGCAGCTCTCTCGGAAGACTTTGGAATCTGCCTGGTTCTGTTTATTATTAACTCTGCTGTTGCAGTACACAATACGTCCACATCCACAGTGTGGAGCTACAAACATTACAAGCTTACAGACATTACAGATACCAGCTTCTTCTGTCCTTTCAACTCCATCGCTGGCCAAGGGCTCATCCATGCCCCTGCCAAGAATGGCTAGCAACATCTCCTGAGGTGAAGCTAGTAGAGACGTGTCTTGTGATTGGAACATATTGTTGATAGGTGATTGATTTGGGGGAAGTCATGCATTGATCAATGTATGAGGCTAGTGGTGCAGTTGTGAGGAGAGGGCTTTTGACGATGTATTCACTGACCTTGATACCTGATCTGAAGTAATTAAGTTTCTTTGGGCACTGGAGCCAGGTAATGGGGGCGACACTGTTGGCAGTGATGGCCTCGGTGATGTGGTCCCACATTGTTTTTTCTGGAGTGTCTCTTGGCCCCTGTGGCTAGAGGGCCTGTCTTGGCAGTGTTGACCCCCTGCACAAAGCTGGAGTGTTGCACACAAGACCTTGGATGCCCCTTACCTGGCTTGCTGAGCCATTTGTGTTAGCAATTTTCTCATTTTATTTAAGTGTGGAAGGCAATTCAGCTTGAATTCAGCTGTGGCCATGGTACATTAGGGCCTCCTGCCGGGACGAACGCCACCAGGACAGCATTGCATTAAGTTTAGCACTGAGCTAATGTTAGTTAGTCCCCAGCACCAATTTTTCGGTCCTGTCAATGCCACCATTTTGGCGGATTTTACACCCACCCAAGATGACACCGACAACTTTTGTGGCATGAATTTCTGGAACGTTATCTTTTATCTAGGTACTGGGCAGTTAAAAATGCATTGTTTTTAGGAGCTACAAGATGTGATTATGTGAACAATTGATGATACTGAATCCAAGTAGAACGTGTAGCATAAAACACAAAATATAACAGTGTCAAATACAATAAAGTTGTCTGGTTCCAATTAACTCATGATTAATAAAGTGATATGGAGTTTGTTATTCTACCATGTACCGCACCATTTTGAGCTATATTATAAACTCTACCATTTTGATACAAAATGAAGTTTATTTTATTACTTAAGGAGAGTCTTGTCACTCGTGTAACACAGCTCCACCTAGTAGACTACTGCTCCACCTAATAGGCAACTGTGGTAATGCAACTGCTGATGTTTACAATAAAACAAGTCCAGATTGAAGCCATCTTGAGTGTGTGTGCTTCAGTGATGTCGTAAGAGTGATAGATGTTGGCCAGGTCACCGGAGATATCTCCCTTGCTCTTCTTTGAGGTGGTGCCTTGGGATCTTTTGCGTCCATCTGGGAGGACGGACGGGGCCTGAGTTTGGTGTCTCGGCTGGGGGACGGCGTCTCCGACGGTGCAGTGCTCCTCCTGCGCTGCACTGAAGTGTTGTCCTCGACTTCTGTGCTCAAGTTTCTACAGCCATTTCGATCCATTTAATAGCATTCAGTGGATCCATACTTTCAGTGAGCTCTACCGCCCCCCACTTCCCCCCGCCACCATCTTGAGTTATTCTTTCAATATAGAATCACTGGCCAATTGTTTTTGGGAAAGCATGCTGGAGTGAGATCAGCAGGGTATTGGCTGCACTGAGATATAATACAGCAAATTCATTAAAGTTGACAGGAGTCCTGGTGAAAAGATTTTTTTTTTTTTTACAAGCTGTAATATTAAAATCTAACAGGAGTGTGATTCACACTGCACAGTTGCCATTGCACACAACTAACTCCTGCCACAATGAGCTGCCTCACATCACTCCAGAGCTCTGTTTAATTCTGGGCACCGCACTTTAGACAGGATGTGAAGGCCTTAGAGAGGGTGCAGAAAAGATTTACGAGAATGCTTCCAGGGATGAGGGACTTCAGTTACGTGGATAGACTAGAGAAGCTGGGGTTGTTCTCCTTAGAGCAGAGAAGGTTGAGAGGAGATTTGATAGAGGTGTTCAAAATCATGATTGGTCTAGAGAGAGTAGAGGGAAACTGTTCCCATTGGCAGAAAGGTCGAGATCCAAAGGACACAGATTTAAGGAGATTGGCAAAAGAACCAAAAGCGACATGATGAAAAAATGTTTTACGCAGCGAGTGTTTAAGTTCTGGAATGCACTGCCTGAAAGGGTGCTGAAGGCAGATTCAATCATGGTTCTCAAAAGGGAATTGGATAAGTACCTGAAGGAAAAGAATTGCAGGGCTACAGGGAAAGGACAGGGGAATGGAACTAGCTGAAGTGCTCTTGCAGTGAGCCGGCATGGGCTCGATGGGCCGAATGGCCTTCCACTTTGCTGTAACCATTCTATGATCCTACATGTACATTGATAAACTTTCAGAGGAATCTTACCTTTTCAATGTCCAATTAATGCAGTCGTGCAACATACAGAAGAAGATGGGTAGGATAAGAATGCATAGAATGCATTCATGTCCAACCTGCAGAAAAAGAAAATCCTTCTGATATGGATTTACTGAAAACAAATTTCGAAGATTATTCCATGCAATCTTATTGCAGTAACAAGACTACATAAATTAATAGACTTCTAGAAACTATCAGTGCAGTTCATTGAAGAATTACAATCTTCACACAATAGCTTCGTTAGACATGCACTGGAAGTGGCACTGAGTAGATATAGAATGATTCTCTACAAGGAAGGAAAACAGATTGTGACATCAAGTTATTCACAGACACTTCCTCATGATCAAGGAATTGATGGAGACTATGATACACCTGAGGGGGAAGGGCTGTCATGGAGTTAACATGCATGATTTAAAGGAGGAAAAAGTACTTTGTGCTTGTTGCCTCAACATTGAAAATAGACCTGAATTCTCTTCTTTGTTTAAGCAGTCATAATTGTATTGTGCGGTTCTGATTATTAATAAAATAAAACTTACAAATTAAAAGCAACTGAACTCAAGACAAATACTCTTAATGTAACAGTTTTAAAAGATGTCTCATGGCACTTGAAATTATGGACACTGATGATATTTGACTAGTCTGAGCAAGTCATTTGAGAATCAGGTGCATCTCTTTTGGGTTGGAAGCAGCAGTGTTAAATCTAGCCACGTTAAACAATTCAATGGATGGTTAACATTATAACCAGGGAATATGAAGAGGGCATCCCACCACATTATATCGGTCTTGACGTGTACAAACATGCACAACTAGGCCAAGAATGTGCCTCCTGCAAATCATGAGTTGACAACATACACAACTACTGTATATAAATAAGAAAACCAGTGTGCTATTTTCTTCTGCAAAAAATGTGTTTATACATTAACTATTATAGGTTTTACCCATTTTCCGGTTTTACTTTGTAATCTATTTATTTCTAATAATTGGCCTCTTGTATTAAATTTATATCCATCTATTTAAACCTTTTTTTTCAATTTTAGCATTATCATTTTTCTGCCAGTAGATGTTAACCTTTTGGCAGGTATTATAAAATACTGAGTGTAAAATATGTTGACATTTTTCTTCATCTTGACTGTTATATCCAATATTAGTTACCAGGAAAATCAAACAGGAGAACCTCAAAGGATTTCTAGTTTCAGAATCCGAGATCTAATCATGTAAACACGTGAGTTACAGGGTCAGTAGTTCCATTGGAAATGTTTATTTCACAAGGATTGCAGGCAAGCTGGTTATAAAAGTGTTTCATAAAAGAACATTAAACTGGATGTACTGTTTCCTGAATGAGTGCCACATTATCTACCTTTTAAAGCCATTAACATAAATATAAAAAAGAATATAACAGGACTCTCCACAGCGATTTAGTAAAATTCAGTCGATGAGGACAGTCCTTTACATTTTTTCTAACATCCCATGGTTTCCCCATCTTGCTTTACCATCAGATATCATGGGTCTAAATATGAAGATAATTAATTGGAACCAGCATAAAAACATAGAAAATAGGTGCAGGTAGACCATTCGGCCCTTCAAACCTGCACCACCATTCAATATGATCATGGCTGATCATGCAACTTCAGTACCCGGTTCCTGCTTTCTCTCCACACCCCTTCATCCCTTTAGCCACATCTAACTCCCTTTTGAATATATCTAACAAACTTGCCTCAACAACTTTCTATGGGAGAGAATTTCACAGGTTCACAATTCTCTGAGTGAAGAAGTTTCTCCTCATCTCGGTCCTAAATGGCTTACCCGTTATCCTTAGACTGTGACCCCTGGTTCTGGACTTCCCCAACATCGGGAACATTCTTCCTGCATCTAACTTGTCCAATCCCGTCAGAATTTTATATGTTTCTATGAGATCCCCTCTCATTCTTCTAAATTCCAGTGAATATAAGCCGAGTCGATCCAGCCTTTCTTCATATGTCAGTCCTGCCATCCCGGGAATCAGTCTGGTGAACCTTCGCTGTACTCCCTCAATAGCAAGAATGTCCTTCCGCAGATTAGGAGGCCGAAACTGTACACAATATTCAAGGTGTGGCCTCACCAAACCCTGTACAACTGCAGTAAGACCTCCCTGCTCTGAAACTCAAATCCTCTCGCTATGAAGGCCAACATGCCATTTGCCTTCTTCACCGCCTGATGTACCTGCATGCCAACCTTCAATGACTGATGTACCATGACACCCAGGTCTTGTTGCACCTCCCCTTTTCCTAATCTGTCAGCATTCAGATAATATTCTGCCTTCCTGTTTTTTGCTACCAAAGTGGATAACCTCACAATTATCTACATTATACTGCATCTGCCATGCATTTGCCCACTCATCTAACCTGTCCAAGTCACCCTGCAGTCTCTTAGCATCCTCCTCACAGCTCACACTGCCACCCAGCATAGTGTCATCTGCAAACTTGGAGATATTACATTCAATTCCTTCGTCTAAATCATTAATGTATATTGTAAATAGCTGGGGTCCCAGCACTGAACATTACGGTACCCAACTAGTCACTGCCTGCCATTCTGAAAAGCTCCCGTTTATTCCAACAGCATAAAAAAGATAAGCAAGCCAAGGAAATATACAAACATTTGGATAAACACATAGTATATATGATGTTCCAGTGAAAGAAAGAAAATTGATGAGCAATGAAAACAAGCATTGGCTGATATCTCCCATAATTTTAAAAACATTAACACTACAAGCAGATTACTAGTTACTAGATTGGCAGATCTTCCTGCAGGGAAAGACACTTTACAAAATGAAATGCCTTTCAGAATATACTGGTGCAGGGTTGGGCAACATGATAGTTTAGGCAGGATTTCAACGATGCCTTCATGTGGAGACACAGAATAAAGCCCAGACATTTTCTCCACAAATAGGAAGAGTAAATCGGAGGGAAAAATCAAAACTAGGCCACTTATGTGCATCTACTGCTAGAATCCCACTGGCAAAGGCCCGAGAGAGGGTTGACAACTTTCCTACTACTCATCCAGCTGAAGATGGTGTGCGGCACAGAAAACCAGGGAGGCAGAGAGAGGTGAGAAAAGGAGAAATATATTCATGGGTCCATATTAAATATGTAGATGAGCTATTTAATAAAAGAGTTAAAAATAATAAAATGTTTTTAAAAGATGTATGGAAATTAGGAAAGGAACAAATTTAGGAATATATGTGAAAGTAAAATCAACTAAGGTCCAGGATATAA